>NC_091482.1:66979731-67298879 GCF_036971445.1 Narcine bancroftii | reverse complement strand
TTGCAGGACTAAACACTGTTCTCATGTGGCACCGAGGTCAGGCCATGAGAACTTAGTAAAATGTCCAATTTACTCACAGGTTCCTACTTCATGACTGCAGGACTAACACTGTTCTCCATGTGGCACCGAGGTCAGGCCATGAGAACTTAGTAAAATGTCCAATTTACTCACAGGTTCCTACTTCATGACTGCAGGACTAACACTGTTCTCATGTGGCACCCTGAGGTCAGGCCATGAGAACTTAGTAAAATGTCCAATTTACTCACAGGTTCGTACTTCATGACTGCAGGACTAACACTGTTCTCATGTGGCACCGAGGTCAGGCCATGAGAACTTAGTAAAATGTCCAATTTACTCACAGGTTCGTACTTCATGACTGCAGGACTAACACTGTTCTCATGTGGCACCGAGGTCAGGCCATGAGAACTTAGTAAAATGTCCAATTTACTCACAGGTTCCTACTTCATGACTGCAGGACTAACACTGTTCTCATGTGGCACCGAGGTCAGGCCATGAGAACTTAGTAAAATGTCCAATTTTACTCACAGGTTCCTACTTCATGACTGCAGGACTAACACTGTTCTCATGTGGCACCGAGGTCAAGCCATGAGAACTTAGTAAAATGTCCAATTTACTCACAGGTTCCTACTTCATGACTGCAGGACTAACACTGTTCTCATGTGGCACCGAGGTCAGGCCATGAGAACTTAGTAAAATGTCCAATTTACTCACAGGTTCCTACTTCATGACTGCAGGACTAACACTGTTCTCATGTGGCACCGAGGTCAGGCCATGAGAACTTAGTAAAATGTCCAATTTACTCACAGGTTCCATACTTCATGACTGCAGGACTAACACTGTTCTCATGTGGCACCGAGGTCAGGCCATGAGAACTTAGTAAAATGTCCAATTTACTCACAGGTTCCTACTTCATGACTGCAGGACTAACACTGTTCTCATGTGGCACCGAGGTCAGGCCATGAGAACTTAGTAAAATGTCCAATTTACTCACAGGTTCCTACTTCATGACTGCAGGACTAACACTGTTCTCATGTGGCACCGAGGTCAGGCCATGAGAACTTAGTAAAATGTCCAATTTACTCACAGGTTCGTACTTCATGACTGCAGGACTAACACTGTTCTCATGTGGCACCGAGGTCAGGCCATGAGAACTTAGTAAAATGTCCAATTTACTCACAGGTTCCTACTTCATGACTGCAGGACTAACACTGTTCTCATGTGGCACCGAGGTCAGGCCATGAGAACTTAGTAAAATGTCCAATTTACTCACAGGTTCCTACTCATGACTGCAGGACTAACACTGTTCTCATGTGGCACCGAGGTCAGGCCATGAGAACTTAGTAAAATGTCCAATTTACTCACAGGTTCCTACTTCATGACTGCAGGACTAACACTGTTCTCATGTGGCACCGAGGTCAGGCCATGAGAACTTAGTAAAATGTCCAATTTACTCACAGGTTCGTACTTCATGACTGCAGGACTAACACTGTTCTCATGTGGCACCGAGGTCAGGCCATGAGAACTTAGTAAAATGTCCAATTTACTCACAGGTTCTACTTCATGACTGCAGGACTAACACTGTTCTCATGTGGCACCGAGGTCAGGCCATGAGAACTTAGTAAAATGTCCAATTTACTCACAGGTTCGTACTTCATGACTGCAGGACTAACACTGTTCTCATGTGCACCGAGGTCAGGCCATGAGAACTTAGTAAAATGTCCAATTTACTCACAGGTTCCTACTTCATGACTGCAGGACTAACACTGTTCTCATGTGGCACCGAGGTCAGGCCATGAGAACTTAGTAAAATGTCCAATTTACTCACAGGTTCCTACTTCATGACTGCAGGACTAACACTGTTCTCATGTGGCACCGAGGTCAGGCCATGAGAACTTAGTAAAATGTCCAATTTACTCACAGGTTCCTACTTCATGACTGCAGGACTAACACTGTTCTCATGTGGCACCGAGGTCAGGCCATGAGAACTTAGTAAAATGTCCAATTTACTCACAGGTTCCTACTTCATGACTGCAGGACTAACACTGTTCTCATGTGGCACCGAGGTCAGGCCATGAGAACTTAGTAAAATGTCCAATTTACTCACAGGTTCCTACTTCATGACTGCAGGACTAACACTGTTCTCATGTGGCACCGAGGTCAGGCCATGAGAACTTAGTAAAATGTCCAATTTACTCACAGGTTCGTACTTCATGACTGCAGGACTAACACTGTTCTCATGTGGCACCGAGGTCAGGCCATGAGAACTTAGTAAAATGTCCAATTTACTCACAGGTTCATACTTCATGACTGCAGGACTAACACTGTTCTCATGTGGCACCGAGGTCAGGCCATGAGAACTTAGTAAAATGTCCAATTTACTCACAGGTTCCTACTTCATGACTGCAGGACTAACACTGTTCTCATGTGCACCGAGGTCAGGCCATGAGAACTTAGTAAAATGTCCAATTTACTCACAGGTTCCTACTTCATGACTGCAGGACTAACACTGTTCTCATGTGGCACCGAGGTCAGGCCATGAGAACTTAGTAAAATGTCCAATTTACTCACAGGTTCCTACTTCATGACTGCAGGACTAACACTGTTCTCATGTGGCACCGAGGTCAGGCCATGAGAACTTAGTAAAATGTCCAATTTACTCACAGGTTCCTACTTCATGACTGCAGGACTAACACTGTTCTCATGTGGCACCGAGGTCAGGCCATGAGAACTTAGTAAAATGTCCAATTTACTCACAGGTTCCTACTTCATGACTGCAGGACTAACACTGTTCTCATGTGGCACCGAGGTCAGGCCATGAGAACTTAGTAAAATGTCCAATTTACTCACAGGTTCCTACTTCATGACTGCAGGACTAACACTGTTCTCATGTGGCACCGAGGTCAGGCCATGAGAACTTAGTAAAATGTCCAATTTACTCACAGGTTCCGTACTTCATGACTGCAGGACTAACACTGTTCTCATGTGGCACCGAGGTCAGGCCATGAGAACTTAGTAAAATGTCCAATTTACTCACAGGTTCGTACTTCATGACTGCAGGACTAACACTGTTCTCATGTGGCACCGAGGTCAGGCCATGAGAACTTAGTAAAATGTCCAATTTACTCACAGGTTCATACTTCATGACTGCAGGACTAACACTGTTCTCATGTGGCACCGAGGTCAGGCCATGAGAACTTAGTAAAATGTCCAATTTACTCACAGGTTCCTACTTCATGACTGCAGGACTAACACTGTTCTCATGTGGCACCGAGGTCAGGCCATGAGAACTTAGTAAAATGTCCAATTTACTCACAGGTTCCTACTTCATGACTGCAGGACTAACACTGTTCTCATGTGGCACCGAGGTCAGGCCATGAGAACTTAGTAAAATGTCCAATTTACTCACAGGTTCCTACTTCATGACTGCAGGACTAACACTGTTCTCATGTGGCACCGAGGTCAGGCCATGAGAACTTAGTAAAATGTCCAATTTACTCACAGGTTCCTACTTCATGACTGCAGGACTAACACTGTTCTCATGTGGCACCGAGGTCAGGCCATGAGAACTTAGTAAAATGTCCAATTTACTCACAGGTTCCTACTTCATGACTGCAGGACTAACACTGTTCTCATGTGGCACCGAGGTCAGGCCATGAGAACTTAGTAAAATGTCCAATTTACTCACAGGTTCCTACTTCATGACTGCAGGACTAACACTGTTCTCATGTGGCCACCGAGGTCAGGCCATGAGAACTTAGTAAAATGTCCAATTTACTCACAGGTTCGTACTTCATGACTGCAGGACTAACACTGTTCTCATGTGGCACCGAGGTCAGGCCATGAGAACTTAGTAAAATGTCCAATTTACTCACAGGTTCCTACTTCATGACTGCAGGACTAACACTGTTCTCATGTGGCACCGAGGTCAGGCCATGAGAACTTAGTAAAATGTCCAATTTACTCACAGGTTCCTACTTCATGACTGCAGGACTAACACTGTTCTCATGTGGCACCGAGGTCAGGCCATGAGAACTTAGTAAAATGTCCAATTTACTCACAGGTTCCTACTTCATGACTGCAGGACTAACACTGTTCTCATGTGGCACCGAGGTCAGGCCATGAGAACTTAGTAAAATGTCCAATTTACTCACAGGTTCCTACTTCATGACTGCAGGACTAACACTGTTCTCATGTGGCACCGAGGTCAGGCCATGAGAACTTAGTAAAATGTCCAATTTACTCACAGGTTCGTACTTCATGACTGCAGGACTAACACTGTTCTCATGTGGCACCGAGGTCAGGCCATGAGAACTTAGTAAAATGTCCAATTTACTCACAGGTTCCTACTTCATGACTGCAGGACTAACACTGTTCTCATGTGGCACCGAGGTCAGGCCATGAGAACTTAGTAAAATGTCCAATTTACTCACAGGTTCCTACTTCATGACTGCAGGACTAACACTGTTCTCATGTGGCACCGAGGTCAGGCCATGAGAACTTAGTAAAATGTCCAATTTACTCACAGGTTCCTACTTCATGACTGCAGGACTAACACTGTTCTCATGTGGCACCGAGGTCAGGCCATGAGAACTTAGTAAAATGTCCAATTTACTCACAGGTTCCTACTTCATGACTGCAGGACTAACACTGTTCTCATGTGGCACCGAGGTCAGGCCATGAGAACTTAGTAAAATGTCCAATTTACTCACAGGTTCCGTACTTCATGACTGCAGGACTAACACTGTTCTCATGTGGCACCGAGGTCAGGCCATGAGAACTTAGTAAAATGTCCAATTTACTCACAGGTTCCTACTTCATGACTGCAGGACTAACACTGTTCTCATGTGGCACCGAGGTCAGGCCATGAGAACTTAGTAAAATGTCCAATTTACTCACAGGTTCCTACTTCATGACTGCAGGACTAACACTGTTCTCATGTGGCACCGAGGTCAGGCCATGAGAACTTAGTAAAATGTCCAATTTACTCACAGGTTCCTACTTCATGACTGCAGGACTAACACTGTTCTCATGTGGCACCGAGGTCAGGCCATGAGAACTTAGTAAAATGTCCAATTTACTCACAGGTTCCTACTTCATGACTGCAGGACTAACACTGTTCTCATGTGGCACCGAGGTCAGGCCATGAGAACTTAGTAAAATGTCCAATTTACTCACAGGTTCCTACTTCATGACTGCAGGACTAACACTGTTCTCATGTGGCACCGAGGTCAGGCCATGAGAACTTAGTAAAATGTCCAATTTACTCACAGGTTCCTACTTCATGACTGCAGGACTAACACTGTTCTCATGTGGCACCGAGGTCAGGCCATGAGAACTTAGTAAAATGTCCAATTTACTCACAGGTTCCTACTTCATGACTGCAGGACTAACACTGTTCTCATGTGGCACCGAGGTCAGGCCATGAGAACTTAGTAAAATGTCCAATTTACTCACAGGTTCCTACTTCATGACTGCAGGACTAACACTGTTCTCATGTGGCACCGAGGTCAGGCCATGAGAACTTAGTAAAATGTCCAATTTACTCACAGGTTCCTACTTCATGACTGCAGGACTAACACTGTTCTCATGTGGCACCGAGGTCAGGCCATGAGAACTTAGTAAAATGTCCAATTTACTCACAGGTTCCTACTTCATGACTGCAGGACTAACACTGTTCTCATGTGGCACCGAGGTCAGGCCATGAGAACTTAGTAAAATGTCCAATTTACTCACAGGTTCCTACTTCATGACTGCAGGACTAACACTGTTCTCATGTGGCACCGAGGTCAGGCCATGAGAACTTAGTAAAATGTCCAATTTACTCACAGGTTCCTACTTCATGACTGCAGGACTAACACTGTTCTCATGTGGCACCGAGGTCAGGCCATGAGAACTTAGTAAAATGTCCAATTTACTCACAGGTTCCTACTTCATGACTGCAGGACTAACACTGTTCTCATGTGGCACCGAGGTCAGGCCATGAGAACTTAGTAAAATGTCCAATTTACTCACAGGTTCCGTACTTCATGACTGCAGGACTAACACTGTTCTCATGTGGCACCGAGGTCAGGCCATGAGAACTTAGTAAAATGTCCAATTTACTCACAGGTTCCTACTTCATGACTGCAGGACTAACACTGTTCTCATGTGGCACCGAGGTCAGGCCATGAGAACTTAGTAAAATGTCCAATTTACTCACAGGTTCCTACTTCATGACTGCAGGACTAACACTGTTCTCATGTGGCACCGAGGTCAGGCCATGAGAACTTAGTAAAATGTCCAATTTACTCACAGGTTCCTACTTCATGACTGCAGGACTAACACTGTTCTCATGTGGCACCGAGGTCAGGCCATGAGAACTTAGTAAAATGTCCAATTTACTCACAGGTTCCTACTTCATGACTGCAGGACTAACACTGTTCTCATGTGGCACCGAGGTCAGGCCATGAGAACTTAGTAAAATGTCCAATTTACTCACAGGTTCCTACTTCATGACTGCAGGACTAACACTGTTCTCATGTGGCACCGAGGTCAGGCCATGAGAACTTAGTAAAATGTCCAATTTACTCACAGGTTCCTACTTCATGACTGCAGGACTAACACTGTTCTCATGTGGCACCGAGGTCAGGCCATGAGAACTTAGTAAAATGTCCAATTTACTCACAGGTTCCTACTTCATGACTGCAGGACTAACACTGTTCTCATGTGGCACCGAGGTCAGGCCATGAGAACTTAGTAAAATGTCCAATTTACTCACAGGTTCCTACTTCATGACTGCAGGACTAACACTGTTCTCATGTGGCACCGAGGTCAGGCCATGAGAACTTAGTAAAATGTCCAATTTACTCACAGGTTCCTACTTCATGACTGCAGGACTAACACTGTTCTCATGTGGCACCGAGGTCAGGCCATGAGAACTTAGTAAAATGTCCAATTTACTCACAGGTTCCTACTTCATGACTGCAGGACTAACACTGTTCTCATGTGGCACCGAGGTCAGGCCATGAGAACTTAGTAAAATGTCCAATTTACTCACAGGTTCCTACTTCATGACTGCAGGACTAACACTGTTCTCATGTGGCACCGAGGTCAGGCCATGAGAACTTAGTAAAATGTCCAATTTACTCACAGGTTCCTACTTCATGACTGCAGGACTAACACTGTTCTCATGTGGCACCGAGGTCAGGCCATGAGAACTTAGTAAAATGTCCAATTTACTCACAGGTTCCTACTTCATGACTGCAGGACTAACACTGTTCTCATGTGGCACCGAGGTCAGGCCATGAGAACTTAGTAAAATGTCCAATTTACTCACAGGTTCCTACTTCATGACTGCAGGACTAACACTGTTCTCATGTGGCACCGAGGTCAGGCCATGAGAACTTAGTAAAATGTCCAATTTACTCACAGGTTCATACTTCATGACTGCAGGACTAACACTGTTCTCATGTGGCACCGAGGTCAGGCCATGAGAACTTAGTAAAATGTCCAATTTACTCACAGGTTCCTACTTCATGACTGCAGGACTAACACTGTTCTCATGTGGCACCGAGGTCAGGCCATGAGAACTTAGTAAAATGTCCAATTTACTCACAGGTTCGTACTTCATGACTGCAGGACTAACACTGTTCTCATGTGGCACCGAGGTCAGGCCATGAGAACTTAGTAAAATGTCCAATTTACTCACAGGTTCCTACTTCATGACTGCAGGACTAACACTGTTCTCATGTGGCACCGAGGTCAGGCCATGAGAACTTAGTAAAATGTCCAATTTACTCACAGGTTCCTACTTCATGACTGCAGGACTAACACTGTTCTCATGTGGCACCGAGGTCAGGCCATGAGAACTTAGTAAAATGTCCAATTTACTCACAGGTTCCTACTTCATGACTGCAGGACTAACACTGTTCTCATGTGGCACCGAGGTCAGGCCATGAGAACTTAGTAAAATGTCCAATTTACTCACAGGTTCCTACTTCATGACTGCAGGACTAACACTGTTCTCATGTGGCACCGAGGTCAGGCCATGAGAACTTAGTAAAATGTCCAATTTACTCACAGGTTCCTACTTCATGACTGCAGGACTAACACTGTTCTCATGTGGCACCGAGGTCAGGCCATGAGAACTTAGTAAAATGTCCAATTTACTCACAGGTTCCGTACTTCATGACTGCAGGACTAACACTGTTCTCATGTGGCACCGAGGTCAGGCCATGAGAACTTAGTAAAATGTCCAATTTACTCACAGGTTCCTACTTCATGACTGCAGGACTAACACTGTTCTCATGTGGCACCGAGGTCAGGCCATGAGAACTTAGTAAAATGTCCAATTTACTCACAGGTTCCTACTTCATGACTGCAGGACTAACACTGTTCTCATGTGGCACCGAGGTCAGGCCATGAGAACTTAGTAAAATGTCCAATTTACTCACAGGTTCCTACTTCATGACTGCAGGACTAACACTGTTCTCATGTGGCACCGAGGTCAGGCCATGAGAACTTAGTAAAATGTCCAATTTACTCACAGGTTCGTACTTCATGACTGCAGGACTAACACTGTTCTCATGTGGCACCGAGGTCAGGCCATGAGAACTTAGTAAAATGTCCAATTTACTCACAGGTTCCTACTTCATGACTGCAGGACTAACACTGTTCTCATGTGGCACCGAGGTCAGGCCATGAGAACTTAGTAAAATGTCCAATTTACTCACAGGTTCGTACTTCATGACTGCAGGACTAACACTGTTCTCATGTGGCACCGAGGTCAGGCCATGAGAACTTAGTAAAATGTCCAATTTACTCACAGGTTCCTACTTCATGACTGCAGGACTAACACTGTTCTCATGTGGCACCGAGGTCAGGCCATGAGAACTTAGTAAAATGTCCAATTTACTCACAGGTTCCTACTTCATGACTGCAGGACTAACACTGTTCTCATGTGGCACCGAGGTCAGGCCATGAGAACTTAGTAAAATGTCCAATTTACTCACAGGTTCCTACTTCATGACTGCAGGACTAACACTGTTCTCATGTGGCACCGAGGTCAGGCCATGAGAACTTAGTAAAATGTCCAATTTACTCACAGGTTCCTACTTCATGACTGCAGGACTAACACTGTTCTCATGTGGCACCGAGGTCAGGCCATGAGAACTTAGTAAAATGTCCAATTTACTCACAGGTTCCTACTTCATGACTGCAGGACTAACACTGTTCTCATGTGGCACCGAGGTCAGGCCATGAGAACTTAGTAAAATGTCCAATTTACTCACAGGTTCCTACTTCATGACTGCAGGACTAACACTGTTCTCATGTGGCACCGAGGTCAGGCCATGAGAACTTAGTAAAATGTCCAATTTACTCACAGGTTCCTACTTCATGACTGCAGGACTAACACTGTTCTCATGTGGCACCGAGGTCAGGCCATGAGAACTTAGTAAAATGTCCAATTTACTCACAGGTTCGTACTTCATGACTGCAGGACTAACACTGTTCTCATGTGGCACCGAGGTCAGGCCATGAGAACTTAGTAAAATGTCCAATTTACTCACAGGTTCCTACTTCATGACTGCAGGACTAACACTGTTCTCATGTGGCACCGAGGTCAGGCCATGAGAACTTAGTAAAATGTCCAATTTACTCACAGGTTCGTACTTCATGACTGCAGGACTAACACTGTTCTCATGTGGCACCGAGGTCAGGCCATGAGAACTTAGTAAAATGTCCAATTTACTCACAGGTTCGCTACTTCATGACTGCAGGACTAACACTGTTCTCATGTGGCACCGAGGTCAGGCCATGAGAACTTAGTAAAATGTCCAATTTACTCACAGGTTCATACTTCATGACTGCAGGACTAACACTGTTCTCATGTGGCACCGAGGTCAGGCCATGAGAACTTAGTAAAATGTCCAATTTACTCACAGGTTCCTACTTCATGACTGCAGGACTAACACTGTTCTCATGTGGCACCGAGGTCAGGCCATGAGAACTTAGTAAAATGTCCAATTTACTCACAGGTTCGTACTTCATGACTGCAGGACTAACACTGTTCTCATGTGGCACCGAGGTCAGGCCATGAGAACTTAGTAAAATGTCCAATTTACTCACAGGTTCCTACTTCATGACTGCAGGACTAACACTGTTCTCATGTGGCACCGAGGTCAGGCCATGAGAACTTAGTAAAATGTCCAATTTACTCACAGGTTCGTACTTCATGACTGCAGGACTAACACTGTTCTCATGTGGCACCGAGGTCAGGCCATGAGAACTTAGTAAAATGTCCAATTTACTCACAGGTTCCTACTTCATGACTGCAGGACTAACACTGTTCTCATGTGGCACCGAGGTCAGGCCATGAGAACTTAGTAAAATGTCCAATTTACTCACAGGTTCCGTACTTCATGACTGCAGGACTAACACTGTTCTCATGTGGCACCGAGGTCAGGCCATGAGAACTTAGTAAAATGTCCAATTTACTCACAGGTTCCTACTTCATGACTGCAGGGACTAACACTGTTCTCATGTGGCACCGAGGTCAGGCCATGAGAACTTAGTAAAATGTCCAATTTACTCACAGGTTCCTACTTCATGACTGCAGGACTAACACTGTTCTCATGTGGCACCGAGGTCAGGCCATGAGAACTTAGTAAAATGTCCAATTTACTCACAGGTTCGTACTTCATGACTGCAGGACTAACACTGTTCTCATGTGGCACCGAGGTCAGGCCATGAGAACTTAGTAAAATGTCCAATTTACTCACAGGTTCCTACTTCATGACTGCAGGACTAACACTGTTCTCATGTGGCACCGAGGTCAGGCCATGAGAACTTAGTAAAATGTCCAATTTACTCACAGGTTCGTACTTCATGACTGCAGGACTAACACTGTTCTCATGTGGCACCGAGGTCAGGCCATGAGAACTTAGTAAAATGTCCAATTTACTCACAGGTTCGCTACTTCATGACTGCAGGACTAACACTGTTCTCATGTGGCACCGAGGTCAGGCCATGAGAACTTAGTAAAATGTCCAATTTACTCACAGGTTCCTACTTCATGACTGCAGGACTAACACTGTTCTCATGTGGCACCGAGGTCAGGCCATGAGAACTTAGTAAAATGTCCAATTTACTCACAGGTTCCTACTTCATGACTGCAGGACTAACACTGTTCTCATGTGGCACCGAGGTCAGGCCATGAGAACTTAGTAAAATGTCCAATTTACTCACAGGTTCCTACTTCATGACTGCAGGACTAACACTGTTCTCATGTGGCACCGAGGTCAGGCCATGAGAACTTAGTAAAATGTCCAATTTACTCACAGGTTCGTACTTCATGACTGCAGGACTAACACTGTTCTCATGTGGCACCGAGGTCAGGCCATGAGAACTTAGTAAAATGTCCAATTTACTCACAGGTTCGTACTTCATGACTGCAGGACTAACACTGTTCTCATGTGGCACCGAGGTCAGGCCATGAGAACTTAGTAAAATGTCCAATTTACTCACAGGTTCGTACTTCATGACTGCAGGACTAACACTGTTCTCATGTGGCACCGAGGTCAGGCCATGAGAACTTAGTAAAATGTCCAATTTACTCACAGGTTCCGTACTTCATGACTGCAGGACTAACACTGTTCTCATGTGGCACCGAGGTCAGGCCATGAGAACTTAGTAAAATGTCCAATTTACTCACAGGTTCGTACTTCATGACTGCAGGACTAACACTGTTCTCATGTGGCACCGAGGTCAGGCCATGAGAACTTAGTAAAATGTCCAATTTACTCACAGGTTCGTACTTCATGACTGCAGGACTAACACTGTTCTCATGTGGCACCGAGGTCAGGCCATGAGAACTTAGTAAAATGTCCAATTTACTCACAGGTTCGTACTTCATGACTGCAGGACTAACACTGTTCTCATGTGGCACCGAGGTCAGGCCATGAGAACTTAGTAAAATGTCCAATTTACTCACAGGTTCGTACTTCATGACTGCAGGACTAACACTGTTCTCATGTGGCACCGAGGTCAGGCCATGAGAACTTAGTAAAATGTCCAATTTACTCACAGGTTCGTACTTCATGACTGCAGGACTAACACTGTTCTCATGTGGCACCGAGGTCAGGCCATGAGAACTTAGTAAAATGTCCAATTTACTCACAGGTTCCTACTTCATGACTGCAGGACTAACACTGTTCTCATGTGGCACCGAGGTCAGGCCATGAGAACTTAGTAAAATGTCCAATTTACTCACAGGTTCCGTACTTCATGACTGCAGGACTAACACTGTTCTCATGTGGCACCGAGGTCAGGCCATGAGAACTTAGTAAAATGTCCAATTTACTCACAGGTTCGCTACTTCATGACTGCAGGACTAACACTGTTCTCATGTGGCACCGAGGTCAGGCCATGAGAACTTAGTAAAATGTCCAATTTACTCACAGGTTCCTACTTCATGACTGCAGGACTAACACTGTTCTCATGTGGCACCGAGGTCAGGCCATGAGAACTTAGTAAAATGTCCAATTTACTCACAGGTTCTACTTCATGACTGCAGGACTAACACTGTTCTCATGTGGCACCGAGGTCAGGCCATGAGAACTTAGTAAAATGTCCAATTTACTCACAGGTTCCTACTTCATGACTGCAGGACTAACACTGTTCTCATGTGGCACCGAGGTCAGGCCATGAGAACTTAGTAAAATGTCCAATTTACTCACAGGTTCCTACTTCATGACTGCAGGACTAACACTGTTCTCATGTGGCACCGAGGTCAGGCCATGAGAACTTAGTAAAATGTCCAATTTACTCACAGGTTCCTACTTCATGACTGCAGGACTAACACTGTTCTCATGTGGCACCGAGGTCAGGCCATGAGAACTTAGTAAAATGTCCAATTTACTCACAGGTTCCTACTTCATGACTGCAGGACTAACACTGTTCTCATGTGGCACCGAGGTCAGGCCATGAGAACTTAGTAAAATGTCCAATTTACTCACAGGTTCCTACTTCATGACTGCAGGACTAACACTGTTCTCATGTGGCACCGAGGTCAGGCCATGAGAACTTAGTAAAATGTCCAATTTACTCACAGGTTCCTACTTCATGACTGCAGGACTAACACTGTTCTCATGTGGCACCGAGGTCAGGCCATGAGAACTTAGTAAAATGTCCAATTTACTCACAGGTTCCTACTTCATGACTGCAGGACTAACACTGTTCTCATGTGGCACCGAGGTCAGGCCATGAGAACTTAGTAAAATGTCCAATTTACTCACAGGTTCCTACTTCATGACTGCAGGACTAACACTGTTCTCATGTGGCACCGAGGTCAGGCCATGAGAACTTAGTAAAATGTCCAATTTACTCACAGGTTCCTACTTCATGACTGCAGGACTAACACTGTTCTCATGTGGCACCGAGGTCAGGCCATGAGAACTTAGTAAAATGTCCAATTTACTCACAGGTTCCTACTTCATGACTGCAGGACTAACACTGTTCTCATGTGGCACCGAGGTCAGGCCATGAGAACTTAGTAAAATGTCCAATTTACTCACAGGTTCCTACTTCATGACTGCAGGACTAACACTGTTCTCATGTGGCACGAGGTCAGGCCATGAGAACTTAGTAAAATGTCCAATTTACTCACAGGTTCCTACTTCATGACTGCAGGACTAACACTGTTCTCATGTGGCACCGAGGTCAGGCCATGAGAACTTAGTAAAATGTCCAATTTACTCACAGGTTCGTACTTCATGACTGCAGGACTAACACTGTTCTCATGTGGCACCGAGGTCAGGCCATGAGAACTTAGTAAAATGTCCAATTTACTCACAGGTTCTACTTCATGACTGCAGGACTAACACTGTTCTCATGTGGCACCGAGGTCAGGCCATGAGAACTTAGTAAAATGTCCAATTTACTCACAGGTTCCTACTTCATGACTGCAGGACTAACACTGTTCTCATGTGGCACCGAGGTCAGGCCATGAGAACTTAGTAAAATGTCCAATTTACTCACAGGTTCCTACTTCATGACTGCAGGACTAACACTGTTCTCATGTGGCACGAGGTCAGGCCATGAGAACTTAGTAAAATGTCCAATTTACTCACAGGTTCCTACTTCATGACTGCAGGACTAACACTGTTCTCATGTGGCACCGAGGTCAGGCCATGAGAACTTAGTAAAATGTCCAATTTACTCACAGGTTCGTACTTCATGACTGCAGGACTAACACTGTTCTCATGTGGCACCGAGGTCAGGCCATGAGAACTTAGTAAAATGTCCAATTTACTCACAGGTTCGTACTTCATGACTGCAGGACTAACACTGTTCTCATGTGGCACCGAGGTCAGGCCATGAGAACTTAGTAAAATGTCCAATTTACTCACAGGTTCCTACTTCTTTCATGACTGCAGGACTAACACTGTTCTCATGTGGCACCGAGGTCAGGCCATGAGAACTTAGTAAAATGTCCAATTTACTCACAGGTTCGTACTTCATGACTGCAGGACTAACACTGTTCTCATGTGGCACCGAGGTCAGGCCATGAGAACTTAGTAAAATGTCCAATTTACTCACAGGTTCATACTTCATGACTGCAGGACTAACACTGTTCTCATGTGGCACCGAGGTCAGGCCATGAGAACTTAGTAAAATGTCCAATTTACTCACAGGTTCGTACTTCATGACTGCAGGACTAACACTGTTCTCATGTGGCACCGAGGTCAGGCCATGAGAACTTAGTAAAATGTCCAATTTACTCACAGGTTCATACTTCATGACTGCAGGACTAACACTGTTCTCATGTGGCACCGAGGTCAGGCCATGAGAACTTAGTAAAATGTCCAATTTACTCACAGGTTCCTACTTCATGACTGCAGGACTAACACTGTTCTCATGTGGCACCGAGGTCAGGCCATGAGAACTTAGTAAAATGTCCAATTTACTCACAGGTTCATACTTCATGACTGCAGGACTAACACTGTTCTCATGTGGCACCGAGGTCAGGCCATGAGAACTTAGTAAAATGTCCAATTTACTCACAGGTTCGTACTTCATGACTGCAGGACTAACACTGTTCTCATGTGGCACCGAGGTCAGGCCATGAGAACTTAGTAAAATGTCCAATTTACTCACAGGTTCCTACTTCATGACTGCAGGACTAACACTGTTCTCATGTGGCACCGAGGTCAGGCCATGAGAACTTAGTAAAATGTCCAATTTACTCACAGGTTCCTACTTCATGACTGCAGGACTAACACTGTTCTCATGTGGCACCGAGGTCAGGCCATGAGAACTTAGTAAAATGTCCAATTTACTCACAGGTTCCTACTTCATGACTGCAGGACTAACACTGTTCTCATGTGGCACCGAGGTCAGGCCATGAGAACTTAGTAAAATGTCCAATTTACTCACAGGTTCCTACTTCATGACTGCAGGACTAACACTGTTCTCATGTGGCACCGAGGTCAGGCCATGAGAACTTAGTAAAATGTCCAATTTACTCACAGGTTCATACTTCATGACTGCAGGACTAACACTGTTCTCATGTGGCACCGAGGTCAGGCCATGAGAACTTAGTAAAATGTCCAATTTACTCACAGGTTCATACTTCATGACTGCAGGACTAACACTGTTCTCATGTGGCACCGAGGTCAGGCCATGAGAACTTAGTAAAATGTCCAATTTACTCACAGGTTCGTACTTCATGACTGCAGGACTAACACTGTTCTCATGTGGCCACCGAGGTCAGGCCATGAGAACTTAGTAAAATGTCCAATTTACTCACAGGTTCGTACTTCATGACTGCAGGACTAACACTGTTCTCATGTGGCACCGAGGTCAGGCCATGAGAACTTAGTAAAATGTCCAATTTACTCACAGGTTCCTACTTCATGACTGCAGGACTAACACTGTTCTCATGTGGCACCGAGGTCAGGCCATGAGAACTTAGTAAAATGTCCAATTTACTCACAGGTTCCTACTTCATGACTGCAGGACTAACACTGTTCTCATGTGGCACCGAGGTCAAGCCATGAGAACTTAGTAAAATGTCCAATTTACTCACAGGTTCCTACTTCATGACTGCAGGACTAACACTGTTCTCATGTGGCACCGAGGTCAGGCCATGAGAACTTAGTAAAATGTCCAATTTACTCACAGGTTCCTACTTCATGACTGCAGGACTAACACTGTTCTCATGTGGCACCGAGGTCAGGCCATGAGAACTTAGTAAAATGTCCAATTTACTCACAGGTTCGTACTTCATGACTGCAGGACTAACACTGTTCTCATGTGGCACCGAGGTCAGGCCATGAGAACTTAGTAAAATGTCCAATTTACTCACAGGTTCCTACTTCATGACTGCAGGACTAACACTGTTCTCATGTGGCACCGAGGTCAGGCCATGAGAACTTAGTAAAATGTCCAATTTACTCACAGGTTCCTACTTCATGACTGCAGGACTAACACTGTTCTCATGTGGCACCGAGGTCAGGCCATGAGAACTTAGTAAAATGTCCAATTTACTCACAGGTTCGTACTTCATGACTGCAGGACTAACACTGTTCTCATGTGGCACCGAGGTCAGGCCATGAGAACTTAGTAAAATGTCCAATTTACTCACAGGTTCGCACTTCATGACTGCAGGACTAACACTGTTCTCATGTGGCACCGAGGTCAGGCCATGAGAACTTAGTAAAATGTCCAATTTACTCACAGGTTCCTACTTCATGACTGCAGGACTAACACTGTTCTCATGTGGCACCGAGGTCAGGCCATGAGAACTTAGTAAAATGTCCAATTTACTCACAGGTTCCTACTTCATGACTGCAGGACTAACACTGTTCTCATGTGGCACCGAGGTCAGGCCATGAGAACTTAGTAAAATGTCCAATTTACTCACAGGTTCCTACTTCATGACTGCAGGACGAACACTGTTCTCATGTGGCACCGAGGTCAGGCCATGAGAACTTAGTAAAATGTCCAATTTACTCACAGGTTCGTACTTCATGACTGCAGGACTAACACAGTTCTCATGTGGCATCGAGGTCAGGCCATGAGAACTTAGTAAAATGTCCAATTTACTCACAGGTTCGTACTTCATGACTGCAGGACTAACACTGTTCTCATGTGGCACCGAGGTCAGGCCATGAGAACTTATTAAAATGTCCAATTTACTCACAGGTTCCTACTTCATGACTGCAGGACTAACACTGTTCTCATGTGGCACCGAGGTCAGGCCATGAGAACTTAGTAAAATGTCCAATTTACTCACAGGTTCGTACTTCATGACTGCAGGACTAACACTGTTCTCATGTGGCACCGAGGTCAGGCCATGAGAACTTAGTAAAATGTCCAATTTACTCACAGGTTCATACTTCATGACTGCAGGACTAACACTGTTCTCATGTGGCACCGAGGTCAGGCCATGAGAACTTAGTAAAATGTCCAATTTACTCACAGGTTCGTACTTCATGACTGCAGGACTAACACTGTTCTCATGTGGCACCGAGGTCAGGCCATGAGAACTTAGTAAAATGTCCAATTTACTCACAGGTTCATACTTCATGACTGCAGGACTAACACTGTTCTCATGTGGCACCGAGGTCAGGCCATGAGAACTTAGTAAAATGTCCAATTTACTCACAGGTTCCTACTTCATGACTGCAGGACTAACACTGTTCTCATGTGGCACCGAGGTCAGGCCATGAGAACTTAGTAAAATGTCCAATTTACTCACAGGTTCATACTTAATGACTGCAGGACTAACACTGTTCTCATGTGGCACCGAGGTCAGGCCATGAGAACTTAGTAAAATGTCCAATTTACTCACAGGTTCGTACTTCATGACTGCAGGACTAACACTGTTCTCATGTGGCACCGAGGTCAGGCCATGAGAACTTAGTAAAATGTCCAATTTACTCACAGGTTCCTACTTCATGACTGCAGGACTAACACTGTTCTCATGTGGCACCGAGGTCAGGCCATGAGAACTTAGTAAAATGTCCAATTTACTCACAGGTTCCTACTTCATGACTGCAGGACTAACACTGTTCTCATGTGGCACCGAGGTCAGGCCATGAGACTTAGTAAAATGTCCAATTTACTCACAGGTTCCTACTTCATGACTGCAGGACTAACACTGTTCTCATGTGGCACCGAGGTCAGGCCATGAGAACTTAGTAAAATGTCCAATTTACTCACAGGTTCCTACTTCATGACTGCAGGACTAACACTGTTCTCATGTGGCACCGAGGTCAGGCCATGAGAACTTAGTAAAATGTCCAATTTACTCACAGGTTCCTACTTCATGACTGCAGGACTAACACTGTTCTCATGTGGCACCGAGGTCAGGCCTTGAGAACTTAGTAAAATGTCCAATTTACTCACAGGTTCGCACTTCATGACTGCAGGACTAACACTGTTCTCATGTGGCACCGAGGTCAGGCCATGAGAACTTAGTAAAATGTCCAATTTACTCACAGGTTCCTACTTAATGACTGCAGGACTAACACTGTTCTCATGTGGCACCGAGGTCAGGCCATGAGAACTTAGTAAAATGTCCAATTTACTCACAGGTTCCTACTTCATGACTGCAGGACTAACACTGTTCTCATGTGGCACCGAGGTCAGGCCATGAGAACTTAGTAAAATGTCCAATTTACTCACAGGTTCCTACTTCATGACTGCAGGACTAACACTGTTCTCATGTGGCACCGAGGTCAGGCCATGAGAACTTAGTAAAATGTCCAATTTACTCACAGGTTCGTACTTCATGACTGCAGGACTAACACTGTTCTCATGTGGCACCGAGGTCAGGCCATGAGAACTTAGTAAAATGTCCAATTTACTCACAGGTTCGCACTTCATGACTGCAGGACTAACACTGTTCTCATGTGGCACCGAGGTCAGGCCATGAGAACTTAGTAAAATGTCCAATTTACTCACAGGTTCATACTTCATGACTGCAGGACTAACACTGTTCTCATGTGGCACCGAGGTCAGGCCATGAGAACTTAGTAAAATGTCCAATTTACTCACAGGTTCCTACTTCATGACTGCAGGACTAACACTGTTCTCATGTGGCACCGAGGTCAGGCCATGAGAACTTAGTAAAATGTCCAATTTACTCACAGGTTCGTACTTCATGACTGCAGGACTAACACTGTTCTCATGTGGCACCGAGGTCAGGCCATGAGAACTTAGTAAAATGTCCAATTTACTCACAGGTTCCTACTTCATGACTGCAGGACTAACACTGTTCTCATGTGGCACCGAGGTCAGGCCATGAGAACTTAGTAAAATGTCCAATTTACTCACAGGTTCGTACTTCATGACTGCAGGACTAACACTGTTCTCATGTGGCACCGAGGTCAGGCCATGAGAACTTAGTAAAATGTCCAATTTACTCACAGGTTCCTACTTCATGACTGCAGGACTAACACTGTTCTCATGTGACACCGAGGTCAGGCCATGAGAACTTAGTAAAATGTCCAATTTACTCACAGGTTCGTACTTCATGACTGCAGGACTAACACGGTTCTCATGTGGCACCGAGGTCAGGCCATGAGAACTTAGTAAAATGTCCAATTTACTCACAGGTTCCTACTTCATGACTGCAGGACTAACACTGTTCTCATGTGGCACCGAGGTCAGGCCATGAGAACTTAGTAAAATGTCCAATTTACTCACAGGTTCGTACTTCATGACTGCAGGACTAACACTGTTCTCATGTGGCACCGAGGTCAGGCCATGAGAACTTAGTAAAATGTCCAATTTACTCACAGGTTCCTACTTCATGACTGCAGGACTAACACTGTTCTCATGTGGCACCGAAGTCAGGCCATGAGAACTTAGTAAAATGTCCAATTTACTCACAGGTTCATACTTCATGACTGCAGGACTAACACTGTTCTCATGTGGCACCGAGGTCAGGCCATGAGAACTTAGTAAAATGTCCAATTTACTCACAGGTTCGTACTTCATGACTGCAGGACTAACACTGTTCTCATGTGGCACCGAGGTCAATGGTATCAAACAGGGTATAATACCATTTTTACCCAAACGCAACCAAGTTGGCCTTGCAAAAGTGAGCTCTTTTTCAGAATGCCATCATTTGATCTGGAAATGGTCACAGATTGAAGTAAATCATTTTTATTTTCAATGCCTGTTCAGGCAATGTCCATTCAGGCAACATCCAACCGCATATATGTGCGTGGTCCCATGAGGTTATAATAGATTATCCATTGTTTATTTCTGTATTTATGGTGTGCATATCTTAGCGTTGCAAATTGAAATCAAGTATTAAATAATGATTTAATCAAAGCAAAGCAATTACCTGGTAACGTCTGCTGCATCCTGTTCTCTGAACGGGACTTGCTGACGTAACCAGATAATAGGGTGTTTGCACAACATCTAAATCGCATAATGTCCTTTTGCACAGAACGTATTGTGGAACATTAAGCGATGCACGATTGTAATTATCTAGGCAAAAGGTGCAATAGTAGGGGTTCCTCTGTCCATTATGTTGACACTTCTCTGAAAAAGCTCTTCAATAAATCCCTCCCGGAAAACAGAACATGCCATTGTTCCGGCCAATTTCAACTCACTCTCATTTACTACCTCATTATCACCAACCTTACACTGGGTCAACTCGACTGTCTAGAACTGAACAGACTTGTTACTTCCCATTCTGAAGGTCATTTTAAGGCCAAGACTCTTGGTTATATGACATCACTCCATTTTAAAATGGGCCACACATGGAATCAGAAACGTGATTAGTTTTGAAACCTGCAGATTCCTAGGAATCGATCAGTGAATCCCTTGTTCTGAGGTTCTGAGAAAGAATGTGTTGGATCAGGAGATGGTACAATGAGTTTCTGTTTCGACACAGTTGGCAGATGACAGTTTAGGATTTTGTTTTTATTGTCTAGCATGAATGTGCATCTTCAAAACACAGTAGCCATAATAACTACTGTACTGTAATGTTCTATATTCTATGTCCTTTCTTCTAGAACATTGGATATTGAGAGAGGAAGAGAAGTAGCACAAAGAGAGATTAAAGGTGAGAGGGGACCACCAAATTATTTTTTTTCCATTTTGTTTCTTCCCATTTTTTTTTTACCTGAAGTATTCCTTTACTGGCCATGGGCCACCTTTCACAAATCCATGGACCACCACTGTGAGGTGGTGAATTTAAGACAGGATTTTTGGGGATAGGAAAATTTGATTGTTGTCAAATTTACAATTATGTTTTACATATTACTTGTCTCTTGTATTGGTAAATATTTGGTGTTGCCCTGTCACAATGGTCTACCTGCAACAAACTCATGGACCCCTACCGCACTGCCTCATGCTGTCAGAAATCAGACCTTAGGTGCTGTGTGAGTGGAATTAGTACATTCTACCCACAAACATCTGGGTTTCTTAGGAATGCTCTGGTCTCTATGCATTCTAAAGACAAGCTGGGGTGGGGGGGTCAGCTAATTAACCATTGTGAAATGCTCAACGTGTGTAGGGGTGTGGCACAATCCAGGAGGTGTTGATGGGAATGTGAAGGGGAAAAAAAGATGGGATTATGTTGATGTATAATGGATGGTCAGTACAGGCTCTGTGGGCCAAAGGACCTCTTTCCACGTGGTGCCTCTCAATGATTCTACACCTGGCACAAAACAGAAGGTGAGGCTTGGGGAGGGTCAGCCACAATTGTGGCCCATTTCCTTACGGAGACCTACAGGTCCAAGCATATGGTATAGATCCTAATGGCCTGAAACCTCATTGTTCAAGAACTGCTGAAAAATTAATGAGGGTTCGATGAGCTGGGGCAGTGGGTGCATTGAAGTCTGAAAACCTTGAGAAAATAGCTTCAAACCTCCTGAAGAATTCCATAAAGAGAAACCTTATGATAGCTCCACAGAGGATTCTAGCAATTGACTGCATCTGGGAGAGTCTAGACTGAACATTTTCCACCAGAAATATTTTCCAAATGAGGAGCGTTTGTTTTAGAGTGGTCACACCTAACCATCTATTAGCTAGTCTATTAGGGAAATACATGGAGTCTGATTAACATAGTTTGCTACAGAGCAAAAACAAAGCAGCTGTGCACAGCAGCCCCCGCCGCTTCAGGCCTGGTGTCTATAAATCGGTCAGAATCAGAAATTCATAATGTATACAATCAATCTCAATTAAATCGGTTGTTGCCAGAATTAGGTTTCAGATATCACGCCTGCTTTCACAAAAATAGTAATTTCTCAATCTCAGAGTTTTCTTCACCGTCTCACTTTTACAAACGGCCATCCTTGTAACATGAAACCCATCAGCATTGTCAAAAAACAAGTCGGGAGAAAACATGCAAGAGGTCTGTCTTCCAGTTGACAGCAACCGACACCTGGGGTATTGTTGTCTCTGAGATGCCCTACTTCTGAAAGCTGACACATTTGAGGTCATGGAAACTGAATTTCAGAAATGGGTGCACCACGCAGACACCATTATATCTCATGTTCCGAGCGGCCAATCTAAAGACAATTATGACATTATTGAAAGGGAACACTGCCCGTCATTCTGTTGAAAGTGTAGCTTATCAGTCTCTTCCAACAATAAGGGAATTTCCCTGAGGCAGGCCAAAGTCCAACAAACCATGAGTTCCACTGAAGTGGCCTGATGTTTAAATTCCATCCTGCACTTGCTAACCTCTAGATCAACTAATGCTTCAGATTCAACCCTGGCCGACCAATTCAGGGTTCAGCAAGCCAGCAGGTGAATTGAAGTGAGATCATCCGGTACAGTCCACCTGCTTCACTCACTGCTCCTCTGTGGTGTTCAGCTAGGGATTTGGAGAACTTCCAGCTGGCAGTGGCTTCGATGCCTGTGCAGTTAGGAATGCACAGAAGATCCAATGCCAGCCCATCTAATCTCTGACTGTCATAGGACCCAACGCTGAGTGGAACTCAGGTGTGCTGAGCTCAAGAACGGATGTGTCTGGCATTAATTTAGATAGGGAACGTTTAGTGCACAAAAATTGTTTACTTTTTTTGTCAATTCAATGTGTTTGCACAATTTCTAGCTCTTAAATGCATTATTAGATCTTATTTTACAATTTAATTTTTTTTAAATATAGCATACTGTTTAGAGCGACGCTATTACACCACTGACCACCCAATTCAAATCCGGTGCTGTCTGTCAGGAATTTGCACATTCTCCCTGTGTCTGCGTGCATTTTCCCTGGGTGCTCCAGTTTTCTCCCACCTTTCAAAAATGTACCAGGGGTGTAGGTCAATTGGATGTAATTAAGGCAGCATGAGGTTCATGCCCCAAAAGGGCCTGTTACTGTGGAGCATATCTGCATTTTGAAAAAAAATGTAAGTACTTTTTAAAATAGATTTGATCTATTAGGACTGTTGGTAAATATCAGTGACGATCTGAGGCATTCAGAAACATTTTAAATCTTAATGGGATAAGCCTGGGATTGTCCAACCTCGGAAGCTAAGCAGACTCAGGTCTGGTCAGTACTTGAAGGGAAGAGCACCTAGGAAGTGTAGGTGCTGTAGGTTTCTGTAAGGGGCACTCGACAAAGTGCTGACTCTCTGTCTCCCTTACATTAGACAAAGCTAAAGAATTTCATGCATGTTACATTCTAAATGTAGTATTGTATTACATGAAAATAATGGAACCTTTCATCTTTGCATCGACCATCTGAAGCCCAGTTGCCATCAGCAGTGGTTCCATCCAGAGAATTAATTTATTGTCACGTACACAAGCCCAATGTACAGATGCACTAAAATCCAAAGGTCCCAAAGTTCCTTTCATTATCACATAACAATACCTGAATATGTAATATACATGATATTCTCCCAACTTTTGTCTTTCATGAGGCAAACAGTCAGCATTGCTGGGCTCCCTAACAGTTAAAGAAAAAGAAGCAAAAGGGAGTTTATTCAGAGTCACTGAGTGTCCGTGGATTCTCCTCCAGCCCTCCCGCAGCCGCACAGAGACCTGTCGAGCCATTGGCAGCCAGCGATCCAGATGCCAAACCTCCAATTTGATCAGGAAGCCTTTGGGAGGTCGTCTTGCACTCAGCGCCCTCACATATCCCAATTCCGATAACCCTTGCTGCAGATAGAGCTACGCAGAATACACTAACCAATAATACGCATACAGTAATACATACAGTTCCATTATTGGAACGTAATACTACATTTAGAATGCAACATGCATGAAATTCTTTGACTTTTGTAAGGCAGACAGAGAGTCGCCACGTTGTCCAGCACCCCCATACAGCACCGGGTGTTCCTCGGCAGTCTCCCCTCCAAGTACTGACCACACCTGAGCCTGCTTAGCTTCCGAGATCAAACAATCCAAGGAGTATTCAGGCTATTAGATGCTGTACAACATGACAAAAGAAAGGCAATAAATGTAATATGATAGATAAATATTCACTAGGCCATGGAAGAGGTCAACTCAGAAACAGACCCCTTTGCCTGTGTGTCCGTGCTGAATATGATACCAACATTAATTAAATATTTTTAAATTTAATTTAGACCTAGAGATACTCTAATTAGTGTCTTTAAAGGGTAGGAGGAAACCAGGGCACCCAGAGGAAACCCATGCAGACACGGGAAGAACGTACAGACAGAGCCAGATTCAAACCGCTGCACGAACCATGCCGCCCCTGCACTAAATTCAGCTGCTTGCACATGATCCACATTCCACCTGTTCCCGGCTACTAGAAGCCTCTTAAGTGCTTCCATTGTTACTCTTGGTAGCACATTCCAGGCACCTACCTCCCTCTGTATAAAAACATTTGTTCCACCAATCTTTTTAAAACCCCCTCCCCCAACTTAAACACATGTCGTCTTACGTGTAAGGGTGGAAGCAGCTGCAAGGTTTCAAACTCAAGCCCAGCAAAGTGGAAGGGCCCAGGCCCAAAACACCAGTGGTACACCTTTACCTCCCATGAACGCTGCGAGACCTGCTGAGTTCCTCCAGCATTCCTGTGCTTTCCCCAGCCAGGAGTATCCCTGCAGGAAAAGCCTAGCTCCTGGATCTCAGCGGGTTGGCCCTTGGCCATCCATTTTGCAGCACTGAAGGACATGCTCGCCACTAGGCTGCAGAACACAGTCACAGCAAAAGCAGAGGGCAAGATGGCACAGGATGGGCTGGGTTATCCACAATCTACCTAATTCACAGCTGAAGTATCAGGGAATTTCTGCCACCTGCAGAAAAATAGTGAGAGAGGAACAACCATTTTCAGAGACCAAGAACAATTCAGGAAAGGAAATGAGGCAAATTATCAAGTCAAGTTCATTGTCATCTGATTACATAGTACAACCCGACGAAACAGCGTTCTCCGGCCCTCGGTGCAAAATAGGCAGACACGCAACCAGGCAGAACACACATGCAATCAATATACATGCAGGAGGGTCAGTGTGATCAGTTCCTTTCTTCGTTCAGCAATCTCACTGCCTGTGGGAAGAAGCTGTTCCTCAGCCTGGGGGAAGATGCTGAAAGATGCTGTGTGCAGAGATGGAAGAGGTTCTCAATGATTTTGTGTGCCTTCATCAGGCAATGATCCTGGTAGATCCCGTTGATGGGGGTGGGGGGGGGTGATCCACTCTGCCACTCAAGGTCCTATGGATTGACCTACGGTCCATTTCTCTGCACCAACCATACCACACTGTGAAGCACCTGGCCAGGACACTCTCAGTGGAGCTCCTGTAGAAGGCCGGTAGCCTTTCCCGTTTCAGTCTTCTCAGGGTGCACAGTTGCACCTTCCTGACAAGTGAGATGTTGATGTGTAGTTCTTGATCCTCCTGAAGTCCACAATCATCTCGTTCACATTGAGATTTAGGTTGTTACTCTCACACCCTAACACAAGGTTTTCCGCCTCTTCTCTGTCGGGCGACTCGTCGTTGTTGCTGATGAGGCCAACGACTGCCGTGTCATCTGCAAACTTGATGAGACCGTTGGAGTTGGATCCCGTGATGCAGTCGTGGGTCAGTAGCGTGAACAGGATTGGGATGAACACACAGCCCTGAGGTGAACCAGTGCTCAGCCTGAAAGTGCTCGACCAGAACACACTGTGCAATATAACAAATGCATTCAGTTATGGAAGGCGAGTGCTGCACTGAATTCAGAAAGCAGCCTCAAGAACCCTCAGCACCCAGGCCACCCCTGCTGCCATCAAGAAGGAGGTACAGGAGCCTGAAATTGAATACCCAACTTTACAAAATCAGCTTCTTCCCCTCCAACATCAGATTTCTGAATGAACAAGGAACCAAAGATGATACCTCGCCTTTTTCTCTTCTTTTACAGTAATTAATTTTTTCTTTAAATACAGGCTGTCCCCAGGTTACGAACGAGATCCATTCCCAAATCTGTCTTTAAGTTAAATTTGTAGGCAAGTCGGAACAGTTCTTATTTAGCGTCTGTCAAATTTCTTGAAGTAGGCATCAAGGGAGGTTTGTACAGAGCTTTTCTTGCATTTACGCTTTAGAGCCATGGTTACAAAAGGTAAATAGTCATGATCCAACTTAAAATGGCAGACGGCGTTCTCCTTTCTCGAACCAATGAACCTCTGAAGCTGCACGGAGTCTGCTCATAAGTATGGGTTGCGCTCTGTTTGGACATTCGTAACTTGGGAACTGCCTTAATGTATTTACAGAAATTAAATTATCGCAAAATTTGCACCTGTAATATAAAATTGTACTGCTCAGAGCAACAAATTTTGTGACATGTCCACTACCATAAATTCTGATTCTTCTGTGCTGTCAGTTCACGAGGGAATGCAGCAACCCCAGGATGGGATTGATATTTAGATTTGCTCTGAATTAACTTCAGATGGCCCCTTGCCCTTGATTTTCCAACTCCACTCAGTTAATTTGGTGCCTTGTGATTAGGACTGCATTGGTAACAGGTGAACAAGAGTCAATGGGGGAGCTGCTTTGATCTGGATCCTTCCCTGATTTCTTCGGGGGTTTCAGAATGAGCAACAGTTGCCTGTGATTTGTGGGTAAACTGTGATGAGTCAACCCCCTGACAAAGATTCCTGGTCATTCTGCTGAGCGGACAGCTGTATTTGCTTATTGGATAAGCCTCAAGCATCCCCACTATGTGTGACGTTAACTTGCACTGGGACTCAGGCCATATTTCTTGATGTACCTCTTGCACATCTGCTTACAGAACATGTGTACATTTCCCACTATGACTTTTTGCAGTTGACATCCTCCAACTCACCACAACATGCACCTCAGGTAATTCTGCACTTAGGACACAGGAAAGCTACATTACTGGGACCTTCAGAATTTATCGCCATGAACATGTCATGAACTTTATTGTTTCACAGCAACATTACTGTGCAAACATTTATATAAAACCACTTTACAAAATAAATAATAGTAGTGGAAGAAAAAGTCCAAGCAAGACAGAGTCTGTGGTTCATTATTCACCCAGAAATCTGATGGCGGAGGGGTAGAAGCTGTCCTTGTGCTGCTGAGGGCTCGTCTTCAGGCTCCTGGACCTTTTTCCTGATGGTGGCAGAGTGGAGAGGGCATGGCCTGGGTTGTGAGAGGGTTTTTACAGTTAGGTGCAATCTCTGCCAGCATTGTAACATCTGACTAATAGGACAGTGGAGAGGATCCAAAATGATTTTGGACTTTATTTTTTTTAAATATAAATGGAATTTCTATGTAATCACTAGGGACAGGCAATTTATAGCAGGATTGGACGGCACGGTTAGCTCAATGCCTTAACAGCGCCAGCAACCTGCACCGGGTTTTGAATCCCTCGTTATCTGTAAGGAGTTTGTTCTGCATGGGTTTGCCCCAGGGGCTCCAGTTTCCTCCCACCATTTGAAATGTACAGGGGCCATAGGTTAATTGGGTGGCACAGGCTCATGAGCTGAAATGGCCTAGTACTGCGCTGTACATCTAAATTTAAAATTAAATTTAAAAATCAATTACTATCAGGAATGATAGCAAGTGTTCAAGTTACTAACCACTAAATTCCAAAGACACGAGTTCAGATCCCACCGAGGCAGTACAAAGTGGTCTGGAAATTGG
Source organism: Narcine bancroftii (assembly GCF_036971445.1). NCBI lineage: Eukaryota > Metazoa > Chordata > Chondrichthyes > Torpediniformes > Narcinidae > Narcine > Narcine bancroftii. The sequence continues at coordinate 67,270,803 of NC_091482.1, read as the reverse complement.
AGGGAAAACGCAGTTGTACTTCAGTTTTAAAGGCATCAATTGTATTGGCAACTCACAAAATAAGGTGGCATGGTTAGGGTAACGGTTAGCACGATGCCAGCAACCGGATTGAATCCAGCACTGTCTATAAGGAATTTGTACATTCTCCCTGAGACTGTGTAAGTTTTCTCTGGGGGCTCCAGCTTCCATCTACCCTCCAAAATGTGTGGGGTTGTAGGTTAATTGGACAGCAGGGGTTTAAATGGTCGCAATCGGCTTCTACCATGTTGTAAATTTTAAAAATGTGTATTTAAGGTTAAATAAAATGACAACTGGATATGATGGGATGGTAGCTGTGTTAATGAGATGCAAACCGAAGGTCTGAATGAACTAATTAGACATACAGTGATCAGGGAATTTTAAATTCAACTCCTTAAATAAATTGAAAGGAGAGTATTGTGGGGCATAAATTTTCAATAGACTCCCTAACAATCAAAGTGCAGACAAATATTCATGAGTCGCAGAGGCCTCGAGCAGGAAACGGCCCCTCTTTATTATACGCACCTCTTTGTAAATCTCTATCAACTTATTGAAGCCAAGGAGAAGGGAATCACACGATACAATCCTTAAAAGAAAAGCATCCTTAAACCAATTAATGACACTGGACAATGAAGATTTTGCTTCCTTAACACATTTGGGTGCCTTTTATGGATTTTCAGCTGCTGATCACGAACATCATCCTATCATGAACCATTTTTTAGATATAATCTACTTTTAGGATTTCCTGTTATGTTTTAAGTTTACTTCAAGCAAACAAAACCATGAAGTGTGACACGTCATTGAAAATTCATTTTCACCCTTTGCTGAAGGGCGTCTTTCCTGCTGGTCTTGGTGCAGTCAGTGACGAACATGGTGAAAGGGAATGGGAAAAATCAGTATCAGGGCAACTGCCTTCCACCATCTCAGGAAACTGTTCACATGCACTCATATACATATTCATACACCCACAGTGATGCACTACAGTGAGAAGGGTGTATTCTTACGCGGTAACAAAATAGTTCACATTATCCTGACGATACAACAGCCACACAATGAAAATATCCTCTCAACGTCCACCCAATAAAGTTCCCTTTAAACTTCGCTGTTTCAGAAACATCATCTCTCTTCTAAACAAATCTAGTCTGTGACCCCAGATCTATACAGCAGAGGGCAAATGCCTGCTATGGTTACCCAGCAAACCTTTTAGTTCAAGGGCATCTTGGGATGGAGAATAGAACCTGGCTGACTAACTTAGGCCCAGGTGGATTTTTATACAAAAATGTATTTGTAAATAATCTTCGTCTCTTGTGATGAAGGATGATGTTAACACTCTGGTTTTGCAGGACTGAGTAACTGATGAGGTCAAGGCTGGCTACAGTTAAGACACAAGGTATGAGATGGGCTAGGCTTATAGATAATAAACCATAGCAGCAAAGAATGACACCTGTCATTTAGCCCAACTCATACACACTAATCAGATGGTATCCATCTGTATTAATCGCAACACTTGGTCATTGCCTTCAATGTCTTAAGCAATTCAAGTGTTCATGAAAGCATCTTAAAAGCTGCCAGCTTCAAGCACTCTCAGGAAGTGAAGTGACTTAGCCCTCTCTGTGAGAACTTCAGCAGGGATGCTGTCCACTTCCTTATGCCTCGTATTTCTTGAGTTCATGAATGAGCTTTCTCAACTTCTTGTCAGTCAGGAGAGCCCTGAATTGGGCACTGTTAAAGACACTCAAGTCAAGGACAGAATTGCTCTTGAAGAGCTCTGAGAAGTATTCCTTCAAAAAGGCATTGACTCTTGGATAAATTCATCCTATCCCCGACTACCAGTGGGCCTGAGAATATTTGGGCCATGGTCATACCAGCAGATATGAAGGGTCAAATTTGACCCTCTATCCCTCCACCATATGTGTTTTACATTCCAGGCTTGCTGCAGGAACCCTGGATTTAGGTGACGGTAGTGATGTTTCTTTTCTCCTGAGGGATTGGAAGACCTTCCAATCCAGGGACATATTATATTTGCAGTGAATTAGCTTTAGTGGGTCTTTCTCACAGAGAGAAAGAAGGGAGGCAATTGCCAATGTCAGGAAGAAAGCTTCGTGCCTTTACTAGCAACAGGCAAACGTTCTGGATGATTGGAGATCAGCCAATGTTGTTCCTTTGTTCAAAAAGGGAAATAGGGATCATCTAGGAAATTATAGGCCAGAGGTATGGAAGCCATTGGAAAGAATGTTTAAGGGCAGAATTTTTGTGTGTTTGGAAAAGCATGGCCTGATTAGAGGCAGCCAGCATGGTTTCCCAGGGCAGGAATAGCAAACACCAGAAGACATTTGTATAAAGTGAAGCGAGAAAAGTTTAGGGGAGATATCAGGGGTAAAAAAAAATTAAATATATAAACACAGAGTTGTGGGTGCCTGGAATGCCTTGCCAAAGGTGGTGAAGGTTGAATATTAGGACATTTAAGAGACTCTTAGACAGGCACTGGATGAAAGGAAAATAGAGGGATACAAGATGGGAAGTGTTTGGGTTGTTTTTTTTTGGGTAGGAACATAGAGGTCGGCACAACATCTAGGCCAAAGGGCCTGATCTGTGCTGTAATGACAAGGCAACATTCCCAGTAATTTTCAAGAACCCCTTGAAGGTGACTTGCCCAACTCCCTGCTTGCTGAACATACCCTGTCAAAGGATTGTCTCTTGATGTCTCCCACGCATAATGTAATAGGGAGATTGATGCCAACCAAACTAAAGATGGCCATTATTATAACCATCTGCACAAGCTTCATGGCAAGGAATGCTGGTCTGGCTTGTAGGAGATGAGAAACGTTACAAGGAAATTCCACGAGATTGCTTGGGTGGCGAATTACATTTCAAAACAATAGATCTGATGATGTTAATTGCTGCTTTTTCATTCCTGATATTCTCAGGTTCCTAAAGTCCTTGTGACATTGCGTAGGAAGACAGTCCAGTCCCAGATTTCTCTGCAGCTTGTTATCTTTAGTCCCCAAATCACAGGAAGCCAGCTGTGTTTATTTAGACATCCCGGAGCTGTCCCCAGCTTAGATGAATCAACTCACCCCTTCCTCGGACAGTGGGTTTAAACCGTCCATGACATTTGACCTGTGAGTGCCTCCATTGGGAGATGGGTATTTTACCGTCTGAGGTTAGAGCTCAATTTGCGTTCCATTGCACATGTGCGAATGAGACTAGAACATAGAAACATGGCGATGGAACATAGCAATGGATTTCAGATTTATTGTCAGAGAACATACATGACATCACATACAACCCTGAGATTCTTTTTCCTGTGGGTGAAGAGGTTTCTCTTGGTAGTGCAAAAAAAGTATACTCAATGTACACATGTAAACAAATAAAGAAATGTAAATTAACTGACTATGCAATACAGAGAGGAAAAAAAAATCAATAAAGTGCAAAGTGTCCTTAAATGAGTCCCTGATTGAGTTTCTTGTTGAGGGGTCTGATGGAGGGAGAGCAGCTGTTCCTGAACCTGATGCTGAGAGTCTTGTGGCACCTACACCTCTTTTCTTATTATAACAGTAAGAAAAGAGCATGAGCTGGGCGATGTCGATACTTGGTGATTGCTGCTGCTCTCCAACAGCAGAGTTCCCTGTGTTCTCCATGGTAGGGAGATGTTTGCCTGTAATGTCCTGGGCTGTGTCCATTACCTTTTGCAAGGTTTTATGCTCAGAGGTATTGGTGTCCCCATACCAGACTATGATGCAGCCAATCAGAACCTTTTCCACTACACACCCGTAGAAATTTGCCAGGGTTTCTGATGTCATGCTAAATTTCTGCAAACTCCTAAAGAAGTAGAGGTGCTGATGTGCTTTCTTCACGATGCCCTTAGTGTATTGGGTCCAAGAAAGATCCTCCGAGATAGTGACTCCCACGAATGTAAATATGCTCAAGGAGTTGAATAAAGTGGTCCAACTCCACCATCAAGTCTTCGAAGCTTTTGGTTAACAAAATTGTATCAATGACAGATTTAATTAATCTGTTGCAATCACCATTAATGGAAGTTAGTTCCAAACAAACAAAATCTCTGCCTGCATTTGTATGACCTTTCCAATGAGCCCGATTTTAATTTTTAAACTGCATTTGGACTGTATTCATTGGAGTATAGAAGAATGAGAAAGGATCTCAGAGACATTTCAAATGCTAAAAGGATTGGACGGAGTAGATGTGAATAAGAGGTTTCTCTTGGTGGGTGAGTCCAGGTCAAGAAGGCACAGTCTTAGAATGAGAAGACACCTATTAAACACAGAGATGAGGAGAAATTTCTTTTAGCCGGAGGATCGTGGATTTGTGAAATTTGTTGCCACGTACTGTTGTGGAGGCCCGATCATTGGGGAATTTTAAGGGGGAGATTGAGAGTTATTTAATTAGTCAGGGGATCAGGGGATATGGGGAAAGGCCAGAATTTGGATCTTGAGGTGAGAACAGTTTAGCTCAGGGTGGATTTGTGGAACAGACTCAATGGGCCGAATGGCCTATTTCTGTTCCTTTACCTTGTGTGAAAGAATGGTCCCTAATTCTCTTCTCCCCAACCAATGGCAATAGGATCTAAATCACAAAAACATCAATCCAACTGCCTCTTCTTGGCACGGTTCAAATCCCGTGCTGTCTGTAAGGAGTTTGTACCTTCTCCCCGTGTCTGTGTGGGTTTTCCCAAGAGGCTCAGTTTCCTCCCACCGTTTGAAACATACCAGGGTTTTTATGTTAATTGGATATAATTTTGTGGCACAGCCTCATGGGCCGTATGTTTAATTAAATAAAATAAATAAATTCAAGTGAATGCAACTCCCAGTTTGGGGAACCAATGCTCATCACGTCACCCTGCAAATCCAATGGAATTAACTAAGCATTCACTGCGGCAAGAACACACAAATGGCTGGAGGAACTCAATGGGACAGATAGCATCCATAGAGGGAAAGAGATGGTTGACATTTTAGGATTAGACCCAGCAGCAGGACTGAGAGTGTAAAGGGGAGCTGGCCAGAGTGAAGTGGAGAGGGTGGAAGGGGGAGGTTAGAGCTCACAAGCTATAAATGGAGGGAGGGGAAGGTGAGGGAGGGTAAGGTGGATTTAGTGACAGAGGGTGGAAGATGTTACTGGGGACGACAAGAGCTATAGATTATAGAACTTGATAAGGAAGGAGCCAATGAATGGAAACAATAGAGGATGGGTGGTGGGCAGATTGGAGTAGTGAGACACAGCAAGGCTATTCACATCAACCTGGCCAAGTCTGGTTATCAATGACTTGCTGGACTGACCACTATTAATCTGCTTTAATACCTCCATCAAGCAGGCCCCTAAATATCTATGGCCACAGAGCGCATGGGAGTCCAGTAAAGTGGATCTTCTCACCCAGTATCTCACAGACAACCTGGTTATAATCCAAGAACAGAGAACGCTGGTTTCTCATCAGTCAAGGACCAGGCTTGATGAGAAAGTCCAAGAGATTTGGGTGGTTTAATAATACTTACGCAGTTCTTCCTCTGATGCCAAAGTGCCCCCCCCAAATGACCCTGATCCAGCCCATGGTTCACAGTGGAGATCTAAATACAGTAGAGGGTTGGGTCAGTCTGGATTTTTGGATCTCGAGCAGTACATTAAAAATTCAAATACAAGGAGGCATAAAGAGATGAACAGGTAAATTTTAATAGTTTATTCATTAGCACATTTCGCTTATCAAAATGAGTAGTTTTAATGAAAAATAAAGTCAACACGTGACGAAAACGTCAAACATCTTTTTAAATACAAAAAGAGCATGTGATACTTGAAATTATGTTTAAAAATGAGCTCTGTAAGTGGAAAGAGTGGGTCACAAAATTATAGCATTGTCACAGTTTGAGTGTTTGCTCCAAAAAGCTTGTTGCCACTGTGTATCTGTGGCACGCACGCACGCACAAAAGCCCACTAAATTTTTAAAGTTTGAAAGTTTTCAAAAAGTCCAGGTTCTTTGCTGGTCCAGAGTTTTGGATTTCTACTATACCTGGTGAAGCCAGCTAGTCATTGATACCAGCCCTGGCCTGGGCGATGTGAACATACTTGCTCTCTCTCACGACTGAAATTCTAGTCCTTCTGCTCCTTTATATTCCAAAACTATTGAATCATCTCCACCCCTGGTCTGTCAATTCTTTGAATGGACTTCATTGCATGGAGCTGAACATTGGTCCCATCAACATTTTGTGCATTATCACAGCCCTGATACACCCCTACCCCCTGGGGGCTCAGCACATTTTTTTTTTTTTTAAATAAAAAGCCTAATGTTCTTTTCACCTCATATTTTCAATTTTTTTTTTGGTCACCAGTCACCCTCCCCCCCTGCCCCCCACATCGATGCGATCTACCAGGATCGATGTCTGAAGAGGGTCAGCAAAATTATTGAGGATCCCTTCCACCCTGTACACTGCATCTTTCAGCTGCTCCCGTCAGGGAGGATCAGAGCCAGCACCGCCAGGCTGAGGAACAGCTTCTTCCCACAGGCAGTGAGAATGGTGAATGAACAAAGGAACAGCTCACACTGGACTCTCATATTCCTGAAACACCATTTATTTATTTGTGCATATGAATACTTATCCTGCATATGTATTGTGTGTCTGTATGTGTGTTTTATCTGGTGGTGTGTCTGTGAGTTTTGCACCGAGGACCAGAGAATGCTGTTTCATCTGTGTAGTCAGATGACAATAAACAGTTAGAAGAGTAAGGAAGAAACCAAAAGTAGACTCATTCACGGGGAATGGGGCCCATAAACTTTGAGCAGAGTCCTGGGTGTGGGGGGTGTGTATAACTGAAATAAAAACATTGAGAATGGTTGAGTTAGGCAATATCTCAGGCTCACTCTTCAAAGCAATGAGTTCTGGAACTGGACCAATCTTGACAGATCCACCAAAACTTCAGATGCAAGAAATCTGACATGAAAACTGAAAATGCTGGAAAATCTCATGTCAGAGAGCATCTCCAGGAAGGAGAACCTCTTAACATTTCAGATGAAGGACCCTCCTCTAGAACAGATGGATTGCCAGCCTCTGAATCAAAATACATTGGCACCCAATCAGGATTGTCTTGTGACATTTCTAACTGAATGTGCAGTGAAAATCACCCTCAATATAAAACTGGAGTCAGAATTTCTCTGAAAAGAAACAATAAACAATCTCACATTCCATAGATTTCTGCTATTTGTTTGGGAGTCAGTCATTCCTGAGACCAGCCAACATCTTTGTCTTTCCATTTTTGTGTGGAATGTAATACCTCCCGTTAAATTCCTTTTCCCAAAAGGCTGGCTTCCAATGGTCCAATATTTGATCTCCCTTTAAATATCTTGAACACGTGGAAGGATTAAGAAGATCATTGGATTAAAACAGCCTTCCTCAACCTTTTTTTGGTTCTGCCCCCACCAAGGTCTCTGCTCAAAGTTTATGGGCCCCCTTCCCTGTGAAGCAATCGAGTTTTGGTTTCTTAAATACTTCTATCAACTACATAAAACGTGAGGTGAAAAGAAAACACATTTACCTAAATGTGCTGTGGCCCCCAAACTAATTTTACCCAAAAATTGGTGGGGATTGGGAACCCATTGTTTAAAAAGGTGGTGGAGATAGAAACATAATGATATTAAAACAAAGTAGCTGGATGAACATTTAAAGAACCATTACACCCAATTTTTAAAAATTTAGATGTACAGCACTGTTACAAGCCAGTTCGGCCCATGAGTCCGTGCTGCCCAATTAACACCCCATTAACCTACACCCTAGTACATTTTTGAAGGGTGGACAGAAACTAGAGCTCCTGGAGAGAATCGCGCAGACACAGGGATAAATCCTTACAGACAGGGCTAGATTCAAAACCAGGTCCAGTCCTGATCGCTGGCGCTGTAAAGGCATTGCGCTAACTGCTATGCCCACCGTACTGCCCCCAAGAGGTATGATGTCAGGTATGTCCAAACTGGTATGAACAATGAAGGACAGAACAGCCCCCTTGAACACTACAAATTACTCCCTTCAAACTATTTCACTTAGATGGGGGGGGGGGGTTTAAAACTTTAATATTGGAGGGAAAACTTCCTGAAATCTTAATCATTCTTTGGAACTTCCTCGAAACATTGACTCTCTTCAAAATGATTCTGAACAATGGCACTTTCCTGGATTCTCTCTCCAACCCATCACATAATCTCTAAATTGCCATGATCCCTTCCTTTCTTTTACAATCTTTTTATTAAACATATTATAGCAAACAATACATGAGGAGAATAGAATCCAGAATCAAACAGTAAAGGCAGAAACATCAATATATTGCAATACTTAATACAACATTTAACATTATAGCATATTGAACAATATATTCCCTTTCTCACATTTTAACAAATCGTTGTTAAAACCCCATTTAACCTACAAAAATAAACAAAACACGCAACAACAACAAAAAAGGCTGGGCAGCCTGAACTGAGAGTTCACAACAACAGATCAACACCAACTATTTATCTGGTCCTTGCCAATCAAACAACAGAAATCCAAAACGGTCTGGAAGGTAAAGTTAAAATACAAATTAACTCATACAAAAATAGTCTATAAAAGGATGCCAAGTCTCTTCAAACTTAACAGGGGTATCAAAGGTGCAACTTGTATTTTTTTCTAAATTTAAACATGACATAATTTGAGAGAGCCCTTGCATCAAAGTCAGTGAATTAGGATCTTTCCATTGAATTAAAATGGCTCTTCTGGTCAACATTGTAGTAAAGGCTACAACCCGATATGCAGAATTGGGAACTCGACCCACCGCGAACTAGAATTCCAAAAGTCGCCGTCAATTGATTAGGTTACAATCTAATACCCAGTATAATCGACAAAGTCTTAAAAACAACTGTCCAATGCTTCTCCCATACAGAGCAAGACCAAAGCATGATCTACTGGGACCAATGCCTCAAAAGGGCGCACAAAATCAGTGAACCGGTGCGGACTCGAAAGGCCAACATGGCCTGTTTCCGCTCCGTAAATGGTTATATGCGTTAGTGTGGCCACTTGTGATTTATATCCATCACACATAGGATTGACATTAGGAAACATACAAGCTAATTTATCTTTTGACACATGAACCCAATGTTCCATTTTAAACTGAATCAATACACGTTGGGCACATAATGAAGAGGTATTAACCATTCCAAAAATCTTTTCCCGAAGTTTCTCTGGGAGAAGTAACTAAAATTCCAATTCCCAAGCTCCTCTAATTTTATCATTAGATTGCACATATATAGGATAATGTAGTTCTGTGATTAAGTTATAGTTAAGTAATAATATGTAATGGTTAAATTACTGGCCTCCCAATACTGATCCAGGCATGCACATTTCATTCCTCATTAAAAAGGCAAGGAATTTAAATTTGAAACATTAAAGAAATGAAAATAAAGTACTAGGGTTATAATGAAAACCACTGGATTATTGTAACCTCCCAGCAGTTTCACCAAAGTCTCAGGCAAGGAACCTATCTCGTATAGGCAATACATTACTTCAAGCCCAGCAGTGTGGTCAGATCTCATCTGCCTGTTGCTGAAGAGATAGGTAATAAACGTGCTGTTGACCTGGAGGTCCACATCCAGTGAATAAATAAATGGAGAAAGGAAGTTTGGAGGCTAGGAGCCCCACTTTAAAACACATTGCATTGTTCAGTGGATACACCAGATATAGTACCTAACTTTAATCGAATTCAAAGGTTACTAACTTTTTAACTTGGTTCTCAACTGGGGAAATATGGAGTAAGAGAGAAATAAACCAGTAAAATATGATTCAAACCACCAAGATGTTACACTCTCTTTTTCTAATATTCAATGTAGCTGGACCCAATTCCTTTTGGTGCTCCCAAGTTCTCAGGAGGGAAATGAGTATGGCACAGAGGATGAATTAACACTGGTGGCAGTGAATGGTAGCCTGAAATGAAGGGACCTTTCAATTCTGATCCCGACCTTACAATGTACCTCACAATAGGAAGTTTAATGATATGGAAATAGCTTTTAACAGAGCCACCCTTGATTGGCTCACAGCTCCTCTGCTGTTCTCAGCCAAGACCATTAAAAGCCAAATGGCTGGGTAAAATAAGGATGTGTATTGAAGTGGAATAGACTTTTGATTAAAACACATGGTTCACGACACATATTCAAATCAATTTGAGCATACCCATATGTCACAGAACACAAAATAATGTATTTTGCAGGTTTAAAGGAGCAGGAACTTTAGAAGCAAAGTTTTGTGGAGATTATTTTAACCACAGTGTCTACAGATTTTCATGATTTATTTCATGAAGATTCATTCTTGCTGCAAACCTTCACTTTCTGAAATGGATTATCAAAATTGCAGGCATGCTTTTCCAATACTCTCTAGGTCAGAATTGCACCTTCAAACTTGCTGGTGGTGTTTTGATTCAGCCACAACCCTGCTCACTCATTGTATCTATACCTGCTAATTTGTGTTGCAATTTGCTCTGACAATGAGTCATTTTTAAACTCATTGAATTCAAGCCCCTTACCATCCACCCATCATATTCTCATCAGCTTCTGCCAGTCCTATAATACTCCTGGATCTCATTAATTCTTACCTCCTGTGTACACCTGGTTCTCAATCATTCCACCATTGGGTCATGCATTCAACTCTCCACATCTCTTTCTGCTTTAAAAAGGGCGGTTGAAAATTCACCTCTTTAACCAGACCTCGAACCACATGTCCTATAATGTCCGTCAGTCAGCCAGTGTCAAATGCTGGCAAACATTAATTTGAGAGCTAATAAACTGCATTTACCTGCACATGAAGTATGGAGAAAATTATTGATTGATTGAAAATTATTTGTTGCGAGCACAAATTTGCCTTCTGCACGGCCAAGAATATACACTGTAACTGGACATTCATTCTTGTGAAACCCAAGAATATAGTTGCAGTTGAGTTATTTGCTGAATGGATTAACTTCTGGTTTCCCATGTAATTCAACATCATCAAAGTGCCCCTTGAAATTCACATTCCACTTTGAGTAATCCTAAAGCCATAAGGGCTCTTTGATTAGTAAGGGATTGCTTAAGGTGGTCTGTGAGTGGGAAGGGAAGGTTGAGAACCATTGCTCAAGGCCCAATTGTTACTGAAATATTTTGCTTTGGAGTTATGAAACCCTGCACATAATGAGTCAATTAGGTATGATTAAAACAGTGGTTTTCAAACTGTTTCTTTCTACCCACGTCTCACCTTAAGCAATCCCCTGCTAATCACAGAGCATTTATGGCATAGGGATGGTAAAAAAAGAATGTGAGTTTAGGAGGGACAGTTTGAAAACCACTGATCTAATAATTAAGCTTGTCCTGGGTGGTGTCAGGCTTTATCATGTTTTTGAAGCTGGACTGATCCAAAGCAGATTCAGAGAATTCAATTGCACTCCTGGTTTGTACCTTGCAGATGGTGAAGAATTTGGGGAGTTTAGAGGGAAGTGCAGAATGCACAGGCTGTGACTCCCTCTCTAGAAAATAGGTGCAGGAGTAGGCCATTAGGCCCTTCAAGCCAACACCGCCATTCATTATGATCATGGCTGATCAGAACCCAGTTCCTGCCTTCTTCCCATGCCCCCCTAATTCCCTTGGTCACAAGGGCCAAATCTAACCTACACTTAAATACTGACAGGGAACCAGCCTCAACTACTTCCTGTGGCAAAGAATTCCACACATTTACCACTCTCTGAGAGAAGAAATTTTTTCTCATCTCAGTCCTAAAAAACTTCCCCCTTATCCTTAAACTATGGCCCCTGGTTCTGGTTTTTCCCAGCATTGGAAACAACCTTACTGGGTCTGGTCTGTCTAAACCCTTAAGAATTTTATAAGTTTCTATAAGATCCCCCCTCAATCTTCTAAATTCCAGAGAATACAAGCCTAGTCTATCCAACCTTTCTTCATATGCGAGTCCCTCCATCCCCGGTATCAGCCTAGTGAACTTCCTCTGCACCCCCTCCAAGGCAAGGATCTCATTCCTCAGATAAGGTGACCAAAACTGCACACAGTACTCCAGATGTGGTCTCACCAAGGCCCTGTACAGCTGCAACAGGATCTCCCTATTCCTGTACTCAAATCCTCTCGCTATGAACGCCAACATACCATTCGCCCTCCTCACCGCCTGCTGCACCTGCACGCCCACTTTCAACAACTGATGCACAGCAACACCCAAGTCTCGCTGCATCTCCCTTTTCCTAAACCGATACCATTTAAATAATAATCCTCTTTCCTGTTCCTACCTCCAAAGTGGATAACCTCGCACTTATCCACATTATACTGCATCTGCCACGTCCTGGCCCACTCGCCTAACTTGTCCAAATCACCCTGCACTCTCCTAGCATCCTCCACACAGGTAACCCTGCCACCCAACTTTGTATCATCTGCAAATTTTGAGATACTGCCATCTATTCCCACATCTAAGCCGTTGATATATATCGTAAACAACTGCGGCCCCAGCACTGAGCCCTGTGGTACCCCACTAGTCACTGGCTGCCATTCTGAAAAGAACACATTTATTCCTACTCTTTGAGCCTCAGTATATCTTCTCCTTCCCACACATCATGCATTTAACCCTCAGCTCCAGAACTAGATTTATGTATGTTCCAATCATCTCTATCCAAATCAAGACTGATCCTTGCACAACATTGTAGGTTTCTCTGAACTGTAACCTATGAGTCAGAAAATTGAGGGTTAAACTTTCATCCCAAGGCATAGAAATCTAGCTTGATATTCCAAACCTGCACTATTACCAAGAGGGTACTGCACTGTTAGAATTCTTCTCTCTGATGTGCATGTAGTATCTCACAGCTCTAGGTAAAAGTAATAAAATTATCCTTAAGGTCCTGGTTTATATTTCCCATCCATCAACATCACAGAAACAGCTTAGTTAGTAATTATTATCACATTTCTTTTTGAGAGAATTGGTTGTGTGTTCATTGGTTGCTATGTTTCCTATATACATTTGAAAAGTACTTTGGCTGCAAATATTGCTCAGGATTGTTCTGAGGTCATGAAAGGTGCTATTAAAAAGTAAATGATCATTCTTCTCCACTGCTTGACCTATTGAGTTCCTCCAGCAGATTGAGTTTAGCTCCAGGCTAAGTTCTCCTGGACTTAGATTTTAAAAGTCTCCAAAAGCTACACAGCGGTGTTTTCGGGTGATTGGGTAATGTAGAATTTTTTAAAATGTTTATATTTTATATTTTAAAATGAATACAAGTTTTAAAGGAGCCAATCAAATATTTAAGATGTCTTACATTTCTATTCACCAAGTCTTCGTCTTCTGGCTATCTGTCCCATCGGAAGATGATGGCTCCTTTCAGTCAGTTTGTGGGGTTTGATATGAGGATACCCCATTTCTCAGAAAGGAGCAGCATGTGTGTGAATGGATTTAGGGGAGTAGGGGGTTGGACAGGTACAGACCCACCCTCTCGACATCCCCTCCCAGATTCAGTGGAATGATGAGGTCCAAGACGGCTGGGAGAAGTTCTGTTGCAGTGAATGGCCAGACAAAGCTTCGATGCAAGATTTGCTAGATGGTGGTTGGCCCTGCAAGAATGTTTATCCACCCATTGACAGGTCTTGTTTTTCATCCTACAAGGTGTTCACCCCCCACCCCTAGGCAAGCCTGGTGGGGGAGCTGGTTTAGTCGCTGACCACTCGACCATGCAACAGGTAGTAGTGGGTTACATGGTAGCAGTAGCACTCAGAGGAGTGCTGAGTGAATAGGATCAGTAGTCATCATTAAAAAAATGTTGATAGGATAGTTCAGAGGGCCAATGGGATGCTGGTCTTCATTAGTCAGGGGATTGAGTTCAAGGGTTAAGAGGTCATGTTGCAGCTTGACAAATCTGGTGAGACCACCCTTAAATATTGTGCCCAAGAAGATAGGGTGGGCTGCCTCAACGACTATGGTCCAGTAGCACCAACATCTACAGTAAGGAAACGCTTTGAGAGGTTGGTCATGGACAGAATTAAAATGCATCTAAGCAGAGGTCTGGACCCACTGAAATTCACCTGTTATCACAACTGCTCCACAGCAGACACAATGTCCCTGCCTCTCCAATCAGCTCTGGATCACCGAGACAACAGCAACTCATACAGATGGCTGATTTTCATCGACTGCAGCTCAGTCTTCAACACCATTATTCCCTCAGTGCTGGTTAAGAAGCTCCAAACCCTGGGTCTGTGCATCTCCCTTTGTAACTAGATCCTTGACTTCCTCACAAGAAGGCCACAATCAGTACGAATTGAAAACAACATCTCCTCACTGACCATCAACACAGTCACACCTCAAGGATATATTCTTCGGCCACTGCTCTCTTCACTCTGCACCCATGACTGTGCAGCCAGGCAAATTTTCCGATGACACCATGGTTGTCGGCAGAACCACAAACAGGCATGAGTAAGTGTACAGGAGGGAGATAGATCAGCTCATTGAATGGTGTCACACCAACAATTTGGCCCCTCAATGTTAACAAAACCAAGGAAATGATTGTGGACTTCAAAACAATGTGATACAGTCCTCATCGAGGGCTCGGTAATGGAGAAGGTCAAGAATATCAAATTTCTGGGTGTCATCATCTCCAAAAGACTGTCCTGGAGTCTCCACATTGATGCAATCATGAAGAAGGCTCCCCAGCAGCTATATTTTATGAGGGGTTTGAGGAAATTCACTGAAGAATTTCAAAATTTCTTCAGATGTACCATGGAGAGCATTCTGGCCGTTTGGATCACTGTCTGGTATGGCAGTGCCAATATTCAGAACAAGGAATAAGCTCCAGAGGGTTGTTAACTCTGTGTGCTACATCAAGGACAACTACAAGAGGCAGTGTCTTAAGAAAGAGGCCTCTATTCTCAAGGGCCCCACCACCCTCTTCACTTTGCTAACCTCAGGAAGGAAGTACAGGAGCCTGAAGACCAGCACTCAGCGGCACAAGGACATCTTCTTCTCCGCTGCCATCAGATTCCTGAATGATCAATGAACCAAAGACACTGCCTCACTTTGGCTTTGCGTGAACTATTTTTATTTATTTTTGTAAGGTGGTTTATATGAATGTTTGGTCTGTGACCCTGCCGCAAAACAACAAATTTCGTGACATGTTCATGACAATAAATTCTGATTCTGATTCAGTTCTGGTCACCTCACCATCGGAAGGATGTGGAAGCTATGGAGAGGGTGCAGAGGAGATTCACCAGGATGTTACCTAGATTGAATAATTATTATGAGGCAAGGTTAGCAGAGCTGGGACTAGAAAGAGGTGACTTAATAGAGATTTACAAGATTCTGAGAGGCATCCAGTGCCTTTATACCAGGGCTGGAGTAGCAAACAGTAGAGGGCATCTGAATGAAGTGAAGGGAGGAAAGTTTAGGGGAAACATCAGGGGTAAGTTTTTACATTGAGTTGAGGATGACTTGCGAAGGGTGGTGGTGGAGGTTGGAACAATAAGGCACATGGATCAAAGAAAATAGAGGTTTACAAAGTAGGAAGTGTTTAATTTTTTTGGTAGGAATATATGTCAGTAGTGGATTAACCATGAGGCTGAGTCGGCTGAAGCCCAGGGTCCTGGAAGGTAAGGGGGGGCCCGTTACAACCATTGGTACACCAATGTAACCACTCGTCAGTGTGATCTCACGTTAGTCAATCAAGGCTCATGGAAGTACCATGTTCACCTGTCAGTCAGCAGCAGTCTCGGTCCCGTGCTACCTGTTAATCAATGCTCGCGTTTGTACACACACAAGTCTGAGGTCTACCTCTTGCAACAGAGCTCAGTTCATGGAGTGTCGATCACAGGAGGTTTTACTTCCTTTTTTAAAAAAAGGACTCTCCCTTCACTTTTGTTATTTTTGTATTGAGACTGTTTGCTTTTACAGAACTGATTTTATTTATCCTTATGTAACTAATAGACTTTTCAAATTATTCGGGGCTGGCAGGCAGCTTCTGTAAGGTAAAGTTTTGTTTGATTTTAATGAAGTTTTTCCTCCCCTCCTCCAACTGGTGCATTCCCAACACATCCCCGGCGGATAAATTTAGAATATGTGAGGGCATCACGCCCAAAGCCTAATAAATGGAACAATTTATTCTATTCAGTGAAGGGTGGGGGCCGTGGGGCAGGGGAGGCAAGGTCAGGAGGGGGCCTTACTGAAGCTCAGCCTAAGGCCCGGGTGATAGTTAATCCACCATTGATAATAGATCGGCTCAACGTCAAGGGCCGAAGGGACTGTACCGTGCAGTTCCATCTCCGTGCGTTACCAAAAGACCAGGAGACCCTCCGACACACTGAGAGCTATCGAGCTGTCTCTGAAGTTGTTGACAACTTGTATGGATGGAAGTTTAAGGACCAATTCATTCCAGCAGAGCCCCAGCATCAGCAAGACCAAAAAAAAAAACCTGTTTTTGGTTGAGGGAGATATGTTGGCCAGAACACAAGAAATTCTTTGAATTGTGTCATGAGAATATTTGTATCCTGAAATGACCCAATTTTACTTTCCATTTACAACTGGAAACATGGCTGTTGATGGGTGAGTGATGAAATCAGAAAGAGAAAAATTCCAGAATGAAAAGATGCAGATGTTTGTGCATGCAGTACACAAATGTGCTAGAGAAACTCAGCAAGAGATCCAGCGTCACAGAAAGCACGAGGCAGTCGACATTTCATCCCTGAGCTCGACTTCAGGAGTGGTGTAAATCAAGCAGATGCCTGAATAAAGGTTGGGGAAGGGGAGAAGGGGGAGAAAAACACAGCTCATAGGCAGAAGGCAATAGGAGGGTAGAAGAGAAAGGAAGTGATGGAGGAGGAGAGAGCAGGGTGCTCTCTGAGGAAGGGAAGGGGGTGGGGAGCTGGAGGAAGGGAGAGAGGGATGAAGGAAAGTGAGAGACTGGAGGAGGGGAATCATGGAAATTGGAGCTATCTGTTCAGAGACTTCTGAGACCAAACACCTTGTATTCCAATTTTCAGCTTGGCAGTGCACGAGGCCACGGGCATGTCATTGTGGAAACGGTGCGTGCAATTAAACTGGTTGGCCACGATGAGATCCTTGCTGTTGCAAAGGATAGAATGAAGGTGCCAAATGAAGCAACTTCCCAGTCTGCATCCAGTCTCCTGATGCAGAGGAGGCCACATTAAGAGCACCAAATGTAGTAAATGACTCCTACAGATTCACAGGTAAAGCGTTTCTGAGCTTGGAAGGTCTGTCTGGGGTCTTGAATAGTGGTGTGGTCACATGGGTAGGTACCAGGGGGTGTTTGGTGGGTGAGGGAGAGGGGAGGTGATGGGGAGATGTGTCTGGTGGTAGGATCTTGCAGAAAATGGAATGTTGGATGTGAAGGCTAGTGGGGTAGTAAGAGAGGGCGGGGGAACCTTGTTCTTGTTGCATGTGGCCAGGGCAGAGATGTGGGAAATAGAGGAGATATGGGTGAGGGCTGAGCTGATGGCATTCTACATCAGTCTGTATGATTATTAATATTGTACATTACATATCTAAAAGTGTATACAAATGGAAGAGGGTGCACCAATAGGAAGGCCAATGGCCATGGAGGGAACTGGAAGCAAAGAAAATATTAACATGAGGTCAAGGGGGACATACTGAAAGTGATATACAAGGCAGAGTTTGTTTATGTTCCTCAGAGAGGGAATGAGAATTAATCCTCCTCAGAGGGGAAGGGGAATGATGTCCTGCTAGGTTAATGTTTCTGCCAGTAACAACTTTAAGTCCTTCAGTTATATTACAGTAAATCTACATGATTCTTAGCTACTGTTGCTTGATTTCCTTCTCCACTCAGCGTGAACCCGCTCTTCTTGTATCCATGCCTCCATATGCTGACATTCTCCAAAGTGCCATCTGCTGAATTCCTTGTGTTTGGTAAATTACACAGCGTGTCAAATTAATCTGATTGTTGGCACCACTCCTAAAGCTAGCGTTACTCTTGTACTGGGAAAGTGACAGCCAACCAGAGATTTCCCAATCTGGTCTTCTCTCCCCCCCCACCAAAACCCTGGAATGGGTGCAGAAGCATACGGAACACAGGGAGGAAAATGAAGCTTGTGGTGAACTTTCCCTCTTCCCACCAGCCCCACCCCCTCGTCTTCTCTTGGTCCCCTTCCACCACCCCAGGAGAACATAGCACCACAAAGGAAAGGACATGTCAGGTCAAATCAGTGGATAGATGGCAATCTCATATTAATTATCAACAGTTAACCTTCTTAAGAGTGACAGCAGGCAGGGACGCCTTAAGATTCTCCTGTAGAGTAACATATTCATGCAGGGGAGCTTGGGATTGTGAAAACCACCTGGCACTGTCACCTTTAATAAGACTGCATGACTGGAAAATATTTTTGACAGAACCACTGGGAACAGATTGGAAATACCTAACACTGATATGACCTTTGATATTTGCCTAACACTAATGTCAAAGCAATGAATGCCATTTGCTATTAGATAATAAATATATTCATAATAGAATTTACATTAAATGCACAGGACAGAAGAAAGCCGTTGTGCTAATTCTAGCCAAGACAACGCGGCATGGTTACCAAAACAGTTAGCGCAACACGAGCGAATTGGGTTCCAATCAGGCACCGTCTATAAGGAGCTTTCACATTCTCCCCGTGGTCTGCCTGTATTTCCTCTGGGTGCTTCAGTTTCTTCCCACCCTCCAAAAACACATGGAGGTTGGGCATTAATGGGCGTATTTGATGGCACAGACTCATGGGCCAGAAGGGCCTGTTACCATTGCTATATGGCTGAATTTTTAAAAAAATTAAATGCTTAATTCAGGGCATTCACACTAACCATCTCTGGGTGATCCGTGGGTTAATGCACTTCAGGTGATGGGAATGATGGAAATTTGTTATACACACAAATCCAAAATATAGATGCAATAAAATTCTTATGAGCTGAAGATACACAGATGTGTGAAACAAACTGACAATGAGCATAACTTTACACAATCGACTCTGAACCAAAATAATAAATATAATAAAAATACACAGAAATACTGGAGGAACTCGGTTGGTCTCACGGGGTTCATAGGAGATAAAGATATATTACTGACATTTCAGGCCTGAGCCCTTCTTCAAGGCATATGTACAAGGTGAAGGGAGGGCAGTTTAAGGGAGACATCAAGGGTAAGTTTTTCACACAGAATTATGGGTGCCAGGAAAGCCTTGCCAGGGATGGTGGTGGACGTTGAATCATAGGGGGAGTTTAAGAGACTCTTTGACAAATACATGGATGGGAGGAAAATAGAGGGTAATGGAGTAGGGAGAGTTTTTTTTGGAAGAAATATATGGGCTGGCACAATATCAAAGGCCAAAGGGCCTGTACTGTGCTATGAATAAACAAAGAACAGGAGGACTTTAGAATAAATACAAGGCTATCTGGGAGGAGGAGTCCAGACCAATAAAAGGTGTTCATTGGATATGATGAGGAGAGGAGAGAATATATATATATATAAATAAATGTACATATTGTAGATGCAGTATTGCAAAAAAATGTGCTGCTTTCATTGTAGATAGATACCTTGTAGTCCAGGAGTTGGGGCCCACAGCCTGTCCGAGTCGGTAGAAGAACATCAAACATTGTTACGCTGAGCATGGCGCACCTCAGGGGGCTGTGAGCTCAGCCCGTTCCAGTTTATGCTGCTGATCCACAACTGGATCACTAGATCCAGCTCCAACAACGTCAGCAAGTTTGCAGATGACCCAACCGTCATCGGCCTCATCAGCAACAACGATGAGTCGCCCTACAGAGAAGGTGGGAAATCCTGCGAGAGGAACAAGCTGAGTCTCAACATGGACTAGACGAAGGAGATGATCGTGGACTTCAGGAGGACCAGGAACGACCACCCTCTGCCACACATCCAAAATCCTGTAGTGGAGAGAATGGAGAGCACCAAGTTCCTTGGAGTTCACTTAACTAGTGACCTGTCATGGACACTCAACATCTCCTCACTTGTCAGGAAGGTGCAACAACAAGAGAAGACTGAAGCGGGCAAGGCTACAGTCACTATTATGTCAACCTTCTACAGGAGCTTTAGCGATACCATCTGGCCAGCTGCACCACCCTGTGAAATCAATCAGAGGTCAATCCACAGGACCATAAGAGTGGGAGAGAGGGTCACTGGAGTCTCCCTGCCCCTTATCGCCATGATCTACTATGATTGTTGTCTGAAGTGGCTGTGAAAATCATTTAGGACCCTTCCACCCTGTACACAGCATCTACCAGCTGCTCCCCATAAGGGAAGAGATACAGAAGTACGAGAGCCAGCACCACCTCGTCCTGCATATGTACCATTTGTCTTTATGTGTGTTACGCCTGGTTGTGTGTCTGCATGTTTTGCACCAAGGACAAGAGAACCCTGTTTCATCAGGTTGTACTTGTACAATAAACTTGATTTGGAGTTTGGCATTGTGGACAGGAATTTTATTCCAATCCTCAAACATGCTGACCTTCATTTTGATTGTAAAAAGGATGCAGAATAACTCTGGTTTAATATTCTCACAGCAAGCGGGGGCAGTGGGGGAAGCCAGGGATACAGTGGTCACATGAAGAGGATTTTGGTGTCCATCTTGGTGTTTGCCAGATTTTAGTGGTCAGTGGTGACAGTCAACTTAAATACTTTAGCAGCAGCCTTGGTGGTTCTTAAAGAGTTTCTTTCTTAGCAACTGCCTTGATCTCACACACACACACATACATACATACACTGACAGCAAAGTGCCCAAGAGGAGGATATTCTGAAAAGCTCACCACCCACATGGGCTCATGTGCAGCCAGGAACTCTTGCTCAGCTCAAGTTCTCGTTTTGGACAAAGAAACAGAATGGTGTTCTACCATCAGAACATTTCACTCTGCTTCTCTCTCCTCACCTTTGTTTGCCTTACAGCAGACAAAAGTTGACATTGCATTTTTAACATTACATTATTACGTAACAATAAAATGAACCTTTGCTAACCTTAGTATAGAGCACAGCTGTCGGAGAGCAGAGGCAATCATCAAAGATCCACACCACCCAGCACAAGCTCTTTTCTCACTGCTGCCTTCAGGAAAGAGGTGGAGATGTCACAAGACTCACAGGACCAGGTTCAGGAACAGCTGCACCCCCTTCACCATCAGGCTCAATCAGGGACTCATTGAAGCCTCTTGCTTGTGCACTTCATTGATTTTCTTTTTGTTCTCTCTGTATTGCACAGTTAGTTTGTTTACATTTGTTATCAGTTTACAGTTGTGTTTGTTTACACTGTGTAGTTTATTTTTGCACTACCAATTAGGAGTAATTCTGCCACAACCACAAGAGAAAGGACTCTCAAGGTTTTATGATGTCATGCATGTACTCTTACAATAAATCTGAATCTAATGATCGAGTTTGCATTATTTTATCAAGTTCCTCCTTTCCCTATCCCTCTGCACCTCAATGGTTATTAGTCTATGTTCTTGGGAGGAGAAAAATCAAGTTTTTATTTCAAAAGTTGCTTGGCTGAAAGCTCTTGACTTTCTGGCTGGCAGGTGTGAATATTTCTGTTTGTCCCATGACGACTGCATTCCAATCATTTCCAATCAATCTATTGAAACAAAATGGAGGCACAACTGAGCCATCAGATTGCTGCATGCTTTCCTCGAGGGAACAAGCATCATTGAGAAAGCCTTCTGCAGAAATTCCTTGGTGCAGGAGGAGTTCAATGAGGCCAAAGAAACTGGTGGATATTTAATTGTGTGAAACAGATGAAGACGGCAGCGACAAAGAAGTAATCATCCATTAATTTCACTGTGATATCCTTTGGGGAACTATGGTTATGAGTTGGCCTTCACTTCTGGGACCTTGAATCACAGATGGCTGAGAGAAAATAGCCTGCAAAGGTTTTGTATGAAGCCTCAATCAAATTCCTCTCGCCACAGTGCTTACCTGGATCAAGTTTAGTAATCGGCGGTGGAGATCTTAAGTGAAGAAAAGCAATGTGGAGGGAACCAGTTGCCGCGTCTGCCTTTGCCCTTATCAGACCTGGGAGCACTTGTTGGGGCAGCACTCTTTCATCCAAAAGTAAATGTCCATTTGTGTTTTTTGAGGAGTTTTGGAGAGTAAAGGCAGAGTGACTTGACTCACTACTTATTTCTCTGAGGCATCCAAAGGGAACTTTTTATTGCAATATGGAAGACAGTCAAACTGATTGAGTGGTCACAATATTGGTGGTGTCCTCTTAATGACTGATGCTGAGTGAATATTTGTCTGTCAAGGTTCCCAGTCCAAATGGTTATTCTGTTTTCTACTCTCTGGTATGGGAATATAAAGGAACATTTCTATTGGAACTAGAGGCACCCTTGGGTCTTTCCATTGGAAAAAGAGTGATAATTGCATTCAGAAGTTTGACCTTCAGGGAATTAATTAAATTCTGACCAGTATCCATGACCAATATCTGCCTAATTGAATAAAGTGGCTCTGTGTGACAGAACAAATCGTGTTTGATGGTTTTTAATAATTCTGTTCCCTGAGTTGAGTTTTTTGCATGTCTAGAAAAAACAGTCGCCCTGTTTTTATATCCATTGAGATGCAAGATGAATATTCAAAGTAGCTTGTGTGCTTTGGGAGCAGGATCTTCACAAGATCGAGGAACAGATGTAGACCACTCGGCCCATCGGGTCTGCTCTGCAAATCCACCCTGAGCTAAACTGTTCTTGTATTTAGTTCCAAGTTTGGCCTTTTCCCCATATCCCTTGATCCCCTGACTAATTAGATAACCATCAATCTTCTCAATGATCCGGCCTCCACAGCCATACGTGGCAATGAATTCCACAAATCCATGACCCTCTAGCTAAAGGAATTCCTCCTCATCTCTGTTTTAAATGGGTATCTTCTCATTCTAAGACTGTGCCCTTCTAAGTCCTGGATTCACCACCAAAGGCAAAATCTTCTTCGCATCTTATCTGTACGTCATGGGTAAAAATAAAGATGAAACTTGCCTTTCGTGCAAAGGGGACAGCCAACTATAAAACAAAAAATAGATTGGAAATGGGGGGGGGGGGGTTAGCTCAAAAACCAGAGAACAACTGAGAGGAAAAAACAGAGGATCCCAGTGCAGCTGAATAGTGTGATATTACAATAGCCACCCTATCAATACAAATAAGGCTATGTGTCAGCATGTAGATCACAATGAATAACCTGATAATACCCATTGAAGGCTTACCAGGGACACATTGAACTTTAACCGTGTCAATCCATGTAGTCATGAGCGCTGAATCAGTAATCGAAGAGATTTCACACATGGCTGAATACTGCCAAACACAAAAACTGCAGTTGCTGGAATTTTGAGAGAACAAAAGGAAGCTGGAGGTATTAACGGATCAGGCAGCATCCATGAATATAAATGGTAAGACCAGCCCTTTTTATGCTGAAACCCTGCATTATCGCTGGCTTGTGTTTAAAAAGGCAAATTTACCTTTTATGGTGATGACCTTTAACGTGGACCCCGTGGTGCCTTTATGCAGAGCTGAGTCGGGAACCAGCTTCCAGAACTGAAGGAAGCGGGACAATTGGTGCAGTAGCACCGCCCACCACCGTGACCTCAGACACGGGCGTCGAGAAGGGAAAGCGGCCTGTACTCGAAAATGGCCACCGAAGAGCAGGTAAGAGCACTAGTGGAGATCTGTGCAAGCCATCTTAGGACTCCGATTTCCCGTGCAATGTAATCGCCTCTATTAACCTTACAGGTCTTTAAAGTTCGTGCTCCTGGGTCACGGGCTGATGGCGTCAGCCTTCTGATGATGTTCTGTTTCATGGAAAGTATGTTAGTGCACCAAAAGTTCACACCTCATTGTGTGACACACTCCTTTTGCATCAGTGCATTCTGGGGCATACAGCATTGTTGGAAGTACGTTTAATGCCTTCCCTACATCAGAGAGATGGGATGCAGACTGCGAGATTGCTTCACTGAGCACCATCCCTCTGTATGCATCAGTGACAGAGATCTCCCAGTGACCAACCACTTCAATTCTGTGCCCGACTCCTGCATTGACCTATCTGTCCATGGCCTCGTGTACTGTCAAACCAAGACCACCGTAAATTGAAGGACCAACACCTAATTTTCCGTGTGAGGACTGTCCAATCAGATGGCATTAACATTGACTTCTCCGGTTTATGCTCCCTGTTCCTCTCCCTCCCCGTCTTCTCTCCTTCACCCCCTTCCCTCTCCATTCCAGAGTCATCCCCCTCCCCCCCCCGTTTGCTGGTGTGCCCATCCCTCCCTTATCCACCTATTACCTCCTGCATGTGGGCCTGAGCTCCTCCCCCCCCACCCCCCCCCCCCCCACCAGCCAGTTTGTTCAGGCACCTGACCTGTCTACATTTAGCTCATACCTTGATGACAAGTCGAAAATGTTGGTTCTGTATTTTTACATTGTTTGACCTGCTGAATTTCTCCAGCGTTGTTTGTATTTCAGTTAATGAAGTCACCCTGCATTTTAAAATTACATAGAAGAAGTTACTATCTAGTTTTACCTATAGCTGACTTTCCTGGTAAAGGGAACACCCTATTTCACACAATGAAATTGGCAAATTCTCCGAATCAGAATTATTCCAGGATTATGAAATTTGCTGTTAGTGTACATTACAGGGGCAAAACCTGCTATTAATTTTTTTTTTCATTCTCTGCACACGGTATCCTGTTTTACATCAACTTTCTGTTAGATTTTGGCCCTTACTAGGTTTGAGTCCATGGCTGGTCCTGATTTTAGTAACCCACCAAAATAGACAGTCTTTAAATGAAGTCATGTGAGCCTCTCTCTGAAAGCCTGCTCTCCTCTTTTCAGCAAACTCTCTCTCTCCAGAGAGTCACTGGAGCAGAATTAGTCAGAAAACAACAGAGGAACTAACAGTAGAGAAGGGTCAGTCCTAAACAGTGACCAATACTAGAGTACAAGGCTCAGTGGTGACAACACAGATACTGACACCAACTCAGGATGAACATTAGATCTGATTAAGAACAGGGAGCTGCAAGACTGGAACCCAGCAGGCTCCAATCCCATAGTTTGCCAAAACACGGGTGAGGGGCCACGGTGAGTTCCACAGCAGAGAGCGATCGTCCAAGGTCACAATAACACTGATAAAGACGAACAGAGTAAGTTAAACGACATCAGACAGCAGTAATTAAGTCGGCCCCGTTATGAGTCGGGACCCGACACTGGGCAGTGACCAAATCATTCTCGGCTCTGCGCTCCGGAGAGATCGGGCTGGACCACACGGGCAGCAAGTGTCTCGACGCCGTGACGTTCTCCTCGGCTCTGCACCATCACAGGGGGTTGCCCTCACGTCTCTGGCCGGGGTTTGTTTGACTCAGGCCATTTGCCGGCAACCACCCACCTGCCCCCAGAGACCATCAGTGCTTATTGTGCGCTGAGAGTGACTTCACAGGTGGATTTTCTGATTTTCAGACTGCACGCGAACTCCTTCAAGTCCTGCTTTATCCCTGGAAAATCTGGCCCAAGCGTTAGTTGGGTTTCCTCTGGTTTTGTTACCAATTGTGCGCAACGATCAAAATAGAGGGGTGAGGGCATTCCACTCGTTTCCTTCTGCTCTGCTCCCACTCCCGGCCATGCCCCTGGCGTCGGGGTGAGTGAGAGTGTCTGACTGTGAGAGAAAGAGTGTGACTGGGGGGGGGGGGATGTGGGGGTCTGGGTGTGAAGGTGTGATTGGCAGTGTGAGTGTGTGTGAGTACGTGACTGAATGTGAGTGTGTGTGACTGTGACTAGGTGTCTGTGACTGGGTGTGTGACTGACTGACTGAGAGTGTGTGACTGAATGAGTGTGAGTGTGTGTCTGTGACTGAGTGTGTGTGACTGTGACTGGTGCGTTTGACTGTGTGTGAGTGACTGTGACTGAGAGTGTGAGACTGACTGAATGTGTGTGACTGTGTGTGGGTGTGTGTGACTGACTGAATGTGTGTAACTGAGTGACTGACTGGGAGTGGGTGTGAGTGACTGAGTGAGTGTGTGTTACTGTGACTGGGTGTGTGTGACTGTGAGTGGGTGTGTCAGTGAGTGGGTGTGTCAGTGAGTGGGTGAGCCAGTGAGTGGGTGAGCCAGTGAGTGGGTGAGCGTGACTGAGAGTTTGAGTGTGAGTGGGTGAGTGGGGGAGGGGGAGAGGGAGAGGGGAGAAGGGGAGGGGGAGAGGGGGAGGGTGAGGGGAGGGGGAGAGGGGGAGGGGAGAGGGGGAGGGTGAGGGGGAGTGGGTGAGGGGGAGAGAGAGGGGGGGTGGGTGAGGGGGAGTGGGAGTGGGGGGGGGGGTGGGAGTGGGCGCCCTTGCGATGTTCTCTTTTTCCCACCTCCCTTTCCCTTGGCTGAAGCCCCATTTGGTGCTGGTCCTCGGTGTGTTGGAGCCGCGCTCCCTCTCCGCCCACCCCCACTCTCTGCATTTTAACGAAGCTCTTAACACGTGGATATTGTTGAATCTCTGTCCATTTCATCGCTGTTTCCATGTCACGCGCTGGGTCTAAAACGCCCCCCACCCGAACTCGCTCCGAGAGCCTGACGCCCGTGCGCTGGCCGGTCCGGGACGTTCCCGTGTCTGCACCAGCCCGGGGATAGACACGCGGGGAGGGAGCGAGAAAGAAGGGGGGCTCAGGGAAGCCCATCCGACCAGCCAGCCCAGGGGGTCTGAGCAGAGGGAACCTCGACCACCCGGACCACACATTTACATGCCGCAGCCAAGGTAAGGCGGTGGGCAGACAGGGGGAGTGGGGGGGGAGAGAGGGGAGGGGAGAGGGGGAGAGAGGGGGGGGAGAGAGAGAGGGGGGGGAGAGAGAGAGGGGGGAAGAGAGAGAGGGGGGGAGAGAGAGAGGGGGGGAGAGAGAGAGGGGGGGGAGAGAGAGAGGGGGGGGAGAGAGAGAGGGGGGGAGAGAGAGAGGGGGGGGAGAGAGAGAGGGGGGGGAGAGAGAGAGGGGGGAGAGAGAGAGGGGGGAGAGAGAGAGGGGGGGAGAGAGAGAGGGGGGGAGAGAGAGAGGGGGGGAGAGAGAGAGGGGGGGAGAGAGAGAGGGGGGGAGAGAGAGAGGGGGGGAGAGAGAGAGGGGGGTGAGAGAGAGAGGGGGGGAGAGAGAGAGGGGGGGAGAGAGAGAGGGGGGGAGAGAGAGAGGGGGGGAGAGAGAGAGGGGGGGGAGTGGGGGGGGATCTCGATGCCCTGTCGACCCGTCTCCGTGGGAGAGCGGGTGGCTCGAACCTGGCGAGTGCGCGGCCGGGCGGGGGGAGCGGGGGTCTCCTCCCCTTCTCCCCAGTGGTGCAGAGGGGCCGCGGCTCTTTTACTAATGACCCGCTGGACGAAGTTGAGTCCCATGGAATGGGAGGGAGTCTCTGGAGTCAATTCCAGGCTGAAGGGAGCCTCTGGTCCGAGAGAAGTTGGAGGAGCCGGAGATGGTGCGGATGCTGTTTGAACCGCCCCGAGGCTGTGCAATAGCCGGGGCGGATCGAGTTTCCCGGGTTGTGCAGAAGAGCCGAGGGCAGTGGGGTTTCTCCCCCTCTTGCCCCGTCCACCGTCCCAGCGAGAACTGGGAGGGGGGGGGGGTCCGACCCAGCGAGTGGGGAACGGTCCTGATGAGGAGTCCGACAGCGACACCTGACGGGAAAAGGGCTCGACCCTCGGAGCCCCTCTGCCATTCATCCATCGCGGCTGGTCTTGCCCCTAACGCCACCCCCGGGGCTGCGGGGCCAACTCTCACCCACTGGGTGCTGAGCTGTATGGAAGGGGTGGGTGGGGGGGGGGGCAGAGGCCGCCCACTCCTTTGGAGAGGAAAGGTTTGGAGCCCCCCACCCCCCCCCTCCTCTTGCCTTGTCGATATTTATCGTCCATCTACCTCTTGCATGGAGTTAAACAGGAAAGTCCGCAGACGCGGTGCAAGAGGAGAAACTCAGCAGGTCACGCAGCCTCTTCTAGACAGAGGAAGCCACGCTTGGGGCCTGAGCCGCCCTTCGAGGTGGGAGGCGGGTGACCTTCTGGTGTCTTTATGATCTCTTTTTAGTTCCATGTCAACCAGTAGTTTTCCAACTTTTTCTTTCCATTCACATCCCAAGTCATCCCTAGGCCATCGGGGCTCTGTGGGGAGTCAGGGATGGCTTAAGGTGGGATGTGGTGGAAAGAAAAAGTTGGAAAACCACGTCCCTCATGGACTCGTTATGTGCACGGTTTCAGAACTCCAAAGGTCGAGGACCATTTTTCTCAAGCAAAAGATTTCGGTCACAATTGGGTCTTGAGCCGTGGTTCTCAATCTTCCCTTCCCACTCACATCCCACCTTAAGCCATCCCTTTCTCATCACAGAGCCCAGGGATGACTTAAAGTGGAACGAGACAGGTTGAAAACCACCGCGTTGACTGTTATTTTTTTACAAAGTACCTGTACGGCTGCAGCAGTTAAGAATTTTGGGGCATCTGTACGTTGCATAATATATATGGCAATTAATGCAGGAGTATTATCAAGTAACACAAGCGAAGGCAAATGGGATTTGTTCAGATAGGCAAGGGAGGTGCCACAGATGAGTTGGACCTGTGTTCTTTCTGTAAAGATGCTGTGTCGAGCAGAGCGGTTAGCGCAACTCGATTACGGTGCCAACCCCCCCCGCTTCGAACCCGCCACTGTCAGGAGTTTCGTACATTTTCCCCGTGGGTTTCCTCCGGCTGCTCCGGTTTCTTCCCACCGTTCAAAATGTACAGGGGTTCATTGGGTGACACGGGCACGTGGACTGAAAGAGCCTGTTATGATGCTGTATGTCTAAGATTTAAAAATGAAATCAAATTTTTAAAATGGCCCTTGACCGTGCTGTCGTAACATTAAATAAATCCATGATAAATTGATGAGCAAATTTTCCAGCTATATCCTCCGTATCCCTTGATTCCTATCCGGAAACCTTCTGAACTCTGCCTTAACTAAACAAAGTCTCTGCGCCCCTCCAGGGCAGACAATTCACCACCTTCTGACTGAAGAAATATCTTCCCATCTCAGTTCTAAATGGCCTGTTCCTCGTACTAAGATAATGACCCCTGGTTCTAGACCATTGGTCAGGTAAGCATCATCCCTGTCAACCGCCTGAGGAGCTCTGTAGGAAGGTTGTAAGTTTCATTGACATTCTGTGGATTTAAGTCGCCTTCATCCATTAAGATTGGGCCGAAAATGATTCCTTGAGGAGCCTTTCTTGTCGCGCTTTGCTTACCAAACAGCTGAAATGAATCATGTTTCCGACATATGAGAAAAATTAATTTCAATGCAAAAGACCATTCCAAGTAATTTTTTTTTCTTGCCTATTTGCTTGTTGCGGCAGTTCTCATTTCGTTGGACGCAGTGTTCAGGGTGAGCAATGTCAGTGGCACATTTCCTTCTTGATTGAGATCAAATATTCAACCTTTAATCAAGTCTATTGTGAATAGAAAGAATCCGCAATATTTTCAAGAAAACAGTTTGCCAATAATGTTTAAAAGGGAACTTTAGAGGTTTGAACGTTCTGGAACAAACTTAGGACTTTGTCATTTGCTGTAACCATATTTATATAAATAGATTTTCAAAATTGAATATTCATTCATAGAGGAATGGGATCATTAAAATGTGATCTGAAAAGTATATTAATCATAATTATTATTTAATGATTACAGTGATATGTCCAATACTCCAAGTAAGTACCTACAGAAATATGGTTTTGTACTAAATGATTTTATTTAACCTAAGGGTGAGATCGAGATTCCTGGCGAGGTAGTTATCGGCAACGCTACATTACAATGGTGTCAGACTAATATTGACAGTGTGCTTATATTTTTGTAGTTTCCAAAGATAGAATTAGAGAACATTATAACACTGAAAACAGGCCCTTCAGCCCTTCTAATCTGGGCTGAACTATTAATGAGCTGAATCCCACTACCTGCACTCGTTCCATAGCCCTCCCAGCCATGTATCTTATTGAGAAGGTTGAACTTAACGCAATGGATCTCTGGATATATTGATAAAACAGTGTTTGCATTGTTTTAAGCTTTTTCAAATAGATGTCATGGATACGAGATGATCAACATTACATCCAGTGGGAAGATCAAATGCAACTGCTATAGCATAAGAACAGATGTGAGCTGGAATTTCCTACTTCAGGGAATAAGTGGGACAAATTGCATCGAGAGAGTTAAAGGAAACCAGCAAGAGATGTGCAGATCAGTTCTGGGTATGAAGCTGATCAGCAATGAATAAGCTCCATTATCTCAACCAGAACCCTAAATCAAAGCTGTTTCTGCCCCAAATTTTCATTATACTATTCAGAAATCAGCTTACTCTTGTGCCATTGGAAGGTACCACGTTCACAGTCAAGATTTCACGCTTGCTTTCAAAGTGGAAAATTTCAGCTCTGGAAAAAAAGGGCTGGAGTTGTGCACTTTAGTACGGGGGGGGAGTTGTCGGAGTCTTCAGAGATGTTTATAAAAAAAAAAAAAATTATTGAGTCCCTGGATACAGAAAATAAGATGGTTCAATTTTCACTGAGCAAATGGATGAAAAGCCAGGAGATGAATTTAAAGTGCAGGATTAGAGGAGCGATGGGAAAGAGTTTTTCACTCAGCGGTTGGTAGAAATACTGAATTCACTACCTGAAAGACCAGAAGACATAGGAGTAGAAATAGGCCATTCAGCCCATCGAGACTGCACCACCATTCAATCATGTACTGATCCATTTTCCCACTCAGCCCCACTGCCCAGCCTTCTCCCCATAACCTTTGATGCCCTGATGAATGAAGAACCTATGTCTCTGTCTTGTATACACCCAATGACCTGACCTGCCTGAGGCAACAAATTCCAGACATTGACCATCCTCTGGCGTGAAATTGCTCTGCATCTCTTGTAATTTCAGTTCTGAAGTTGCGCCCTCTTGTCCTGGACTGCCCCCCTCCTCCCCCACCACCAAGGGAAACAACCTTTCTACATTTACTCTGTCCACGCCTTTCAATATTCAAAATGTTTCAATGAGATTCCCCCTCATTCTCCTAAATTCCAACGAGTATAGGCCAAGAGCTGTCAAACACTCTTCATGTGATAACCCTTTCATTCCTGGAATTAGAGCCCTCTCCAGCATCACCACATCCTTTCTTAAGGCCAAAACTGCTCACAATACTCCAAGAGAGGTCTCACGAAGCTTCAACATCACACCCTGCTCTTATATTTTAATCCTCTTGAAATGAACGCCAGCATTTCATCACGACTCAGCATGCACACTTACCTCCAGGCAATCCTGCACATGGACTCACAAGTCCCTTTGCATCTGGGTATTTTCAATTTTCTTCCCATTTAAAAAAAAAAGTCTGCCCTTTTATTTTTTTCCATCAAAGTGCATGACCGTACACTTTCTGACTTTATATTTCCTTGGCCATTTCTCTGCCCTAATCTGTCTAAGTCCTTCTGCAGCGTCCGTGTTTCCTTCCTCAACACTATCTGCTCCTCCACCAACTTTCGTATCACCTGCAAACTTGGTCACAAAGCCGTTCATTCCATAATGCAAATCATTAGTATACAACATGAAAAAAAGCTGCCCCGACACCGACCCCTGGGGAATACCACCAGCAACTGGCAGCCAATCTGAATAAGTCCCTTGTATTCCGACTGCTTCTTGCCAATCAGCCAGTGCTCTACCCACAGTAGTACATTTCCTGTTGCACCATGGACTTTTAATTTGTGAAGTAGCCTCACGTGCTGCACCTTGTCAAAGGCTGTCTGAAAATATAAATACACAACATCCACTGCATCTCCCTTATCCAACCTGCTTGTCGCTTCCTCAAACATTTCCAATGGGTTTGTCAAGCCAGATTTTCTCTTAAGTAAACCATGCTGGCTTATTTTTTTTGTACCACAAAAGTGTGCATGACCATATTGTATTTTATTTGTCACTTCTCTGCCCTCATCTAAGTCCTTCTGCAGCCTCCGTGTTTCCTTTCTCAACTCGACCTGCTCCTCCACCTACCTTCGTATAGGAGCAGAAACTTTCAGCAGATTTAAAAGGGGCTTGGACAAGACTGGCATGAAGTCTATGGGCCGAATGGCCTTTTAAAAATAAATTTTACATTTAAAAATATTTTAATCATGTAGCACGATAACAGATCCTTTCAGCCTACGAGTCAGTGCTGTCCAATTATATCCAAATGACCTACAACCCCTAGATGTTTTCAAGGGTGAGGGGAAAACCGAAGCACCCGAGGGAAAACCTACACTGACACGGGGAGAACATACAAACTCCTCACAGACAGCGTGGGATTTGAACTTCAGTCACTGGCGCTGTAACAATGTTGTGCTAACCTTGCTGCCCCTTCTCCTGTAAATGTACTGTTATTCTATAATTATATCCCTGCATCTTGTTCACTGGCTAACCCACCTTTCTCCCTCCTTACAAATGTTATTTTCTTTTAATTGGCAATTCCTTGGCAGCTCATCTTCACCCTGGCATTTCAGTAGGTGCTTCCAAATTGCAGCACCCGGGTGAGATCACTGGGTCATGTGTGCCTCCTGAACCTTTCACATCACAGCCTAACTTACCTGGTAAATCGCCAACCCGGCAATTTAAGGGGGAATCCCACCCCTGGGATGACGTGATGAGTGACGCGTCACACAGCCCCTGTTCCTGTGTTCTTTCTGTTTAAAGATCCAGAGTAACTGGGTGAGCCATCCCCCCCCCCTTCAGGTAGGCAGAAGAAGACACCCGGGTAAGTTTTACTGACCACCTCCGAGGAAGGTCTGGGACCCGGGTGGATTTGACCGGGCTTGCATGGTTCGGTCCTTTCTAATAGCCCCATACCTGGGTCTTCAACCGAGTAGATTGCCCAGTTAACCCCATTTTACAAGGCAACTGAAAGGGCACAAACCCTTCCCTCTAATCATAATCATTCTTGTTCATTTGTTGAAAATGAGCCGTCTTCTCAGCTCTTTGCATTAAAATGGTGTCAGGACAATTGGATTTTACTTTGTTCTTGCATACGTTTCCTTTATTTCAGCTTTGTTTCAGTAGGGAATTGAAGATAAAAACAAGAATTATTCCATGCAGCAACTCTTTGAGTTGCAATGCATGGAATTGAAAGGATGAAGGAAACAAATTTAATCGGGGCCTTCAGTCGGAAAATGGGGTGTGCAGTTGAAAGGAAAATGTACAGAGCATTAACAAAAGAGCAGGGGAGAGGGGATAATTTGGCTTTCAAAGATCTGGTGAACGTGTGCTTCTATCAGAGGAATTTTGAGTGGAGCTGGAGGAACATTGATGACTGTTCTTTTCCAAGCAAAATGTAATAAAAATATGCCACATCAGAAAAATGTGATGGATCAGGGAAAAAAGTCATTGATAATGGATGCTCGTTCTTTTTTTTTACACAATGCCAAGTGTCTGTTTAGCTGCAGCACAGGTACATTGTACAATGTATATGACAATTGATTCATGATCACTGAACTTGAGAGGTAACCCTTAGCAAAGAATTACCAGGATACCTTAAAACAACAACATTTGATAAGCCACCACAGTCACTGCTGGTTCAAGCCAAGTCAAAGCGCATGCATTTTTTCCACTTAATTCCCACAACAGTGATTATTTAATTTAGTTTAGACGTACAGCACGGTAACAGGCCCTTTCAGTCCATGAGCCCGTGCCGGCCAATTGCCCCAGTTGACCTGCAACCCCCACAAGTTTTGAATGGTGGGAGGAAACTGGAGCCCCCAGAGGAAAATCACGGAGAGAATGTACACTCCTTACAGACAGCGCGGGATTTGAACCCCAGTCTCGATCGCTGGGGCTGTATCAGCATTGCGCAAATTGCTACGCCAACCGTTTCTCCCCCCCCCCCCCCCATTCTCCTTTACCTATAAGAAGGCAGAGGGTTTGTGAAAGGCATTAGGTAGACCTTTGGCCGCACACAGCCCTTTCGATCTGGTGACGAGATCCATGGACAAACTTCATTTTCTATTCCGGATATATTTTGGTTCAAATACAGAAAAATATCAACATCCTAGTCAAGGCAAGTGAATGGAGATTTAGTTTTGCCCTAATCCAGCGGTATGAAGGATAGATGTAATCGTCTTTTGGTTATTGTCACATGCACCAAGGTACCGGGCGGGATAAACATTGTTTTGCATGCTATCCAGGCAGCTTAACTCGTACTTTCATACAGCAGGAAGTGTAGTAATAAGTACGGTGTATACCAAGGCAAAGAATACAGGATTACAGTGTTAAAAGGCAGAGCGGAGAAAAGTACAGTTAAAAGAGGAGTGGAACGGTCTTCCCCATTTCCGAGCTACAATTTGGAATATGGTAGATGTTACCCTGCATCCTGAAGCTTTTCACCTTATTACTATTAGTTTTTCAGTCTTTATATTTTCCATTCATTCCATTTGGCAAGTTCCAATGTTAATTGCCATTGACAATGTCTTCAATGGCAATGATATTTAAGGAAACTTTTTGCTTATGAATAGGTTAACAAATGGAACATTCCCAACACTGGAATGACCCTCTGCCACCCTCATTCACCTCACCCAACCCCACACTGGGTTTCTCCCAGAGATTGAAACAAAATAAGAACAGGAAAATAATTAACGGTAACATAATGCACACTTTCTTACAACCTTTGTGAAAGGCATTGTTAGCCATTCTTCAGTGTACATACACCACACCACTAATTGGTAGTACAAAAAACAAACTCTACATGGTGTAAACATGTAAACTAATAAAAGAACTGTAACTAGATAACGAATGTAAACAAACTGCAATACAGAGCAAAGAAAATCAATAAATTGCACAAGTAAGAGTCCTTAAATGATGGAGTTTGTTGTGGAGGAATCTGATGGTGGAGGGGGAGCAGCTGTTCCTGAACCTGGCGGTGCGAGTCTTGTGGCACCGATACCTCTTTCCTGAGGGCAGCAGTGAACACAGAGCGTGTGCTGGGTGGTGAGGGTCTTTGATGATCGCTGCTGCCCTCTGTTGGCAGTGTTCCCTATAGATGTTCTCAATAGTGGGGAATTAATGTCCTGGGCGGTCGGTGTCCACTACATTTTGCAGGGCTTTACCAGACCATGATGCAGCCAGTCATGCACACTTTTCACCAAACATCTGTCAAAATTTGCCAGGGTTTCTGGTGTCATATCAAACCTCTGCAAACTCCTGAGGAACAGCCGGCAGTCTTACCCCTGAAATTCTATCTGTAAATCTCCCTGAATTTCCTCTTGCAACACAGTTCCTTCAAATCTACCACATTCATCTACATATCTCTTTATGTGGTTTGGTATCAACTTTTGTTTGATAACACTCATATGATGTGCCTTAAATCACTTTGCTAGATTAAAGATGCTATCTAAAGAAAAATTGTTTTCGTAATAATACATCACAATCCAAGGCAATTTCCGTTAGACACCTAGACATCAGTCACATGGTCCGCATGTGTCCAACGTTCAATCTCCCTCTCATCTTGGAAACACCTTAAAAAAATTTAGAGAACTTTTGCAAATAATCATTAAATGAGATTTTGATGATCAAAATTTTGCTTTCAAAAGGACTTCAAGCCAGTCCCTGAATCAGGCAAATCAAGTAAGATAGAATTTGTTTTATTTCAATCAGGAAAGTTATGCATGTTGCAAATGCTCAGACCTTTAGCACAAGTTCTGACAGGGGCTTGAACTAATTCAGTGTACCGTCCTGGAAGAATGGTCATCAGGCTGATAACTTTACCACAATAGAAGTTTAAATTAAATTATGACTACACTGCTCCTTCTCTTTCCTGCCCTCTTGACAAGCCTGATGGTGCTGGACAACGAATA
Organism: Narcine bancroftii; assembly: GCF_036971445.1. NCBI lineage: Eukaryota > Metazoa > Chordata > Chondrichthyes > Torpediniformes > Narcinidae > Narcine > Narcine bancroftii. The sequence continues at coordinate 67,234,974 of NC_091482.1, read as the reverse complement.
TTTTGTTTCCTGGACACTTTTGGGTATATTTTATGGATTTTCCTATCATGGACCATTTTTTAGATATGACCTATTTTTAAAAATGATTTCCAGTCATATTTTAAGTCTACTAGCAAGCTATTTTGATCAGACCTAGCATGGCTGGACATGCCCTCAGTACAGGTGCTATGCGAATATTTCCTGAGGCCTGGGCATGCAGAGTCAGGATAGGTGCAGACAGGCTATAAAAGCAGCTCACGTATACTGATGCTGTATAGATTGAATGCATGTTAATGCACACGTTTTTCAGGCAATAGCATAGAGACTATACTTAACAATAGCATTTATTGACTTCAGCAAGATTCAATACAGCCGAACTGTCTCATCAATGTCACAACAGCTGGGATGGTTCTGTTCCATTTATGGCAAGTATACGCTTAAGACTCAAAGACGCAGCCTGACCGCACCTATTAAGAAAGCCTATGAGCTCTACTTCGGTTGTAAAATTGGTGAGCCTGGATTCCTCACATTTGTTGTGCAACATGTGCAGTCAACCTGAGAGCTTAGCTCAGAAGCACTTAACATGTTAAATTAAATAAAAGTGAATTAATGCTTCTCCAACCTCCTATGTGATACAGCAAATCTGAAATTATCGTGTTCATCTTAAAATTGTCTATCATGATCCCCAATTTTTTTTTCAGGAAACAAACCTTTTGAAAAAGTTTGTTGTCCACTGTATTAAACCACACGTACCAAGTCCCTGTCATCTATCACCCCCTGCATTCACTAATCCAATCTTGCTTCATTGTAGCTGTGCCTGAGTTTTACTTGCTTTCTTCCCCCCCCCCTTAGCTTTTCATTTCTCTTCTCTCTAACCTCCCTCCATCCCCTCTGAAGTTTACATTGGCCTTCAATCCTGAAGGTTTGTACATCTCCAACTTGCACCTGTGCTTTGGTCCGCCGAGTCCTAACCTCTGGTAACCCCTCCACTTGATTTTCTCGTCAGCTCAATCTCACCCTCCTTTAAGATTCAAGATTCAATTTATTGTCATTGCAATAAAAGCAGTGTCATATTACACGATTTTGTCTGCTGTAATAAAGAACGGCTCTTTAATTAATCAAGCTGTGGACACCTTGAGTGGTTGTGAGCACATTTGAACTTTTGGAGACTAATAGTTCTGTGGCAGAATTTAAAGAAATTTACGCTCAGTGTCACAGTCCAGCATTTATCCCTCAATCGTCAGTTGGTGCAGCAGTTAGTGTTGCTATTTTACAGCCCCGGGAACATGGATTTGATCTTTATCTTGGGTCCTGTGTATATGGAGTTTACACATTACCTCCGACTGTATGAGTTTCTCTGGGTATTCCAGTTTCCTCCCACTTGACAAAGATGTACTGGTAGGTTAATTGCGAACTGTAAATTTCCCCTTGTGTAGTTTAAAGGCAGAAAGAATCAAATATATATGTGAAAAAGCTACAACCACAAGCACAAGAAAAGTTTTATTGACTGTAAGGTTCTTTGACCTTGAAGCTGTGAAGACTTGATCGCCTTTCCTTCTGTTTCCTAATGTTACTCTCTTTGATGGTGCACCTATGAAGCATTTTGAAATGTTTTGCTGTGTTGCTACACAAATAGCAAGTTAGCGCTGATAAGAATCTCCCCCCCCCCTTGTCACATGACCAAATATTTGAATTCAAGGAAGATGAGCAGATTCAGTTTTTTAAGATTTCCGATTTTTTTGCCAGGGTACATGCATGACATCACATATAACCCTGAGATTCCTTTTCCTGTGGCCGAGCAGAATGATCACTTATTGGCAGTGCAAAAATAAAACTACTCAACGCACACAATGAAACAAATAAAGAAATGTAAAAAGACTGATTGCAACTCAGAGAAAAAAAATCAATAAAGAGTCCTTAAACGAATCCCTGATGAAGTTTGTTGTTGAGGAGTCTGATGGTGGAGGGGTAGCAGCAGTTCCTGAACCTCTTCAGGCACCTACACCTCTTTCCTGATGGCAGCAACGAGAACAGAGCGTGTGCTGGGTGGTGTGGGTCCTTGATGATTGTTGCTACTCTCCAATGGCAGTTTTCCCTGTAGATGTTCTCGATGCTGGGGAGGATTTTGCCTGTGATGTCCTGAGTTACATCCACTACCTTTTGCAAGGTTTACACTCAGGGGTTCAAGGGACGGTTTTGTCCTACAAAGCTTGAAGCCCTTTGTCCAACAGGTGCTCAGTATGGATGATACAAGACTAGTTTTATTTGAACAGACATTACCTAATTCTCTGGTTCTTTGGAAGAGAAGACGAGCGTTGGCCAGAGGTGAGAGACTTGGTTGGAGAACTGCTCGTGTGGTATCTCTGTGACCTTAGTTTCTCTGCCTTGCTTCTACTTCTTGCCAGATTAAGGCCATCAACAGAGTACTTTGAAGACCAACTTCAGTGCAAAGCTTCACTGGAAAAGCTGGGATTGTTCTCTGAGGACCAAAGACAGTCAAAGACTTGACACAAAAATCATGACAGGCTTAAGAAGGATAAGAACAGGGAAGCTCCTTCCATCCGCAAATTGTTTCAGCATCAGGACCACTGATTAAAATTTTGGACATGGTGGGGGGGGGGGGGGTGGTTAGGTGTGAGGAGAAGTAATTTTGACTGTAGGGTTGAAGGAAACATAATGAATCAGTATTTTAAAAGATAGGTGGGTATCCAGGCCTGTGGGGAATAGGATTGAAGCAATTATAAGATCCAGCATAACTCCAATGGCCTGATGTCCCCTTTTATACCATAATTTCTGTGATTCCCTGATGTGTTACTTTTTGTCAAAAAAAAAAATTAAATTTTATTCAGAATATGGTAGAAGCCGATTCCAGCCATTGCCACCCAATTACATCCAAATTAACCTACAATCCCGTATGTTTTGGAGGGTGGGAGGAAACCGGAGCATCCAGGGAAAACCCACACAGACACGGGCGGACAGCACCAAATTTGAATAAGGGTCGCTGGTGCAGTAATAGGCTTGTGCTATCTGCTACACCAACCATGCCACATATAAACGTGACCTAAAAGTCACAGCAAGCCAATTCAAGGAGAAGGTATGTGGTATATGTACAGAACAAATAGTTCAAAAATGTCCAACTGATTTTTATTTACTCACAGGATACAGGCATCAATTACAAAGCCAACCCTTGTTTCCCATTCCTAATCGTTCCTCAACTTGAGTGATTTTCTAGACTAATTCAGAAGTCAATTAAGAATCAAACACATTGCAATGCATTTAGCAAAAGGCTGCATAAGAATGACAGATCTTCCTCAATACAGACATATAAACTATATAGACATAGAAGATGAAGCAATAAAGTAAAGGAACAGGGGCTTTGGTACTCTGGTCTGCTCCAAACGTGATACCCAATTTATCCTAAAACTTTGCTGTTTGCACATGATACACATCCCTCTATTTCCTGCATATTCAACTGTGTGTCTCAAATGCTGCTCTTCTACAAAGGAGAGACAGGGAGATGGCTTTGTTGAGTACCTCGGCTCTGTCCACTGCTATATTGTGGATCAAATCCCGCGCTGTCTGCAAGGAGTTTGTACCCTCTCCCCGTGCCTGTGTAGATTTCCTCCAGGATCTCTGGTTTCCTCCCACCCTTCAAAATGTACCGGAGATTGTAGGTTAATTGGGTGTAATTGGCGGCACGGGCTCGTGGGCCAAAAGGGCTTGTTACCATGCTGTATGTGTAAAAAAAAAAATTAAATAACCATTAATGATTTTGATAATGATCTTTAGCTAAATTAACTGAGAGCCTGCAGTCAACAGATTTTCAGACACCATGTCACTGCCAAATTGAAAGTGTGTCTGAAGGAGAAGGAAGGGAAACCTTTAAGCACGAACAGCCTCCCCCCCCCCTCCCTCCCACCCCCCCCCCCCCCCCCCACAATATCTCATCCATATTGGTATTACACAGCAGGACGAAAGTAAGTGGCATTTCCCAGTGATCGGAGCTGTGGAACTCTGATAGCAGTATTGGCACAGTGCAGCCAGATGCCTGGCTTGAGCCCAGCACCAGGCTGTTTGATCTCTCCCCTTTATCTTGTGCCTCCTCTATTTGTGCTCCACACCTTCCCAATTGGGTTCAAAAGATTCGAAGATTGCATTTGGTGTTCAGACAAGCCTTTCATGTTAACCAAAGCCACGCAGAACGCCACTCCTTTGTTTTTCAAGCCGAGGTGTGGGACCCATGCACGTGCATCAGAATAGAAGTACTTATTTGAGGGAAGTATTGTGTTTAAGTCTGTGAAGTGGCAGTTGGAGTTCTGGACCATCCAGGGACCCAGGATTGATTCCCAATACATAACTGGAGAAATAAGTTAGCTTAGCGGTTAGCACAACGTTGTGTGTAGGGAGTTTGTACGTTCTCCCCAGCTCTGTGAGAGTTTCCTCTGGGTGCTCTGGTTTCCTCCCTCCCTACAAAACATACGGGGGTTGTAGATCAATTGGGTGTAATTTGGTGGCACAGGTTTGTGGGTCAAAAGGCCTTGTTATTGCACTGTATTGTATGTATGTATGTCTAAGTCATTAAACATTTATAGAATTATACTGGTAAAAGTTCATTTCAGTCATTGAGTTTGAATGAAATCTCCTGGATTGTTTTAAAGATCAGTTTGGTTCATGAATGTGTTCCAAACGCCATGAAACTCCAGAATCTTTAATGTTGATTCTTAACTGCTTCATTTGGTCAGGGGCATGAAGGATGGGTGATAAATGCTGGCTCTACCAGCCAAATACATATCACATGATGAGTACATGAATTACAAATCTCACAATTAAAAGTAAGAACCTAATGCTGGAGAAATTCAGCAGGTCAAACTATAAGTTTTATAGCAAAGACACCTAGCCGACGTTTCGGGCTGGAGCCTTTCATTGTGGTATGGCTTTTTCTAGTATTGTGCTTTGACTTTGACCACTGCGTCTGCAGACTTTTGTGCTTTACTTCTTACAAATCTCACAGTATTGGATGGGCTCTTTGAAATTGTAGGTTCATATTTCCTCTCTGGAGACCCGATCAACATAAACTGATATTTTTCAGTCCAGTGATGACAGAAAAGAAAGGCCCCATTTTTCTTTCCAGTACTCTCCTCTAACAGCATCAGTGAAAACAGATTCTTGTATTGTGACGTGTGGGTCCTTGCTGTGGACAAAAAAGTCACTGGCTACGTGTCCTCTTCTCGGGCAGTCACCACACTTCTGAAAGCATGTCGCTCGGTGCAAAGTGATGTGGGGCGACCTCAGTGCCCAGTAGATACTATGTAAGTGACAGTCTTTGTTTATCAGCTAATGAACTCTTAAAAAAAACTATAGCCCATAGGAGAGGTATCTAACATCAGATGGGCAAGGTTCAGGGTGAGAAGTGAGACATTTAGCAGAATCTTGAGAAAGAAACTTTTCTCCCAGAGAGTGGTTTCCTAGATAAAGAAGTGCAGGCAGGTACTTTCACAATGTTCAAGACAAATGGGCTTAGTGTGAGTAGATGTAGTGGGTTGGAGGGCCTGTATCTGTGCTCCTTGACATCACGACCCTATGAACTCTTTGGTAACAACATTTGGCTACAAGCATTCTGATCCTCTCATCTCAGTGCAGGACCAGCAAACACCAGAGGAGATATGTACAAAGTGAAGGGAGGGAAGCTTAGGGGAGAAATCAGGGGTATGTTTTTTTTCCACACAGAGACTTGTGGGGGCCCTGGAATGCCTTGCAGGTGGTGGTGGAAGCTGAAACATTAGGGGCATTTAAGAAACTCTTAGACACATAGGTGAAAGGAAAATAGAGATTTATGGGGGTAGGAAAGGTTTAGAATTTGTTTTTGGAAGGAATGTATGGGTTGGCACAACATCGTGGGCCGAAAGGCTTGTACTGCATTGTTCTATCACCTTCTCTGACCCTACGTGTCCATAGTTGGTCCCTGTGCTTGGGCTTTGAGATCCAGTAGGTCTGATGCTCGTTTGTTGGTCTACTGAGGATTAGTCTTCTGACATGAGCCAGCCGCATTCAGGATGACAACTAATGGGGTTCAGAGAGGATTTACTAGAATAATACCAGGAATGAAAGAGTTAGCATATCAGCGGCTCTTGAACTGGACTCATTGGCGTTCGGAGGTTGAGGGGGGAACCTCGTAGAGACATTTTGAATGGTGAAATCCCTGGACAGAGTCGATGTGGCAAAGTTGTTTCCCATGGTGGGAGAGTCTAGGACAAGAAGGCACAACTTCAGGATAAAAGGGCATCAATTTAACACAGAGATGCGGAGAAACCTCTTTAGGCAGAGGGTCGTGTGTCTGTGGAAATTGATGGCAGAGGCGGCTGTGGAAGGGAGGTTATTGGATGTATTTAAGGCAGATATTGACAGGTATTTGATTAGTCAGGGCATCAAGGATTACAGGGAGAAGGCTGGGGCATGGAACTGGGAGTGGGAGGATAGATCAGCTCATGACAGACTCAATGGGCCGATTGGCCTACTTCTGCCCCCATATCTTATGATCCTGTGTCTTTGAGGCAAAGAAGTCTTGGCCAGGATTGTTCACAGTGAGTCCCAGATCACATTGACAATTGGCTGAAGAGATACTCCATTCATGAAGGCCAGTCATGAGGAAGAACTTTGACAGAATCAGAACAAGAGGTGGGAGGGAGGTCCAAACTTTAAATGTTATAATTAAACTCCACTCCAGTGTTAAAAAATTGTTATATATATAAAAAATAAATGTGGCCTTAGTTGCTGTAGAACATCTCAACAATCCTTCGAAGACCCGTCGAAGTGTAACAGTCTCCGCTGACCATTGATGACTCAGGGAGATGTCATATCATTTTTAAAAATATTTATGGCTACTTTTCCAATTTTCTTTCATCTGGTTTGAAACCACATTAAATATATCCAATGGATCTAAATGAACATGTTGGGTGTCTAGAAAAAAACCCTTGAGGAAATGCTAAAAATGTTTGCAATTTTGAAAAAAAACTTAAAAAAAAAATGTAGACCTACACCACGGTAACAGGCCCTTTTAGCCCATGAGCCCGTGCTTCCCAATTATACTCGATTGATCTACAATCCCCAGTATGGTGGTATGAATATAAATTGCATTGTGATACAGTAAAATCTGTTATCCGGAATTCATGCAACCGGCAGCCTCAAGCAACTGGCATAAAATCACAGTAAATAAATAGGTAAAAGATACAAAAGTTGAAAATTAGCACCTCCTTGTGATTAGTTCATGAATCACACAACATGCAATCTCAAGCAACTGGCAAATTCAATGATCTGTCATCACCAATTCCCATAGGTGCTGGATACCAGGGAATGTTACTATTATAGATGTGTTGAAAGCTGAGGTTTTTTTTCTCTTAAAATGGGTCAACAAACTAAAGGGTGGGGTGAGGGGCAGATTTAGTATAAAGCAGTGGTTTTCATCCTTTTGTTAGTAATCCCTTACTAACTGCAGAGCATTTGTGGTTCATAAGGGATTACTTAAGGTGGTGTGTGAGTGGAAAGAAAAAGGTTGAGAGCCCACTGGCATAGAGTTGAATTTTTTGAACCAAAATAAGGTGATAATTCTGAACTGAGTCACAAACCTTTAGAATTTTCAACCTCCTTAGTTGAATTTGTCCAAGGCAAAAGTTGGGAGATTCTTCGATTCCGAGCAGATCAGAAGAAGTTGGGATTGGACAACAAAGCAAGAAAGTTGACAAGGGGGAGGTGACTTAAGGGAACATTCTCTTTTAAACCAACTCTTTCCCCTTAGCTGATCAATTGAGAATTCTTTACAACCCATCACACAATAGTGAGTGGGGGAAGGATTGTGGTGAGCGGGTTCAATGCAGGAAAGTTCCGCCTCCACTTACTGGCTGGGAGATTAGTTTCATCATTCTTCTTTTCCAGCATACCCTATGCCACACAATACTCTAACAATGAGTTTATTGTTGTATATACATTGTACGATGGACCTATGCACCGATATTTATATGCTGCAGCCGAACAGGTATTTTTTTTAAAAAAAACTAGAACGGTGGAAACTGTACAAAGTGAATGGATTAAGGGAGACACCAGGGGTAAGTGTTTTTGTTTACACAGAGATATGGGGGCCTGGAATGCATTGTCAGGGGTAGAGGAGGAGGCTGGAGCATGGATGAAAGAAAAATAGAGGGCTATGAGTTGGGGAGGGTTTAGATTCTCTTTATAAGCTATATAGAGGTTGGCACAACATTGCGGGCTGAAGGGCCTGAACTGCTGTAATCTATGGGGGCCAGTTGTGAGTTAGAGGGCCATTCCCTCTGCAATTCTTCAGGATGATATATTTAATGCCAAAGAAAATTGGAAACGAGGCGATACATAGTTTGGAAGTTCAGTCAATCTCCCTGAGTCATCAGCCAGTCAGTGGAGAACATTGCTCTGGTAGGAAAGGTCGTCAAAGTCCTCTTGTGATGTAGCATCTGCAGTCAATCTGAGATGGCCCAAATACTCAGCCAGTCAGGCAGCATCCGCGGAGAGACAATTTTTGTTCATTTTTTAATGAAATGGCTGAGCTGGGGTTTGGAGTTGTTTAGATCATAGCCCTAGTAAATGCTGCATCTGTGGTATTGAGGACGTTTTGATTGTACCAAAGGGGGTTCTGGCCATGGAATCAAATCTGCCTTGAAGCCATTCCATTGCCCCCCCCCCCCCATCAAAACTCCTGCAATTGTTGCAACAGCTCATTGTAGCAGTATCTCAGACAGCGAAGAGAACCCGAGGGAGAGGGGAACGAGCCACTGCTTCTCAATAGGACTGAGACACCACGGAATACCGCTCGAGAGTTAAACGGGGCGCGTTGAAAGTCAAATGTAGGGAAGCAAAAGAGGGTATTTCTCTCGGTTGGAGTTTTAAAGTGTGTCTGAATCCCTCTCTCAGCAGAGCATTTTCCTTCTTGCCTGTTGCAGCAGTTCCAGCCAGCTTTAATTGGACATTTCTAGGTTACTGTCTCTTGCTGTGCTCGTCTCCCTCCTGAAATCATCGGGCTGCCCCAGAGTGGCTGGAGAGTTTCAGTATTTCTGGCTCTGGGTGGAGCTACCCGTTCAGTTTCCCTTGTGCCATTCGTCCAGGGAGAGGGGAGGGAGCCTTCTCGGACGCGTGATTGATGGAGCTCTGTGGATCTCGGCGGTTTCTTTCTCCTTGGCGTGTGTGCTTGTGAGTTCTTTTTTCACTCTCTTGCCTCTCTCACTCAGGGCGAGCAGAGTTGGAGAGTTGGACTTCTGCGGGATCCCAGTCTGGGCTGGATGGATGGGAATGGGGAGGAGGAGCGACCCATTCGGCCATCGAGTCCTTCAGATCTTCACCCTCGCTCTGTGGCTCCCAGCAGGTAAAGCAAAGACATTCCATCGCACAAAGAAGCTCGCTCGCTGTTCTTAACGTTGGATTGGCGTGGGTTCAGCGCAGAACGCGTCTGATTTCGGATGGAGCCAGCGCGGATTTTCTAGTCCAGATCGGAGGGCGTTGTAACAATCGAATTTGAAACTGATTGCAACTAATTCTCTATTTTGAAGTTCACATCCTCAGGAAAAGTTTGCAAAACACGAAAGAAGGTGGGGGGGGGGGGGGATCTTAACCATTTGAATGGGAAAACTTTTAGGACGAAGTTTGTTTGGAAAACTTTGTTGTTGCGTGAGCATGGCGAGTGAAGTCGGAGCTAACAGCCCCCCTCCACCCACCCAGAGCTCAGCGATGTGTCCGCAGAATCATGTGCGACAAGAAACGCCGGGGTTGTTTTCCGAACGACTCAGCCAACCTCTGAGGGGTCTTCTCAAGACCCCCGGCACAAGTGGCCTGTTTTTCTTGGGGGATGGGCAACTCCTGGCGCTTGAGAAAACTTTTGTCACTTTCTGAAACTGTTCCCACTTCTTTCAGCTCGCGTGTGATGCAATGTCTTCAAATCAACGTCCTTTCTGTGCACAGAAAGTGTTTAACGTCCATTTGGAACAGCATAAAGCCCCTCAATATAGCTTAAACATGATCTGGTCCCGAGCTCCTTAATTGAACCACTTGTGGTGGGAATACAGCATCTCGACTGAGTGCAGAACAAATCTCGAATTGTATCAAACGCGTCTCTTGATATTGGCAGAGAGAGCCCTTACCTTGCTCCACGAAGTCTCCTTCCAAGAACGAAAATCAAAATAGCACATCGCCACTTTGCAATTCAATGAAATCTGCTTGCAAACCAAAAAAAACTTTCTCAAAGATCCTCCTACGAACAAACAAAAAGTGGTTCAATTGCAAATTCCATGCTCAAGAAGCAGTGGCGTATAAAATATGGATTGGACGGTGCACTTGATTGCGATTGAAGCTTTCAGTGCAGAGAGAGGCCTGATGCAGGAAATACGATGGTAATGAGTGTAATTATAGGAAGATCAATGGGTTTGTGTGTGCTGGCAATCTATTTCTAAATTTTTTGCTGTGTTGTGTCCATTCACACAGTCTTGACCTTTCACGTACAACGATCATGAACATAATTCCCTCTGCCTAAAGGACACTGTTTGACCTGCTGAGTCTCTCCAGCATTTTGTGTTTTTACTTCTTGGTATCCAGAGAATTTTGTGTTTTACTTCTCCCCCCATGTTTTTCACTCCTGAAGTCCCTTTAGAGTTTCCTGTGTGGGAAAATCCAAGCAAGGTTCTATTGAAGGCTTTGTCATGCAAATTAAATGATCAACCCCATTCGAATTGCCCATTCTCTCTCTCAATGGGAAAGTAGCAACTGATTTACATGTTGTTATAAATATATATCGAAGTGTTAGCATCATGTATTCAACATTGAGGTGAGCCATTCAATTAAAGTAACAACCCTCAACCATTGACAATAAAAGGGGGGTCTTTTGGTCACCTGGCTTTTTTTTTAATGTGCATCTCCTGGTGGCAAGTTGTGTTGCAAACGTTTATTCAATGTAAAATAGAATTGAGAGCTGTGTAGAAGACAACTTTCATTTGTTTGTTCTTTGTATTCACCGTGTGTTTTTATAATTTGCCAGGTGTAGATTGTGGTATTACATTGTGGCATGTTGTGAAGTATGGTTCAGACTGAGCTCCATCAGCCTGTATGATACGGACCTGTGTCCAATCTCCAAGACGGTGCTGATCCCAGCAAAACAGCAGAGCTCTCTTGTTGGTCCCTTGGGGTGGGGATGTTGGGATCAGGTGGGGTTGCGGTCAGCATTTATCTTCCAAAATTCCTGTAAAAGAGGTATTCTTGTAACAGATCTCGTAGTCAAATAGCATGCCCACAGTCACCATCTAGGTCGGTGGTTCTGAAACGTTTTCTTTCCACTCACCTGTGGTTAGTAAGGGATTAATTATGTGAGTGGGGGGAAAAAAGGTTGAGAACCACTGATCTAGATTCTTCTCTGGATTGGGTGCAAGAAGACATTTGTTCTCAACAGAGCAGTATTCTGAATTGAAAACACGAAAGGCTGCAGACACTATGGTTGGTAAAAACACAATGCTGGAGAAACTCAGCAGGTCAAACCGTGTACTTAATATGGCAATGATAAAGATACATAACTGAGGTTTTGGGCTTGAGACCTTCATCAAGGTATAATGAACAGTATTCTGTGTGAAGAAGTGGTCCTAAAGTGAAAATATTTGGACAAAAAAACTGCCAAAGTAAATTCAAGTTAGTCATCTATTTCTGAAATGTAACTCTCTGCCAATTCTTAAAGATATTGGACAGGGAACGCTGATCAACCACAAACTGTAGACTTCAATGGCAAGTTAAATTGCTACATCTCCTCCCTCACAACCATTTGGGGCCCCAAACTGTCCTTCCACTTGTGAATATGTGGGGGTCCCATTGTGGTCTTCTCTACATCAGAGAGACTGGATGCAGATTGGGAGATCGCTTTGTTGAGCTCCTCGGCTCTATCAACCCCAACAGTGTGGATCTCCCAGTGGCCGCCCATTTCAATTCCCCATCCTATTCCCTTGTTGACATATCTGTCCATGGTCTTGTGCACTGCCAGACTGAGACCACCCTGCATCTTCTGACTGGGCACCCTCCAACCAGATGGCATTAATATCAACCTCTCTAACCTTCATTAACCCCCCCCCCCCCCTTTTCCCCCGTATCCTTGCCCTGTCTCTGTCTCTCCCTTCGCAAAAACGTGATTAATTTTTCTCGTCCCTTTTGTTGATCTGGATTTAAGTTCGAGTTCTTTATTTATATAGTGGATTTTTTTCAACTTGCATTGACCAAAGTGCTGTACAAACCAAGGCAATTGATGGAAACTAGTACAACTATTTACAGAACAATGGATTAAGGTGTTATAAATAGACTACAATTGCAGTGAATAGTGCAGTGCTATCGGAGGTTAGGAATGTACAAAGGGTTTCAGATTTTAAACACTAATGACAGAGGGTTTGTTTTAACCTGGATTTAAAGCAGTTGAGGAAGGGGTTTTAATGGTCAGGGAAATGCTGTTCCACATTATGGGGGCCTCAACCACAAAGGCCCGGTCTCCCCTTTGTGCACACTTAGTGCGTGGAACAGCCAGGCATCCTGCGGTAGCTGACCTGAGTTGCTTGGGAGCGGAGTTGGGCGTAAGCAGATCTGAGATGGGGGCGGGGGGGGGGGGGGTGGGCAAGGTCATTGGGGGCCTTGTATGTAAATAGCAGCTTGAAGTTGATTCTGAGCTGCACCGGCAGCCCCTGGAGGGAGGCCAGAATTTGGGTGATATGGACCTTCTGCTTGGCTCCTGTCAGGACTCTAGCCACGGGATTCTGAACTGATTGGAAGTGGGTTAGGGAGGACTGGTTAATCCCAGTGTAGAGAGTGTTAGCATTGTCCAGATGTGAGGAGATAAGGGCGTGAATAACGCTTTCGAGGTCCTTGAGTGAGGGGTACAGTTTTATTTTAACAATGGTAAAAACAGCCTTCACCACGGCTTTGAAGAGTTTGTCAAATTTGAAGGCAGGGTCCAATAGCTCCCCAGAGATTTAATGTGGGGTTTGATAAGAGTGGATAGATTACCTAGGGGATTGTGTAACTTTTTGGTGAAATTAGGGGGGCCAAGAGGATGATCTCAGAATTTGCCTCATCAAGTAGGAGGATGCTGTGGCCATCCAGCATTTTTCCTCCCCCACTGTTTGAATCCTGAGGCTTTGAGATTTTCTGCTTCTGGGTCATTCCGCTTATTCCTTAAAAAAGGGCATAGGACCTAAACGTCGGCAATACGTCTTTGTCCTCTAGACACTGAAAAGACTGTCTGAGTTCCTCCAGCATTTTGGTGTGTTTTACTACAACCACAGCATCTGCAGGCTTTCGTGTTAAATTAATCATTTACTTATTTCACCAACATTTCCACTCAAAGGTTTTGTTTCATGTTAAAGATAACAGCAATTACAAAACTAATTAGTTTAGTATGCTAATGGATTTAACAGGCGACATGAATAGTGAATGCAATGCTGTTACGGTACTAGTGACCGGGATTTGAATTCCAGCCTTCAAAAATGTACTGGGGTTGTACGTTGATTGGGACATTTGGGTGGAACGGGATCGTGGGCCAGAAGGGCCTGTTACCATACTGTATGTCTAAATTAAATTAATTTAAAGAATTAATTATTAAGTACAGTAAAACCCCTGTTATCCAGAGTTCAAGCAACTGCAGCCTAAAGCAACTGGCAAAAAAAAGAACATAAATAGGTTAAAAAAAAAAATGGAAGTTTGAAATTGGCGCTCCTCGCCATTAATTCACAAATCACTCAACACACAATCTCAAGCAACCAGAAAATTCACTTATCCAGCATCTACCAATCCCCATAGATGCCAGAGGTTTTACTGTATCCTCTTCCTGTAACTCGGTGTATATAATTATTAAATTAAGAAACTATAACTTCACTGCATTCGGAGATTTGTAGATCTTTCCCGTAATTCAACAATGTTGTGATGCAATATTTATGTAATAAAGTTAGTGACAATGCACATTTTATTCAACGCAAAATTTGAATGTGATGTTAAATTCATGCGACAAAAAAATTAATGCGAAACAAATTTGATGCGATGAAAAGCAAATTTGATACGACACAATATTTAATTTCAAATTGAGGCAACAAAAATCTGTCAGTGTTTCACCAGATGGTTAAGTCACTATTATTTCTTGTGGATTTACCATCTTCCAGAGTGAAAAGCGATGTGGAGCAGATCCGTTCCAAATGTGGATCATTCTTGCTGCTGTCTAAGTTCATTGCATAACTGCTTGTGAGAATACAAATGACCATTGATGGGGAGGGAAGGATATCAACTGGGGCTCCCAATTCCATTTTGTCTCCACACTGGAGAGGATTGTTTGATAGAGTAATAACTAGGAAGAGGGAACTTTCCTTCCGTGGTCAAAGCTACCATCCCTACTCACTGCTTGAGTGGTACATGAGGTGAGGTGTTGGAACGGTGCCAGGTCTCACTGCAATGCCAGAGGTCAGAGCTTTAGGTTGAAAGGGGAGAGGTTTAAGGGAAAGTTTTTCACTCAGAGAGTGATGGGAGTGTGGAATGAGCTGCCATCTGATGTAGTGAATGCAGATTCAATCTTGAGTTTTAAAAATCTATTGGATAAATACATGGATAGGAGAGGTGTGGAGAGTTATAGAATGAGAGCAGGTCAGTGGGACGAGCTAGTTTTATTGGTCAGCACAGACTGGGTCGAATGGCCTGTTTCAATGACAGTCATTGCAGCACGGTTAGTGAAACAGTTAGCGCAACGCTGTTACAGCACAAGCGACGAGCGTTCGAATTTGGCACTGTCTGTAGGGAGTTTTTACATTCTCCCCGTGTCTGTTTGAGTTTTTTCCTGGGGCTCCAATTTCCACCCACCCTTCAAAACATACGGGGTTGTAGGTCAATTGAGTGTGATTGGGCGGCACGAGCTGTACAATTTATTGGAAAAAATGTTATTGAATTAATGGAGAGTTGCTATATTAACTTACCCCACTCATCATATACTTTTGCTAACCTCTGTTTTATGTTGGATACGTTGCTGTCCATCATGAGTTATGATTTTGCCTTGGAGGTTTCAAGTTAGATTTACTCCAGACCAGTGGTTCTCAACCTTTATTCACCCATAAGCCACTTTAACTATCCCTGTCATCTAGTGCAGTCGTTCTTAATCTTTTCCTTTCCACTCACATCCCACTTTAAGTAATCCCTATGCCATTGGTGCTCTCTGATTTGTAAGGGATTGCTTAAGGTGGGACGTGAGTGGAAAGAAAAAGTTTGAAAACCACTGTTTTAATTGTCCCTAATTGACTCATTATGTGCACGGTTTCAAAACTCCAAAAGAAATGGGTCAATGACGATTTTTCTCAAGCAAAATATTTCAGAAACAATTGGGTCGAGAGCAGTGGTTCTCAATCTTCCCTTCCCAGATGGGAGTAAACTGGAGCACCCAGGGAAAACCCACGCAGACACAGGGCTAACGTACAACGCCTTACAGAGAGCGCCAGATTCAAACCTGAGTCGCTGGTGCTGTAATAGCGGTTACCAGGGTCGCAGAGGTGGCATTCACAGGCCATGCCACCCAAATGAGTTATTGTGCCCCCCCCCCCACCCGAACGCGAACAGCACACGAAACTGCCACACACTTGGCAGTTTGTGTCCCCCCCCCAATTAGATTTGTTCTGACGCTGTCTCTGTAGGGCACGAACCAAGGTTATGTGTCTTTACTACATAAAGGATGCTGCATAACTTGCTGAGTATCATGTGGACTGCAATCACAGCGTCAGCAGACCTTCTTGTTTACAATACACAAAGTGGTAGAAGAGCGCAGGAGGTCATGCAGCATCTACTGAAAGCAGTGGGGAGTCATTAAAGCAATAGACTGCCATTTGCTTTCCCATTTTTATGCTCTGTACTAGTCCCCCCAGCATCTGCAAGCTTCTTGTATGTCCGGATGTACACAGGACCCAATGAACACACTTGAAGGATTTCTGCATCTTACAAACATTCGAGCTACCATCCATTCACCTCCTGGCCCATCTGTGGAAAAGTTTGCCATTCGCACATTGGTCACGTAAGTTGTCTTAAATCAACAAATCTGGAGTGGAAGCAATTATATATTGGATTGGGGGTGGGGGGTGGGGGTGGGGTGGTGTAGACAGCCAGGCTGGGTGATTTCTTGGAACAAAGGAGACTGAGGAGATCACACAGGCCCGTAATGTCCAAGAGATCCCTGGGTGACGTGGTTGTGAAGCAGTTAGCCTCATAGCTGCAAAGGCTCAGGTTTGATTCTGACCTCCGCTTCTGTCTGCGTGGAGTACGCGTGATCTCCCTGCAACCTCACGGATTTCTTCCGAGAACTCTGGTTTCTTCCACGTAGGGGATTTGACTAAATTTTTTAAAATATGGTGGTGGAGTCTGAAACTCATTGTCTGAAAGGATGTTGGAGCTACAAACTCCAAGGATCTCTGAGTGGAAGTGACCGCAAGATCACAGACAAGAGCAGGTGAATGGGAACATTCTACATGCCCTCCTTTTGTGGCTAGCATTGAGACAACGGGCCGAGTGGCCTACTGTGTTCTTTTTTGATTCCATACTTAAGAGGAATTGAGCAGAATTACTCGGGGCAGGGAAGGGCTTTTGTATCTAAAAATGCAATTTGCCATCATAAACCTTGTAGAAGTTTCCCAATCGATGATGTAAATCTTTTCCATACGGTAATAAGGGTCGCCAATGTCTGATCATTTTCTGATAAAGCATACTTTAATCGCTTCATAGTCATTAATTTAGCTGCATATGCACTAGCTCAGAACTTCATCCCCGGATTCAGATGACAGTTACGAGATGAGGACGCTTTCCGCTGTCATTTGTAATCTTGCCTGAATCCCTCAAATTAGATTGTAGTCTCCTAATCATTCCCAGGTATCCATTTGATCAAGATGTAGCTTTCTGATTTCTTAGGCTGGGGAAAAAAATTGAGGAGCGAAGAACATTCGAGCATAGAAAGAGGCCATTTGGCCCTTCTCACTAGTGCTGGCTTTAAATTTAAATTTGGACATACAGCACGATAACAGGCCCTTCTGGACCACAAACAAGTGCGCTCCAATACCTCAATTAACCTACAACCCCCGTACATTTTGAAAGGTGTGAGGGTAACCCACGCAGATACGGGGAGAATGTACAAACTCCTTACAGACAGCGCCAGAATTGAACTTGGGTCACTGGCGCTGTATCACCTATAAAGGAGATCTCCACCTTAATCCAAAAGACAACTTTTTTCCTCATCTGTATGACCAGTTGAGGAGAAAAGTCAGGAAGCCATGTTGTAGTTCCAAACAACTTTGGGCCACTTTTGGAGTATTGTGTGCGGATCTGGTCACCACATCACAGGAAGGATGTGCAGGTTTTGGAGAGGAGTGCAGAAGATGTTCACCAGGAAGTTGCCTGGATCAAAGAGAAAAGCTGTATGGAGAGGCTGGATTAACTTGGATTGTTGTCTCTAGACCATTGGCAGCAGAAGGGTAACCTGTTAGAAATTTACAAAATCGAGAGAGGCATAGACAGGATAAGCAGTCCCTGGAGTGGAAATACCTGGTATCTGGCACCCATGGGGATTGGTTGATGCCAGATAAGTAAATTTTATGGTTGCTTGAGGCTTACTCTTACATTGCCCATCTAATACACCTGCATTAAGAGTGAACAGTTTAAAAGACAAAAATACTAGACCGTACTTGGATTGAACAAACTTCACTTGCATGAATATATAAACCTTAAAGTATTTTATTTTCAGTCACATTCTTTGAAAACATTTAACCGTCGCTGTATCTGCAGGTTCCTCCCCCTCCACGCAGCTGCCCGAAAGACAAACGATAACATTATAGATAATTAATCCCCCCCCCACCCCAGCCAAACAAGTTTACAGATAAAGCCTCTGTCAGGGGCGATTCTTACTGAGCAGGGATAAGGAGACATTTTAAGAGAGTTGCCCCAACGGCGAGCGGGACCAACCAGGACGATGCCGTTGCTGTTTCACGCAATTTTATTCAAACAGCTTCTGGCTGGCTGAATATTTGCTCCCATCTTCACCGAAGTTTTATACTTCAGAGAACATTTACTTCTACAATTTTAAACGTACGTATTTTTGCCTATTATTTTATTTTTTTTAATTTCCTTTTTTTTGCCGCTTGCTTGAGGCTGCTGGTTGTTTCAATTCCAGACACTTGGGGATTTATCAAAAACTAGAGAACATGGATGTAAGTTGAAAGGGGGTAAATTTCAAGGAGTGACAGGTGCCTGGAACACATTGCGAGTGAATGTAGTGGAGGCAGATTCAATAGCAACATTGAAGACACATGGATGTTTAGGGAATGGAGGGATATGGACTGTGTGCAGTTTAAATTCGCATCATGATACCACAGATATTGTATTTGGAGGAGCCTTGTCCCGTGCTGTAATATTCTACCCCCTTTTGAATCTCGCTGCTGAATACAGTGAAACCCCCATTATCCAGAATTCAAGCAACTGGCAGAAAATAAATCGCAGAAAATACATGGTAAAAAATATGGAAGTTTAAAATTGGCACGCCTCGCCGCTCCATGCACGCAACACGGAGTCTCAGGTAAAAGGAAAACCCGGGGTTTTACTGTACTCTGTAACATCTTAAGTCAAAAATAAATGAATTAAGTGTTTTGGTTCACTTAATAGGAATAAAATTCAGTGGTCTGTAAACTCTGTGAGACATTGGATTTTACTGTAGCTCGCGGAGAGTGTGCACAAAGTGTCCGGACATCTGATGCTGGCCGCTGTCTTGGGCAATAAATGAAGCAGGGCTTCTGAGAGGAAGATGTGGTTTAGTGTTTGTGAACAAACAACGAGAACTCTGGATCAGGCAGCATCCGTGGGTAAATAATAATCCATCGAGTCTCGACAGGTCAAGAGGAACAAAATGTGGCTGTGGTAGAAAGGCAACGAGAATATGGCAGTGGAGTGGAGGGATAGAAGTGCAGGAGGTGAGAGAAATTCCTTTGAAGGCAGTGTTGAGAAATTGTGGTAAAGTAGAACTGTGGAGAAACAGTGTATTGTATAAGGTGAATTTGCTCAAGATTCCTGCATGGCATTTTTGTTTCTCTTCGGGTCAGTGTTCATCTCTTTTTTTTCTCCCGCAGTTAGCTGTCAGTGCAGGATTCTGAAGTGTAACTCAGAGTACCTGTCAGCCACATCCGGACTACATCTGGGCGGGGAAGAGTCGGTGGAGTTCTGCGTGGCGCTGCGCGCCTACTCTCAGTGCACCCGCAAGACAGCACGGGCCTGTCGCGGGGACCTGGCCTATCACTCGGCTGTCCACGGTATCGAGGACCTGATGAGCCAGCACAACTGCTCAAAGGTGGGGCCAACCCGCGCTCCCGCCCGTGCACAGCCCACCTCGCAGGACTGCATGGCGCACTCCGATGCTCCCGAGACCTGCAATTACGAGAAGAGCCTGATGCAGCACGGGAGGAGGGCCAACTACACCCACTGTGGCCTGTTTGGGGACCCTCACCTCCGCACCTTCTCCGACAGCTTCCAGACCTGCAAGGTGCAGGGGGCTTGGCCCCTTGTTGACAACAGCTACCTGTTCGTTCAGGTGACCAACGTTGCCGTCGTCCGCACCTCCAGTGCCACTGCAAGCAGTAAGGTAAGAGGACGTGCAGCGGAGCAAAGGTACCTGAAACCTGTGGGGGGGAGGGGGGTTCAGGTCATGAAGCAGAGGGGAACTGAGGAAGACATCACCCAGGGAGTGGTTGAAATCTGGAACGCACTACCTGAGAGGGTGGTGAAAGCAGACGATCTCTCGACGTGGAATAGGTATCTAGATCAGCAAGTCGTAGTTGGTGATGGAGCAAACATATGGTGAATACGAATAGTATAGGTAGGTAGAAGGGTTGGCATGGACATGATGGGCCAAAGGGCCTGTCTGTAGAGTAAAACTCTAAGGCACTGTAAATTTTAAATTATATTTAAATTTCTGTTGATTATTAAATTTAGACATACAGCACGGTAACAGGTCCTTTTAGCCCACGAGCCCGCACCGCCCAATTGACCTACAACTCCCGTATGTTTTGGACGGTGGGAGGAAAGCAGATCACCCAGAAGAAATTACACAGACACGGGGAGAATGTACAAACTCCTTACAGATACCGCGGGGTTCGAACCCCAGTCCCAATCACTGGCGCTGAAACAAAGTAAATAGGAGAACTGGTGCCAAAATGCCGCCAGCTGTAGATACCACACATCTTCGCAGCTTGCCTCCCCCTCTGAGGTTGTCGGAGTAAGTTCACCAAAGATTGCGAGTGGCTGCAGGCACTTCCTCTGGTAGAAACAAACCTGTCCATCCCAACAGTAGCTGGTAGGGAAAGGCCAAGGGTAGATGTGTGAGGGAGCTACGGTTGATCGATTCTATCTTTTGTTTTGCCATGGCTACTACACCAGAAGTATGTCTTTGCCTGTATGGTGCTGTGAAACTGTGAATGTGGAAGGTGCTATACAAATGAAAGTCTTTTCCACTCCAGCCTAATAGAGCATTGAGACCTAAACAGTCTCTCTAAATGTAATGAAAGTGAAGCTTAATGGCTGGATTTTTGACTCCCTGCCAAAATGATTAGAGAGAGGACACGGTGACTGAACCTGCACTCTCGATGAGGGATGAGATGAGATCCAGTCACAAGCTGACAGCCTGGAGAATGGCTGATGTTACATGAATGTAATCGAAAGATTCCAACTCATCCAAAAGTAGACAACCTGTTAATGTAATTTAACAGATAAGAGTTCTTTTTCTCCCCTCCTTTCCTCACTTGGTGTCATTAAATAGGTATATAATACCTGAAAATCAGCAGAATGTGATATTTATTTTCTGCTCGACTTGCTTGCCCCATGCTTGAATGAGTTTTTGATACTGGAATCCCAGTAAGAAACAGTAATACCAGATGGAATGTATTGTAGGTTGGAATTTACTCTGGATTCCAACCTGCCCCTTCTCTCTCCTGCCCTCTTGCCAAGATTGATGACAATGGACAAAAAAGATTTTGCTTCCTGAACACTTTTGGATGTATTTCATGGATTTCTGGGCTCTTGATCGTGAAACTCACCTTAAAAATTTCTCGTCACATATTTTTCTTTAGATATAACCTATATTTATGATTTCCTGTCATATTTTAAGTCTACTAATGTATTGTCCACAAAGCAAGCTGTTTTAGTTAGTTCATCCATGCCTGGCCATGCACTCATTGCAGGTGCTGTACAAATTTTGTATTAGACTTGGGCATGCTGAGTCAGGATAGATGCAGACAGGGCATAAAAGCAGCTCACATACACAGATGCTGGGCATGACATTTATTATAGATTGAATGCATGTTGATGCACATGTTCTTCAGGCAATAGCACAGTGAGTGTACCTAACAATAGCATTAATTGTCTTCAGGAAGATTCAGTACAGCAGAAATGTTGCAACAGCTGTGATACATTTGTGGCGAGAATACGTTTAATGCTAAATTCAATAAAAGTTCTTTTTTTTTCTCCAGCTTCCTACATGATACAGCAAATCTGAAATTATATTTGTGTATAGCTTGAGGGTGTCTATCTTATGCCCCAATTTCTTTTTAAGGAAGCACACCTTTTGAGAGAAAAAAAATTGTTATCCAGTGTGGTTAATCCACTCCCCAGTGTGATGTTGATTGGCGATCTGGAGGGAAGTTCTGCATGGTCTCTGCAGGTTAGAGAAGGCCTACGAGATTATAACCCTGGACCTTGGCATTGCTGGACTTTGGTGATTGGCTGGGGTGCAGGCTTGGTTTGTGTGATTTTTTTAACTCTCTTGATAATTTAAACATACAACGCAGTAACAGGTCCTTCCGGCCCACAAGCCCATGCTGCCCAATTGACCTACATTTTGAAGGGTGGGAGGAAACCAGAGTAAACCTACGCAGACACAGGGAGAATGGACAAACTCCTTACAGACAGCGCGGAATTCAAACCCAGGTCCCGATCACTTGCGCTGTTACAGCGCTGAGCTAACCGTGTCGCCCCAATGACGCCACCCCATTCATGTTGCACAAGGTTCCAAAGGTTCCTCCGTGATTTTACTTTGGGTCAAAAGGTGAGACAGTTAAAGGGAAGAGGCTGGATAAACATGGACCATCAGAGGCTCAGGGAAGACCTGAGGAAAGTTTATAAAAGGGGCTGAGAAAAGTTTGACTGTGTTACCAAGGGTACACACCAGGCACGTGTTAAAAGTGAGGGGGGAAAATTTATAGAGAGGCAGGGCAACATTTTGAGACAGGGGCAGGTGCCACGGATGGGCTTCCGGGGTAGTGACAGAAGTGACATTTGAGAGGCTTTTACACAGACACATGATTATCCAGGGAACAAAGGGATATATATCGTGAGTAAGCAGCTGAGCTTCAGGTTAACTTGGGCATCGTGTTAAGCAGATACAATGTGGGCTGCGAAGCGTGTATCCCATGCTGCATTGCTCTATGTTATAATTATAAGGGAGCAGTTTGCTTCAACTGAACAATTTGGTGGCATTGAAAGAATGGGGTTGATAGAGTCCATCTCTGGTGGATGGGCCAAATCCAGAGGTCATGCATGAATGGTGGATGGATGAATCTATGGTGGATGGACCCAGTCCAGAGGTTATGAACGAATGGTGGATGGATGGAATCATGGTGGATGGACCCAGTCCAGAGGTTATGAATGAATGGTGGATGGATGGATCTATGGTGGATGGACCCAGTCCAGAGGTTATGAATGAATGGCGGATGGATGGATCCATGGTGGATGGACCCAGTCCAGAGGTTATGAATGAATGGTGGATGGATGGATCTATGGTGGATGGACCCAGTCCAGAGGTTATGAATGAATGGTGGATGGATGGATCTATGGTGGATGGACCCAGTCCAGAGGTTATGAATGAATGGTGGATGGATGGATCTATGGTGGATGGACCCAGTCCGGAGGTTATGAATGAATGGTGGATGGATGGATCCTTGGTGGATGGACCCAGTCCAGAGGTTATGAATGAATGGTGGATGGATGGATCTATGGTGGATGGACCCAGTCCAGAGGTTATGAATGAATGGTGGATGGATGGAATCATGGTGGATGGACCCAGTCCAGAGGTTATGCATGAATGGTGGATGGATGGATCCATGGTGGATGGACCCAGTCCAGAGGTTATGAATGAATGGTGGATGGATGGATCTATGGTGGATGGACCCAGCCCAGAGGTTATGAATGAATGGTGGATGGATGGATCTATGGTGGATGGACCCAGTCCAGAGGTTATGAATGAATGGTGGATGGATGGAATCATAGTGGATGGACCCAGTCCAGAGGTCATGCATGCCATTAGTAGTCCCAGTCCCATCCCTTCACAGAAAGGTAGTGAAAATCGGGAAGCATCTCAGCTGAGGCTGTGGGTGGATTGAAAAAGCCTACACCACTGGGGCTGATAGATTTTTAGGTTTGAGGGATGTAATTTAGGATTAACTCCAGACTTCATCCTCCCCATCCTTCCTGCTTCCTGGTTAACCAATACAGTCTCCCCTCCACCCTCTTTATACTGGCTACCTACCCTCTCCAGGCTCAGTTTTGATGAATGCTTTTATCCCAAAACATCCAACAATTCCCTCTCCCCACCACCCACCCACCAATTCTGATGCTGTTAGATGCGTTGAGTTCCTCCAGCAGTTTGGTTTTTTTTTTGGTATAGATTCTAGTATCTACAATTTCTGTCTCTCACCAACGAAGTAGAATGGAGGTCAGACTCAAAGAAGAGCCCTCTCCCATTGTTTATCCAGTGACCAGTGGCTCATCTCTTGACCTCTCTGTAGGTAGACCTCTGGTTTACATGCCTCTCTTCCATTGGACATGGGCCAGCTCTTGGGTTCCTGCAACGTGTTCCCTTCCGAGTGCTGCTCCCTTGCTCCACAGCACCTCTTTAATTAGCTTGGTTGGCATAGCAGATAGCGCAACGCTGTTAACAGTGCCAGCGATCGGGGCTGGGGTTCAAATCTCGCGCCGTCTATAAGGAGTTTGTACGTTCTCCCGTGTCCGCATGGGATTTCCCAGGGGGCTCTTGTTTCCTCCTACCCGTTTCAAATATATGGGGGTGTTGTAGGTTAATTGGGTGTAATTGGATGGCACAAACTCGTGGACCGATATGGCCTGTTATCGTGTTGTATGCCTAAATGTTTTTTAAAAAGTTAAAATTTAATTCCCGCACCCCCAGTGTTTTGAAATGCCCCACAGTCAGACATCAGTTTGTCTCTCCAGCATCCTGCTGAAGTCCTGTACTGACCTTTCCTTCCCCGCTTGCCAGATAATTCCAGTCTACGGCAGTTCATCACCGCCTCGTCTGCCTTTTGCCCACTCATTCGACCCTCTGCCTCTAGTCCCCTAAGGACATCGCAGCGCTCCAGCCAATAGTCAATGCTGCCACCTGCCTGTTGGACGTGGGACTAACCCAATATTTGGACCAGACGAAAGTCTGCAGACACCATGATTGAAGTAAAAGCACGTGGAGTAACTTAGCTGGTCAAACAGCATACTTTATAGAGCACAGATAAAGATAATTAACCAACATTTCAGGTATGAGGAATATGCAGGCAGGGACCTGAACAAAATGGAGGAGAGGAGAGTGGGAGGAGCAGAGGTGGGAGGTAATAAGTGGATGGGAGGGAGGGCACACCAGCAAACAGGGGGAGGGGAAAAGGATCTGTGAATGGAGAGGGAAGGGGGTGGAGAGCTGGAGGAAAGATGACAGAGGGATGGGGAAGAGAGGGAGAACAGGGAGTGGGCTAGCAGAAACCAGAGAAGTCGATGTTAATGCCTACATTGTTGATAATGCCATCTGGTTGGAGAAATAACATCAACTTATCCCATTTCTGCTAGCCCATTCTCTTCCCCATCCCCCTGTCTCCTTTCCCCCAGCTCTCCACCCCCTTCCCTCTCCATTCACAGATCCATTCCACCTCCCTGTTTCCTGCTCCCTCCCTTATCCACCTATTACCTCCAGCCTGCAGGACTGTGCTCCTCCCCCCAACCATTGCCTAAATTTGCTCCTACCCTGATGAAAGGCTCAAGCCCGAAACGTTGGCTTTGTATCTTTATCTTTGCTACATAAAGTAAACTGTTTGACCTCCTGAGTTTCTCCAGTTTCATGGTTTTACAGTATTTGGACCAGGATTGTTTCCATTTTAACTTGATCCAGAAAATGATAAATGATCAAAACTGTTCAAGATTTGATATGCCAGTAGATTGTAGAAATTTACAGTCTCATCCACATTGCTCACTCTAGCTGAGAAACGTCCTTTACAAGTATCCCAATTGCCCAGTCCCAATCCATGTAGCTTAGGTTTATTTGTTACAAACGCCTAGTAGAGTTGGGACAATACTGAAGGGCCTGTACTTTGCTGTAATGTTCTGTGTTCTGCGAGCAGACTAATAAGTTATTGCTAACATTCGTACACGCTGTGTAGAGCATAGGTGCAGGTTACAGCACATACAGGTACTTTACATAAATGCATTTAGAGATGCCTCTAATGGGCTTCTGTGCATGGAGCCACGTCCTCAATGACTCACTAATCCTTTGCCATTTTAAGTCAGTGCCCCCTTGTCAAAGACTCCACTCCTTGAATCCTCATTCACTCTGCCTCGCAATTTTGCATGCCTTTGTTAAATCTCCCATCATCCTGACCAAATTCTACATTGCCCCATCTCACCACCCCTAGTAACATCTCTGTAAATCTCCTCTGCAGTCTTGATTGTACCCTGGTCTTCTGCCGATTTGTGCCTTGTTCAATTGGCCATCTCTTTCCGATGCATTTTGCACTTCCATTCACAAACGATTGGTTGTTAGCTGGAAGAATTCCTCAAGTCTGTTTCAACATGTTTTCTGGCTCTCCCACTATCTTCTGTAAATAGAGAGGTTTACGTTGGGAACTCTAGACCATAGGATTTGGCAGCTAAAGGCGTGACTTTGGTAGAGTGATTACATTTGGAAATGATCAAAAGGCCTGTCCGGTTTACATTAGTCCTCACAGATTCCCTTTAATGCTGCAGACTTTGGCCTGTTGAACTCCAGAGTCAACATGGTCTAATCTGGAGGACTTGGAGAAGTAATTGGCTTTCTGAGGTTGGCATAGGCTGCGGAATGTCTTTGAACTTCAGTGAGCAAGGGTCGAGAGATTCCCTCATTGATAGTGACACCAAATATCCCGCCAGTGGCAAAATGAATCCACCACCTCGACTCGGTATTCGGCATTTATGGGGTTTGGTAGATAGCAGATGAGTGGATTTTCTGGTTGCTTGAGACTGTGTGTTGAATGATTGCCAAACAAACTGTTACCGGGCGCCAATTTTAAACCTTGTAATTTTTTACCTATTTTCCACAATTTCTTTGCTGGTTGCTTGAATTTCGGATAACGGGGGTTTAACTGTATTCAACATTGAGGGCAAGGGAGAACATTGACTCGCTCTCTAGATTAGATTAGATTCAACTTTAGCCCAATGAAATACAATTGGCATCCAATCAGAAATTTAAAAAAAAAACAAATAACTACCTGAAAATCATTTGGGATTGTTGGTTGAATATCGGCCCATCTAGGCAGTTCTGCTGCATTCCAGCCTCCATCTATCTTCCCCCTCTACAGTGGCAGGACTGGCAGAGCTTCTGAACCCACAGCTCCAGCAGTGCCGGATGCTGTCTTTGTGGAGTTTGCACACTCTCCCTGTGATTGCAGGTGTTCTGGTTTCTGCCCACGTTCAGGTTGGAGGGTTGATTGCCCTTGATATGCAGGAGAGTGGATGACTCTGGGGGTAAATGATGGAAATGCGGGGAAACCAAAGTGTGGCTGGATGTGTGATGCTAAATGAAGACTCGATGGGCTGAAGGGCTCATTCTCATTCTGTTGGACTCCCACCTTCATTTTTCAACCAAACCTTTCCTTCCTTTCTCCCTCCAATAGTTGTCCAGCCTTCTCTGAAATACATCTGCACAATTCACAAGCCCCCTGTGCTCGTGGTTCAGATGGATAAAGAATGTCCTTCTGAATTCCTTTATAGTTTACTACAGCCCTGGGTCTCTGCAGTTAGTTTGATGAGTCTGGAACTATTGCTTTGGTCGCACGGCACAATGCAGGGGTCCAAAGATATCTGGAGGGTGCTGAGATAATTTGGATAAAAAAATTCATCTCTCTCTCTCTCTCTCTCTCTATACCTCCCACACACTCTGTCCCCTCACCCTCTCCCACTCTACCTCCTCACTCTTCCTCCCTCTTTCACCCACTCTCCCCTCCCCCCCACTGACCCCTCTCTTTCCCCTCCCTCCCTCCCTTTCCTGTCTCCTCCACCTTTCTCTACCCACACTCTTCCTCCCCTCTCCTCCGACCTCTCTCTCTCTCTCTCTCTCTCTCTCTCTCTACAGCTTACGATCATCTTCAAGAGTTTCCAGACGTGTGTTGACCAGAAGGTCTACCAGGCGGAAGTGGAAGACCTCCCGGCAGCCTTTGTCGACGGCTCTCGGAATGGCGGCGAGAAACCCGGCGCCAGCAGCCTGAGGGTGACGGAGAAGGTGGCGGGTCAGCATGTGGAGATCGAGGCCCAGTACATCGGCACGACTATCGCGGTGCGGCAGGTGGGCCGCTACCTGACCTTTGCCATCAGGATGCCGGAGGAGGTGATGAACTCTTTTGAGGACAACCAGGGCCTGCAGCTGTGCCTGCGTGGCTGCCCCACCAATGAGCGCATGGACTGGCGCCTGCCACAGCCAGGCGGCGCCCGGGTCCCCCACGAGGCCTTCACGCATGAGTCCGCTGCAGCCAAGTGTAAGGAGAAACTGCCCGTGGAGGACCTTTACTTTTGGGCCTGCGTTTTTGACCTCTTGACCACCGGAGACACGAACTTCACCCTGGCGGCTTACTACGCCCTGCAGGACGCAAAGAACCTGCACTCAAACAAGGACAAGTTCCACATTTATCAGAGGACTGTAGAACACCCACCAGGAAACTCTGCCACTGGGTCACCCAGCCATGGCAGTCTCGCCATTGTACACCTGTGGTCACTCCTCTGCTTGTGCTTCACCCTGCCACATCTATAGCTAGTGCCACTATTACTTCCCGGGGAAAAAATATATGCTTGTTTTATTGTTGTTCTTCCTGTTGCCCTGCTTTTCTCTCTCTGCCCTGTTTCCCCGTCTGTAACACCCTGTTCCCGCACGTGCGGCAGGCTGTGGAAGAATGAGAGCACCCATGCCCGCATCGCAGCCGTGACAGTGGTGGCTTACTGTCGACTCCATGTTCAGGTGGAGTGCTGGCCGCAGAGTTTACACCGGAGGGCGTTGCCAGGGTTCACTGGTGGCTGCGCGTGGAGGTTACGGTTTACTCTTCCCAATGAAATCCTGGCTCTGTCAGGATTCCAAGTCCATCCACCTCTTCCTCCCTGGTGGAACGGAAGAGGAACCCAGTGTGTAGATTGCCTCTTTGCACTTTACTGTATTCCTGGCACTGGAAAGTTAGTGGTAGAACACTGGACCCCTCCCCACTCTCATTCCTCCCCCCTACAGATTGATACCCTGCCCTGCTGTAGAGGGAAACTAGCCAGAGGCAGACTTTTCCATGAGTTTTGGCTGCATCAAATCCCTGCCAATCACTGAGCCTGGCTTTGGATTTTGGTGGCAGTCTAGCTAATATTCTTCTTGGGGGCAACATATAAATCAAGGGCTTCACAGTGCCCTGATTTTACCCTCTCTGTCCAGTGCCCAGCCAGTGGAATCCAGTCCCTGCCTGTTATTTTTCACTCTCTCTCCCAATCCAGAGGTGTTAAGGTCAAACTCCAGATGTCACAGCTGGCTCCAGATTGCCTAAAATGACCATCAGTGCATCATCTGTCCACCAAGTCATGTGTGTTTACGCATTGCACTGGGACCATGTTCTCTTATACATGTCATTGGTGCCTGAATTGGTCATCATTTCCATTGGATGGTTTCCTGGCCTTTCTTGAGCTGCACACTGCTGGTGTTAGCCCCATGCCTGGCTGCATTGCTCTGAAGCTGAATTACTTTGGACACCCGACTCCATTCTTCTAAATTGGCCAGGTAATCCACTAATGGCAAAGGCAGTGTCGTGGTAGACAAAGGACTCTGGTTGTCAGCTTGTTGTTTGGATTGTTGTTCCATTAGGAGCTGGGCTGCATGGGATCCAAGGGGTTAACTTTTCCCATTTCACTCCTTGTTGCATTGCAGCGCATCCAGGGTTAAATTTGGTGTCCTCTCTGGCTCTTATTCCGTCCACCACCTCTTCAGTTTGATCTCTTCATCAGGGGGTCTGCAATTCCTCAGAGCTCAGATAAAGAAGGGGTATGCTCTCTTGTCTCCAGGGAAGCAATGCTTGCTGCAGCAACATGTACACAACACTGGAGAAACTCCGGATGTCAGGCAGTGTCCGTGGAAGGTCAGCATTTCAGCCCGAAACCCTTCAGATCCACTCCCACTGATACTGCCTGACCTGCTGAGTTCCTACAGCATTTTGTGCATTGCTTCACTTTACCAGCAGCTGCCATCTCTCTCGTTTCCCTCCTTGCTACGGGGTGTGGAAGGACACATTGCGATGAAGTAATGGGGGGGGGGGGGGTGTATTATACTGACTGCTTGCTATCGGCTATGGCTGTAGAGATACTCTACCCTTCTGGTATAACAGATGGAGATGCTTCAAAAAATTTCTCCAGCTCGGGTGGCATCTTGATCTATCTCGAGTCTTCTAGGTTTCAGGGAAGTATCCATGATTGAAAGTCTGTTAATAAAATTGATATGCCATAGAGATGGACTAATACTGAGCTTTTATTAACAGATTATAACCACCACTAACTGGCCAATGGGAAGCATCTCCATTTGTTATACCAGTCAGGTGGAGCATCTCTACAGACATAGCCAGTAGCCATAGGTCAGTATAATAGACCCCCCGCCCCCGTTACATCATCACACATATGTTGCAAACGACAGGCAGAGTAAGGGAAGGTCTTGCACAATGACGAGGTTTTCCCTTCCCAACATTCCCCTGAAGGCTCTGTCGCCAGTTGCACTGCACAGTATTTTGTTGAATCACGGAATCCGTACCAAGTTTGGCTGTTTCGGCAGGAGGGATTTAAGTCTCTGAAATTCAACAGTTAGTCTCGACTGAGACAAAGAAGTAGTTTTGATGGCACCTACCTAGCGTCTGTTGTTGACCGATCACTGCTGGGAAAACTACCAGATTGCTCTTGAAGCAAAAAAAAAAGCCTCCCCACCATAATTAGGACATTAACCTGCTGCAAACCCTTTGAACAATCTATTAATGATGTAATCAAATGTTCATTTATAGCTATGGTGGTGGAGGAATTCTGTGCGTGTGCACACGCCAGGTGCAAGTAAATGTGTGGATGAATGTCTTTGTAGTTAATGTCGATACACGAATGTGTGGGTTTTGTATGTATGTTTTTGTGTGCGTGTTGACGGGACAGGGTCCGGTGCTGTTGGACTTGACCCTAGGCGCTCACCTTTAGGATGACGGGTTTAACAGACTTTATGATGTATATAAAACGAGACACACTTGTTTTATATAATTTATTAATGAGCATCACAGCTCCTGTTCTAGTCTGACCTAGCAGTCGATCTTCAAAGGTCACAGCAGACGAGGTGGAAAGGAGGGGGTGGGGGGGCGAATTTCCAAAAAGGGTCTTTGGAAAATTCTGCTAAAAGTGACGTTAACGCATTTTAAACAGGCGAACGCCCTCCTGTCTGGGTTGAAGGCTGCTGCAAGGAGCAGCTTTGACCTGGTTTGTGTCGCAGTCCAATCCTGCACGCTGGCATTGAGAAGATCCCCATTTTGAGAGTATTAGTGTGAAACAGACTCTCAATATTGACCCTAGATTCAGATTCTTCACGAGGAGTGTCAGAGTGAACTGCTCCAAGATTTAAAAATCCAGTGCCCAAGACCCTAATCATAAATCATTCGAGTTGGCAGAGTTAGAGCCAAGTCTAATGAGTATAATCAATTGAAAATTTACAGTGGCCATTACTGCTTGGTTTAACCTCCTAAACATAACCTGGGATATTTTACACCACTCATTTAGTGTTACCTCCATCTTTAACCTGTTCGCTGCTTGC
Organism: Narcine bancroftii; assembly: GCF_036971445.1. Classification (NCBI taxonomy): domain Eukaryota; kingdom Metazoa; phylum Chordata; class Chondrichthyes; order Torpediniformes; family Narcinidae; genus Narcine; species Narcine bancroftii. The sequence continues at coordinate 67,203,821 of NC_091482.1, read as the reverse complement.
CTTTGGGTGTTTTACTTGGGTACAAGATAGCTCCATTGCTTGGGGGCTGGGAAAGGCGAGCCAGGAAACTGGAGGGTGAGCCTGCATTCCTCACTCAGCCCCCTCCTCTGCCTGGGCTTTGGCTAACGCAGTTTAAGCACAGCTCCATGGGTGTCGCTCAGGAGCAGGAGTCCTGCCTGGGCCTCAGGACCCTGAGCCACTTCACGATCCGTCGCGATGTAAGGCCAGAGCAACAAACACAACCTTAAATGTGAAAGGTCTCTGATGAAGTCTCGCCAACATCCAAGCAAGAGCCTGCAAATAAAGCGATGCTATTCCCCATTCCCCTCTCCACCCCCCCCCCCCCCCACCACTCCCCCTTGGCCTGAAGGCACTTTATGCGGACAACAGAGTGTACTGGTGTGATCAGGGTTCTTGGTGTGGAGTTCAACTGCATGGTATGGTGTTGGCACCACTGTAAATGCAGCATTTTATATGGTTGGGTGTAATTTATATTTGTTGATATAATATATGGAGACTTTTGGTGAAAATTTGTGATTGTACATATGAAGTAATGTAATATTTCTTTAAATATTAATGTCTGATTTTTAACCCCAACAAAATGTTACATTGGTTGCATTATTTTTGACATTTAAGGGAAAAACAAGATTTGCAAAAGCAGATCTTTGGAGTTTCGGCCTCCCGGTGTGGTGTTGATGTCTGTAAACAGCCCGTTATTGGCCTTCGTCTAGTCGGGCACCACGGGGCAGACCAGGACGAGCCCAGGCGAGGCCTCTCGTTCCTCCCCACTGCCCCTTTTGGCTTTTATTGCTTGCCGTGTCAATTGGCGTGCCCACGGCACCCCTTGAAGAGAGCTTTGGTGGAATGGCACTTTATTTTGGTCGTGATGTGATGGTTTTAACAGTGACTGTAGTTTTGCTTTGTTTGACTTGTTGAGATTAGTAGGTGGGTAGAGCAGTGCCCAAGGAACGCGTGGCATGGAACTTGATGTTTCTGTTCGGGGAGGGTGGGGTGAGGGAATATAGGAAATGACTCCATTTTCTATGTATAAATTCAGCAGGAGTTCCCTGCTTGTATATAATGTAAATTATTTATTATTGAGAAAACTATGAGTAAAATTTTGGATTAAGAGTTTGTGATTCAATCTGTGGCTTCTCTTTTGCCTCTTAAGGTGGTGAACGTTGGTGCTGAGCTGAAGGAAACTGTTCACAGTAATGGGATTCCTTTATTGTCATGTAATAGTGCTGACACGTAATATTACATGAAATTCCCTTCATCCTGCTGCAAGGCGGACAAACTGTCTTCATTAGTGTCGGCCGGTGCAGTACTAGAGAAAGAGAGTCTGTTCAGAGTCACTGGGTGTCCGTGGATTCACCTCCAGAGCTCCTGGAGCCTCTATTCCCTATAGAAATATTCACTGCGTAGTGTGAAGTTTCCTTTGTAGAGTCTGTCAGCTTGGTTAGAGCAGGTATTGTAAATACCTGTAAATAACACCTAATGTAAAAGTACGTGGTAGAATACATGGGTCAAAACTTTTTTTTTCAAGATTTGTTTCCTGAAAAAAAAATTAGATAGCTTCAAGCTGAATACAAAGATAATTTCAGATTTGCTGCATCACGTAGGAAGTTATTTTAACGTGTTTAATTGCATAATAATGCTGACCCATTGCGTTAGTTCAACTGACTTAAAATGTTTTGCCGCTGATTTTCATTTGTACTCAGCATCTGATGCCTCTCATGTCAGTGTCCAACAATAGTTGGCCAGCACTGATGGATTCCAGTGGGAGGAGTGTGAACAATGAGTCATCGGAGACTGTTTCACAACTGGACATCTCTCCCAGTCTTTTATTCAGACTACCTTTTCCTTATACCTTGAAGAAGGGCTCAGGCTTGAAGTGATGGTAATATATCTCTACCTTTTATGGTTGCTGTGAGACCAGCTGGGTTCCTGCATCATTTACTGTGTTTTTACTACAATCACAGCGTCTGTAGACTTCCGTGCTCCCCCACAGCTGGATGGATTACAGCTGTATTGTCACCTCCCAAGGTGATACTTTCACAGAGTAACCATGGGGTTGAAGTGAAGAATCAATGCAAGTATTGAACTGCCATTGCCTAGTCTTTAACCCGTTCTGGGGGGGGAATGGTTTAATGCTACTGTGATGAGTGGGTACCATGTTTAACTTCAACAATGTGGCACTGTAGAAGGCCCTTGAAACCTGTGCTACCCAATTAACCCACCAACCCCTGTATGTTTTGGAGGGTGGGAGGAAGCCCACGCAGGTCACAGGGAGAACTACAAACCTTCCAGAGGAAGATTGAAACTTGGGTTCCAGGTGTTGTAAAAGTGTTGTGCTAAACGCTACACTGACCAAAAGTGTCCCCGCTCTTTAGATGTCAGTGAATCAACAGGACACCAAGAAATCTGCCGCTGACAGAACACTCAGCGTGGTGTATTTTTAGACTGATGAGTTGATCCTTGTACCGCTGCTTTCTCACAGTTTGATTGATGGACCAGAGGGTTATATCAATACCATCCCGAGTTCAAATAGCATTAGCAATTCTGCTGAGCTGTGGACATCAGAAGGCCTGGCTCCTATTTCACTGCACCAGCAGTAGCTGTATAAAAGGGACTGGAGGTCCCTGTACAGTAATTGAACATGGCAATTCTTTCATCTCAAAACATTATTTGGTATTGAATTCCCCACTTCGTAGTTTATGGATTGAGTAGGGCTGAGAGAGGGAGAATTCCTGACTGCAGGGTTTGCATTCAAATTCCACTCCAGAGATAAAGGAGCATGTCAGAGAAAGTTATGGTCTGTGGACATTGGGATCATAGCAAAAGTGCTGGGGGAACTCAGCAGGTCTCACAGCGTCCACAGGAGATAAAGATATATTACCGACGTTTCAGGCCTGAGCCCTTCTTCAATAAGCAAAGAACAGGAAGGCGTGAGAATTAAGGCTGAAAACCAGCAGGGGAAGGAATTTAAACGTTTAAACATCTGCTTAAAAAAAAGGACAGACCTTAAATGCCAATTATGGGACTTTTTCAAAAAAGAATTTTGGATTCATTTCTAATGTGATCATAAGATTTTTAAAAAATGATGATGGTTCTTAATATTTGATGAATGAGTTTGGCCCTGAGCAGCTCTTTTGGTTAGACCAGGGCTTCCCAAACTTTTGAGCTCACTGAACCCTCTTGTGGAACCCCCAGAGTCGGCATCAGAATAGATGTGATTGGGGGCATTGGGGTGGGTGGGGCGGGGCACAAGCTTCCATCCGAGAACTCACTTGTGGGCCATGGACACCTCCATCCACCACTGTCACACTTCCCACTCCCTCCAGCATTTCAGTCAAACGCGCGTGGAGATGAAACTATGTGATTAATTTTGGTGACAACCCCTTCCCTCCGATGGTGTCACCCGGTGCAGTCCACAACCCTCCAGTGACACTAATGCTGCAGGTGGGTGGGAGGGGACACAATAACTTAATGTTCGCTGCCATCCCAGAAACAAATTGAATTAAATTAGAGGTAATAAGTAATTTAAAGAAAAACGAGTAGATTGTTATTACTCCCTGTCGCTTCTTCCGCGGAACCCCTACGCTTTCCACAGAACTGTTTGGGAAACCCTGGGTTAGACAATTTAAGTTCAAGGTATTTCTTCACCTTTCCTCTCTCTTGTCCAAATCCAATTCACCCCTTTTGTCTGTTGATCCATTTTCCTTCCCCACCACCCTTTCTTTCCTTCTCCCCAGCCTTTAATTCAGGCTCCCGCCTGCTTTTCACTCATACCTCGAAGAAGGGCAAAGGCCCGAAACGTCGGTTACGTATTTTTACTTCCAATGGATGTTGCGAGACCGGCTGAGTTCCTTCGGCATTTACTGTGTTCTGGGGCAAAAGTGGAGACCCTTCAGCGCAGTCCCAAATTTCCAGTAACGTGCAACCTGAACGATAGCTTTTTCTTTCTCTGAACAAACTGCCTGATCTGCTGAATCTTTCCAGTATTTTTTTATTTCACATTTCCAACATCTGCAGGGTGTTTTGAATTTTGATATCCTGGCCATTATTTTTCTCCCACAACTGATTTTGGTGGGGGGGGGGGGAAGGTGTGATATTAATTTCATCTAATATTCATGATACTATGTCTCATTTACTGATGGCAGAGGTTAACTGGCCCATTGAGTCTATCTCAGCTCAGACTACAGTGGAGTGGAGACAAGTGCCCACCTCTTTGTTGAATGCAGATTCGCTAAGTGTGTCACAGTTCATCCCCAGAATAACAGAGACTCTCTGATCTACAGGCTATTCCTGGGGACATGCACAGAGTCCAACACCCAGAACTGCTGGAAGACCATTAACTCAGTGAAAGACGCACTTTTGTTTGCCGAAACCTGGGTGTTGGTGAAGGAATCCTGCTGAGTGGCACATTCCAGGCTGCAGGGGTATATGTTGATGGATGCACTGAGACTTGGCACAGGCAGGGTGCTGTAGGGAAGGACCGCAGTCTAGAGTCCTCCCATTACTGGGCATTGAGGGGTTGAGACCGAAGGGACATCCTTCAAACAACAGTGGGGAGAAGTGACAAGGTGTAACAGGGGTGATAATGGGATCGAATGTAACAAGTGATGGAAATATATGAAATGGAAGAAAGGGAGGGAAAAGACTCAGTGGTTTCCTTTTGTAAATAATTTATTGTACATATGATTATTTTGAGCTGTTGCTATATGTGTATATGTGCACCGTGGTCTGGAGAAATCCTGTTTTGTCTGGTTGTATATGTAGCGCGAGATGAGAATGACCCTGAATGGAAGGGGACAAGGATGGGGCACATGAGGGGGTTGAGGGATGAAGGGAGCTCGCAGGATGAGAGGAAGGTGAAGAGAGACAAGGTGAGTACAATTGAAGGGGGATGAGGGGTGTTGGGGTCACAGGGTGATGGTTGAAGGGGCTTGTGGGGCACACTGGGTGAGAGGGTTTCAAACAGTGATGGGTGACTGTTGTGCTAAGGACAGAAATCTAGCAGCCCTCAGAGACCTGCATCAGCCCAGATCAGTCAGACAGACAGACAAGGAATCTTCACCCTCCGACTACCGGGTATTCACTCTGCAACCCAGCAATCCCTCTGATGCTGAGAAACTAACTTTTTTCCATTGCACTCTGCAAAAAAAAGTCTGACTCATAAAGCCTGGCATTTGAGATTCCCGTGATGAGTATTTATAATCCTGAAGACAGACTTTACATTTACTGATGGATGAGATTCAGGGCCACTGCAGAAAATGAAGCAATGCTGCTCTCTGGTGTTCAGAATAGCAGGTGACACCTGGAATAAATGTCTAGTTTATTGTCATCTGATTGTCCAAGTACAACCCTCGACAAAACTGCATTCTTCGTTGCAAAACACGCAGACACATACAGACAAACAAAACATACGCAGGACAAGTGTTCACATAAACAAATATTGTTTCATGAATAGTAGAGTCTCGGAGGGTCAGCCTGAGCAGGTCCTTTGGTCGTTCTCACTGCCCGTGGGAAGAAGCTGCTCCTCAGCCTGATCCTCCTGGATCTCTTCCCCAACGGAATTAGGTGAAAGATGCCGCGTGCAGGTTAGTCTGCAGAGGGTGAGGCTGCAGTGCTGAAGAAACTCGGCAGGTCATGTGGCATCTACAGCAGCCACTCTCAAACTTTTTTTCCAGCTCTGGCACCCTTAGGTCTCTGCTCAAAGTTTATGGGCCCCCTTCCCTGCAATGAAGTCAAGTTTTGATTTCTTCTGTACTTTTCTCCTACTGACTACATAAAATGACATTAAAAATATTTCTTATATGTGAGGTAAAAAGAAAACAAGGCTTTTACTTAAATGTGCTGTCCCCCACCCCCTGGGGTTGGGAAACTGAAGGACCCTGTTGAGAATGGCTGATCTATAGGAAGTCGCGGGTAACCAATATTTCAGGCCTCAGCCCTTGGAGCAACCTGCTGAGTTTCTCCAGCACATTTGTGCCTTCTAATTCTTGCTCTGCCCAGATTTGACTTTGTGCCTGCATTGGTTAGTGTTGTCAGGAACTCTGGGACAATTCTCCAGACTGAACCCAGGACTAGCTCATTGCAACTGTTCCCTAATCTCAGTTTAAATGCCCCTCCTCCCCAACCATTTTGTTGGGGCGCCTGTCGACATTTTGCTCACACCTTGATGAAAAACTCAGGTCTGAAATGTTGGTTATGTATCGGTCTTAGCTGTATAAAGTACTGCTGAGTTTCTCCAGCGTCTTGTTTGTATCTTCCTTCACGGTATCTGCAGACTTTTGGGTTTTACACTTAAACCTCAGTGCAATACTTTTCACAGAAGTACAAATTCCAACCATTCAATCCTTACCCCTCCCAGCCTCCCCATGATCTGGCTTCAAACTCCACTTTCTCGTCTCAACTCTGAACCGTTGATCCCTTATACTTCAAAAATCTACCTGTCTGGAACAGAGTTAACGACATGTTCCGCTTGGGTCTCTGCAAGAATTCTAGAGGCTCTGGAAACTCGGAAAAGACATTTGTCCTGACCACGTCTCGAAGGGCTCTAGTGTTAAAGTCAGCCCCCAATGTAATTTCTCACAGTAGGGCCTTCTATGCTTTAGGATTCTATTCATCCCAATTGCACGGCCCTTTACTCCGAAACAAGGCCGCCTGCTTGCACACTGCTCCTCCCTCCCTCATTAGAAACATCCCCTGCCTCCAGTTTGACGTCCTAACTTTCCACAAAGCTGTTGCCCTCCTAAAACAAGCTCTGCTGTCCTTGTCATTGCCACGTGCCAGCCCTCCCTTCACCTGAAGCAGGTTCCATCGCACAGCTGTCCTGTTGTCTCCTGTGGCAATCCCAAAGTGTTGTGCCCGCCTCCCACCCCTCTCAACCTTAGCACCTGCACATGTACCTCTGCTAAACCAGATCTCCTCCCTCAGCACTTGGCAGATTCAATACATGCTCGTTCACACAATGGAAATCATCAAAAATCACTGCCAAGAAATATGAACACTGGTCGTGTGTCTGCATGTTTTGCACCGAGGACCGGAGAACACGGTTTTGTCAGGTTGTACTTGTGCAATCAGATCACAATAAACTTAACTTGAAAATATGGACTAAGTTTGGCTCTCATGGAAATTATGGCGAGAGCAAATAATGCTTATAATCAGCTCATGTTTCTTGCTGCTTGTGTAGGTGACGAGGCTTTGCATGACGGGACTCCTCTAGAAACACCCACCGCCCAAGAACACGGGTTGCCTATTGTACACCTCACCCCAGCCCTTTTTCCACATCCTAGCTCATAGAACAGAACAATATAGCTCAGTACAGGTCCTCTGGCCCTCGATGTTGTGCCAACCCATATATTCTTTACCAAAAAAGAGTATTAAACCCTCCCTACCCCATAACCCTCTATTTTGTTTTCCATCCATGTGCCTGTCTAAGAGTCTCTTAAATGCCCCCAATGTTTCAGCCTCCACCACAATCCTTGGCAAGGCCTTCCAGGCCCCCAGCACTCAATGCATAAAAAAATTACCCCTGATGTCTCCCCTAAACTTCCCTCCTTTCACTTTGTACACGTGTCCTCTGGTGTTTGGTTTTCTGCCATGAGAAACAGATACTGGCCGTCCACCCTGTCTATGCCTCTCATAATCTTGACGATCTCTATCTTCTCCTCTCATCCTTCTACGCTCCAAAGTGAAAAGTCCCAGCTCTGTTGAACTTGCCTCATAAGATTTATTTCCCAATCCAGACAACATCCTGGTAAATCTCCTCTGCACCCTCTCCATAGCTTCCACATCCTTCCGATAATGAGGTGACCAGAACTGAACACAATATTCTGAGTTTGTTCTCACCAGAGATTTGTAGAGTTGCAACATGATCTCTCTACTCCTAAATTTAATGCCCCTATTAATGAATCCCAGAATCCCATGGGCCTATCCTATCAACCTGTGCGGTGACCTTGAGAGATGTATGAATTTGAACCCCAAGGTATTTCTGTTCATCCACACCCTTAAGTAACCATTAACCTTGTACTCAGTCTTCTGATTTGTCCTTCCAAAATGCATCTCCTCACACTTACCCATTCGAACTCCTATCTGCCACTTTTCCGCCCAACTCTGCATCCTATTTAATATCCTCCTGCAACCTTCAACTTTCAGCTCCATCCACAACTCCTTCAACCTTCGTATTATCTGAAATCTTACTGACCCATCCTTCCACTTGTTCATCCAGGTCATTTAAAAAAAAGCACAAAGAGCAAAGGATCCCAGAACAGATCTTTGTGGCCCTCCACTAGTCACCGACCACCAGGCCACTCCTCCAACCTCATCTCCTGACCTCCCTGGGCTTTCCATGTCATCACCATGAAGCGCTGCTTTGACATTGCTGAGGACTCCATGTCGTCCTTGGATGACATTCTCAGTTACCTTGTAACTGTGAAGACGAGGGGGTGCCTCGGCGAAGGACGACTTATTGCCTGTCGTGGACCTGAAGGAATCTTAATGCCAAGCTCATGCTACATAGACATGGACATGGAGGAATACAGCACAGAGACAGTCCTTTGGCCCATCGAGTATAGCCATTTACACTAATCCAACATTAACTCCACATTCTCATCAACTCCCCCCAGATTCTGCCACTCGCCTTCTTATTTACAGCAACCAATTCACACACAACTTTGGCATGTAGAAGGAAACTGGATCACCCAAAGGAAACACTCAAAGGAGAGCATGCAAACTCCACACCAGCAGCACCCAAGGTCAGGATTTAACCCGGGTCTCTGGTGTCGCGAGGCAGTGGCTCTACCAACTGAGCTGCCCTGAAACTTTGCAGCTGCCTTCGTGTTGTGATCCTTGGATGTCGGAGGCACTAACAAGGACAAGATTTACCCTTTGTCAACACAAAACCTTCAACACACATGACCTCCTACCCCTCACCTTGCTTAAGGGACTGTTTTCGGTGTCAAATGAATTGAACAGCAGTACATGCAGTTATTTTAGCAAAGTGGTAAGGTAGCTGATCATGTTGGAGGTTTGGATCTGGAGCTCAGATGGCAAATGGATTGAACAGGGATCAGATTAAACAGAGGCCGCGGGAGGGCTGGAGGCAAATGCATGGACACTCGGGGCCTCTGAAGGGGCTCTCGCTTCCCTTTCTCCTATTGTTTGGGACATGGGCTCATGGCGACTCGACGGCAGACAAAAGTCGACGTATCTCATACATGTTACAGTTTAATGCATTAGTATGTGACAATAAAAAGAACCTTTAACCTTAGTGGGGCTCAAATGGAGTCAGTCTTGTAGTACAGAAGCAGGATCTTCAGCCCTGACCACCAAGAATCCATTAACATGAATCTTACACCAACTCCATTTCACTCTCCTCACATTCTCATTGACTGCCCACCAGATTCTCACCTGCACGTCAGGGGTAATTTACGCATATCAATCTGCACATTAGGGTGCAGGGAGAAACCCGCGTAATCTCAGGGAGAAGATGACAATCCACGCCGCCTGCACCAGCGGTCACTGGAGTTGTGGGGCTCTCCTGCTGTGGTGTGGTGCAGCCGTGTCCTTGACCTCCCCACGTTTTTCTGCAGGGTTCAGTGAATGAACACTGGTTGCTGATTCATCTCCTCTTGGACCGTGATTCTAACAGTCTGAGGAGAAACCGACAGATCAAACCACCCGTCTTTGTCTAAGCATCAAATACAGGTTTGAAGGTAGAACCAGGAGCTGCTGCAGGAATCCAGTGGGTCAGGCAGCCCAAACGCTGCACACCCCAGGGAATTTCTCCCACAGCTCATTATTCTCTCAAGCTTCCAGAGATGTTGTCCATCACTTCCAGCACAGAACCAACTTGAAAGTGACCTCAAGGAGCTGCCAGAGATACAACTGGAGTGTCACTCAAGGTAAAATCACATAGCCCGACTGAGTTCCTCCAACATTTCTGTGTGCTTACTAGTCAGTGTCTTCAGACTTTTCATGTTTCACTCGACACTCAAGTTATCCTGGATTCAGAACTCACCTTGACGTGCCACAAGATCGACCTCAATAACCTGCCACCTTTAAGTTGTTGGTCTGCCAGCTGAGCCATGGAGAGGGTGCAGAGATTTACCGGGATGTCGCCTGCATTGGAAAATAAGTCTCATGAGGAAAGGTTAGCAGAGCTGGGACTTTTCTCTTTGGAGCGTAGGAGGAGGAGAGAGATCTACAAGATTGTGAGAGGCATAGATAGGGTGGACAGTCAGCACCTGTTTCCCAGGGCAGGGGTAGCAAACACCAGAGGACATATGTACAAAGTGGAGAGTGGGAAGTTTTTAAGGGAGACATCAGGGGTAAGGTTATTTTTACATAGTAGTGTGCCTGGAATGCCTTTCCAGGGATGAAGGTTGAAACATTAGGGGCATTTAAGTGTCTTAGACTCGCACAGGATAGGGAGGGTTTAATTTTTTTTAAAGGAAATATATGGGTCGGCATAACATTGAAGGCCAAAAGGCCTGCACTATGCTGTTGTCTTCTAAGGCTGAGGATTCAAACAATCCATTAAAGCTCCCAGCTGTTAGGACAAGGTTCAATGGCCTCCTCTATGCTGTGGTATTCATCCTTCCTCATGCATTTTCTTAGGTCAGTAACTCAGTAGGGGCTGGGAGGGGGAGGGCAGCTGGTGTTTTCTTGCTCTTTGAAGGGAAGCAAGCAAGCTCACTCCTACTAGCCACCTGCAACTAGTGGCCAGACATCAACACCCTTGCATTGGTGCAACACTGGAGGCATCCATCAGGTGTCCTGCCTAGCGATGTCCCTTCCCAGTAGCACCTTGCATTAAACTCCAGTTCATACCTTGAACTCATATCATCAATTTTGCTCATCACCTGTGCAGATGCTATGGCTCAAGTTTAAATTACAAATCTCAGCAGTCTTTCCCACCTCATCTCCCGATCTCTGTAACCTCTCCTGGCCCAACAGCCCCCCCTCCCCCCAGATCTTGATCATCTCCACTTTTATTACTGGAGGATTAAGAGCAGGATTAAGGAAGCCATTACACAAGATTTTGGTGAGTTACATCTAAAATAATTTTGGTCTCTTTACCCAATACCTGACCAGAGAGGGAGGGCAGCAAGGATTCACTAGATGGTGTGACAAAGATCGAGTTCTTGAGTTTAGAATGAGAAAAGAGCTCACTAAAACTCAACAGTTCTTACTGGAATCTAAAACCAGGATCATAACAAGAGCTAGGCCCTTCTTTCCACGGGAAGTGAGAATGCTGAACAACCAAAGGAACTGCTCACTCTATCCATCCGAGATGTCCTGTTCTCTGAGGATTTTTGAACTCTTATTATGTATTACCTTATAGGACCACGGACAAAAAACGTATTGGATTTCGGGTACGGGGTACTCAACCCGCATTGATGAACCAAATTTATTTGGACATCAGAATACTTGTGCTGCCTATGTGTTCTTGCCTGCTGCCATCAGATTCCCAAATAATCAATGAACCACTTTTTATGGACTGTTATTTTTTTTATAATGTTGTAAGATGGTTATAATATGAATGTTTGCTTTATGATGCTGGCACAAAACACCATATTTTGTGATAATAATTCTAATTAGGTCTAATGGTGTGTATCTGTGTGCTTTCTACCGAGGAACAGAGAACATTGTTCCCTCAGGCTGTACTTGCCTTTAAGAGATGAGAAATTTCTTCGAAAGGTGAGCAGTCTTTGCATCTCTCTACCCAGGAGGTCCTCAGGAACTCAGCTGCTGAGTTTACTCAGAGGGATTTCTAGACACCAAGGGGATAAAGGATTATGTAGGAAACGGGTCATGCCATATTAGTGGCAAAATTCTCCCACTGCCGGCCCAACCTACCCACACAGCCAGAAAGCTTTAGAATTCCTTCCCAAATCCTCAGATTCTTTACTAAACACCTCAACACCTACCTCTAACATTGACCCCGATAACTCCAAGGGGCAGTGGTTCTCAAACCTTTTCTTTCCATTCACATCACACTTTAAGTAATCCCTATGTCTTAAGTGCTCTGTGATTAGTAAGGGATTTCCTTAGGTGGGATATGAGTGGGAAGGGAAAGTGGAGAATCATCGTTCTAGACCCAATTGTTACTGAAATATTTTGCTTGAGGAAAAAGTTTTTGGCCCATTTCCTATGGAGTTCTGAAACCGTACACATAACGAGTCAATTAAGTACGATTAAAATAGTGGTTTTCAAACTTTTTCTTTCCACCCACATCCCACTTTAAGCAATCCCTTGCACCTATGGCATAAGGATTACTTAAACTGGGATGTGAGTGGAAAGAAAAAGGTTGAGAACCACTGCCTTGAGGCATTTTTCCTTGTAAAATTAACGATTAGATGTTAGATCATCTGGGGTCCCATTATCCTCACATAAACCATAAAACAGAAACTCCTCTGTAATGAATAACCAACACTCAGTTAAGGTGTAGGAAAATTTAATACGTACTATAAACAAAGTATTTACACCAAAATGCACTAACAGTGGCCTTTTCACAAATATAAATTAATATTTACTTTTCTTTAAAGTCATTTAAAAAGTCCACATAAATTTTACAGAAACTGTACCATTTCAGCAAAAACAAAAAATACGTGGGACTTGGCAGCTGATTTTTTTTTGTCCTCTTCCATTACAGACATCTCCACCATTCTCACTGGGGCTTAAGCCGTTAAAAAATGTCCGTAAAAATGTAAAATGGTGGGGGGGGAGGGGGAATTACATTCTTGTCATTGCTTCACATCATGTCTGACACATGGATGCAGCTTGTGAAGGAGTCAGCCCAGAACTGTTGTGTGGAAGAGGGGGACACCAGTGCAGTAGCAAACATGGTTGTTCACGTTCACAGAAAGATCATATCGAGCCTTCTACACCATGGCAAGCCAGTTCAGTTTGGCTTTTAAGTGATCAATTTTGCAGGACCTTTGAAAGGGTTCCTCTGATCCCTATCAGACCTCATTAACTCACACAGCAGGTAGAGAGAGGTCACAACAATGATTTGGAGGTTCTGAGCATTCTTCCATGCACTGTCGGTTCACCCCACACACGTTTATCAGCAGATTCTGCTGTAAATGCCACAAGGCTGAGACCTAGGCCTGAACCCCCACCCAGTTAGCGCCTTGGTCTCTTTAGTCAGTTTGATTTTAATGCTGTATTGAGAATATTGGGCAAATGTCAGTTATTACAAACCAATCTAACTTCTATTCGAGACACATACACTGCCCCCCCCCCCCCCCCCCCCACCCCGATATGTCCTTGATTAACGATGTTCACAACATTGGCTTCCATACATGTGGTTTATCCTGGTCTCAAGCAGAAACAGGACATCTTAGAGCTCTGTGCCAATCTCCATGCATGATCCAGTCTGGGTCTCTGCACTCAACATTTACTTAACAGGCCCGGTAGTGTGGGGTACTACTTTGGCCTGTGATTTAAGATTATATTCAGAGGGAAGCTCAATGCACCTTCAATTCAATAAGCAGAAACTGGTAAGCCCCCCAAATCCCTGGAAGATGTGTCTGGTTGCCCCTGGTCAATGACCCAGTGGAAGGACAGAGAGGAGCAGCTTGTGGTGCTGAGCACAGCCTGACATGGAATGGCTGCAGTTCACATAACACAGCTGGAGCCAGGCACAGCCTGTCACCAAGGGAAACAGGTCACTTTGGCCAGAGTGCTCAACGCAGAACATGAAGACCGGTGATGGGGGAGGGGGAGTACATTCCCAACCGGCAATGCACCCACATTGACGTGCCGTGCCCTATGTCAGAGGTGGAGCAAAGTGGAGCCTTGAGGGAAGGTGGATGGGTCCAAAATGAAAAGCACTTCAACTGGTCTGGGACCATCAATCCTTTAGCTTCAAAGTCTCCAACACTTTGCATTTAAAGTTAACCACTCAGAAGGTATTCAATTCTAGCGAGAGCCAAAAGTAATGCGATGGTATTACATTAAACAATGATATTAAGCAGTGCCATTCATAAATGTGCTTGCTGCCTTGCCCAACGATTTCAGGTAGCATGGACTACCTCCTCACTATGGCAGGGTGATGACCATTAGCAGCAGAAAACACATTACATGCAAGACAGTGAGTTGTCGTTAAATTCTTTTTAAAATTTAGACCATCCGCCCAGTAGCAAGCCCTGCTGGCCTGTTCACCCAAATACCCCAATTGACCTCCAACACCCCCCTCCCCCGTATGATTTGAAGGATGAGAGTAATCTGGAGAGCCTGAAGGAAACCCACGCCCAGGGAGAATGTACCAACTCCTTATAGACAGCACCGGATTCAAATCTGGGTCACTGGTGATAGTAATAACGTTGCATTAAACATAGGTACAACGTTTGTCATCTTCCCTTCTATCGGTGACATTGGCTGATGGGTTCATTATTGAAGCTTAACCTTGGCAACAACAGTTAGTCAGCAGACCAGATCAAATTTTGGCGTTCACTAGCTGTACACTTACTTTAAAATTTGGAGTTTCATAATCCAATTTACAATCTGGGAAGGAGGGTCTGTTGTTTACGGTGCGATTTGATGAAGTCCATCTGCCTAACTTTCCACGTATATTCAGTTCTATTTCATGTGTTTGTCCTATTGTCTGGATTTACTCCTGGAGGAAAGAAGGGAGCAGATTGAGCTATACCTCATTAAGATGAAACACTAGTAAACAACTAAGATTCCAGGGCTTGTTAGTGCATCAGTGTCCAGATAAGGAATGATTTAATTCACTAAAAGCATTTGAAAGAGAACCGAATGGAGCAAAGACAAACCTCCAGATAAATAGCAGAAAGTATAAACATATCATCTTATTAATCTGGAGGAAGAGTTGATGTCTCAGATTAAAACCATGCACCAGATAAATGTCTCTGTGGAGTGGAAGTGCGTGAATGGGTAACTTGGAGGGAAGTCACTTCATCTTGCTTTGCAAGACACAAATATATTCTCGATGAGGCATGACCTGCTGAGTTTCTCCAGCACTTTTGTGTATTGCACTAAATCATAGCATCTGAAGTCTTTCCTGTTTAATTTAGACATACAGCACAGTAACAGGCCCTTCTGGCCCATGAGCCTGCGCTGACTATGACAATCGATTGACCTACACCCCTGGTAGATTTTGAACAGTGGGAGGAAATCAGAGCACTCGGGGGGGGGGGGGGGAGGGGGAGGAAACACACTCACACTCACGGGGAGAACGTACAAACTCCTTACAGACAGCTCCGGTCTCGAACCCCGGTTGCCAGTGCCGGAACAGCACTGCCCCATGTAACACACCTTCCTTTGGATTACGTTGTAACCCTTTGTCAACAATGATGAATCCGATGATTTAAGGCACCCACCCTTCCTTCTTTCCACGAGGCTGCACCTTTCCTTTCCAATTCATTTACTTGGTTCTGTCAGCAATCGCCTTCTTTCCAAATTAACTGTTGCCATGACAACTTTGGCCCTCATGCTCTCGCACCCCCTTTTATTCTTTCCATCACTGAAAACGCACTTACTTTCGTGTTTTTCCGATTTGGAGGGCGGGTCCCCGATCTGAAAAGCTGCATGTTACTCTCCTCAATGACGCAGTCCGTGCTTCCGGCATTTTACTGTTTCAGGAAGAAACCTAAACCTGAGAAGTTCCTCTTATTTCCAAATAAATTCAATTGGCTTGTTAAGCAAAATGCTCCCAGCCATTAACCATTTGCAAGTGATTGATTTGGTGAGTGGGATGGTTGTGAATTCAAGGCATGGATGCGAGTGAATGTGCAGTCAAGGATAAAATGATGGAGGCAGGGACATGAGCGGGGAATGGCAGGGCCACAACAATGTGAAACTTCACTTTCTCCTTGGTCGAAAACACTGAAAAGGAACGACATTCAGGGCAACCTCCGGGTCCGGGAGCGCAGAGAGTTTGAACACTGATAATCTCAAGACCGTCAGCTGCTTTGGCCATATGTCCCTCGTAACCAAGCAAGCAGAACCTACAATTCTCTTCCGATTAATCAATCTTCTTTCTCCAGCTCAGTCTCAACTTTTCTTTTTTTTTTAAAAAAAGCAATTACATTATTTCTTTAAACCCCTCCTATCAAACACAGGTCAGAACAAAGTTGTAAAAAAATAAGTCATTTTACAGTGAGGATTAAGTGATCCACACAAACAGCTGTGGAAGGAGGCTGGGAACAGGCAGTGTGAAGCGAAGGGAACGGAACAAAGTGCTTACGTTGTGAGTGTCTGCGGCAGAAAAACTCAGCATTATGGTATAATTGAAGACTGGCTGTAGATTCAAGACACTGATACTCCTTTTGATTCTTGTGCAGGTGAAATGCGAATACTTTTGTTGCAAATAAAGACACTACATTCTAAAGGTAGATTGAAACATCAGTAAAAGGTGCATTGCGACTGAGTACAAAGTGCTGATGCCCTTGCCCACACTGCTCTTCTGTTCTATTGAGGCACTAAACCCTCGACTACGGAAGAATTTAAGAACTTGTTGCTTCCTTTCTGCCTTGTTTTTTTTTTGGTTTACCTCGGACAAGTTACGTCACTGCCAGAGGATGGAGTGGCACACACACATCACCACTCCCTCCGCCTCAACACTGTCCCTGCTGCCTTCGCGGGCAGGGGATTTGCAAGCAAGTTCACCCACGGATTTTGGAACTCTCTTTTAGAAAAAGGACCGATTTTCCCAACACCACTGAGCACAGAGAGAGCGTTTGTCACACACATTTAGGATAGAACGCAGAAGTGGATTGGCAGGGAGCGTGGACAGGCAAGGCTGACAGAAGACAGGATGCTTTCCTTCCGAAACGCACCCTCTGCCGATACCCTGCTTGAGGGTTCTTTTTAAAAACAGTCGGCTAAAATCATTGCCTGCAATGCAGGAGTCGTCATCTCCCGCAAGCCAGTTTCTCCTTCCCTCCCAGACTGGCCAAGATTCCAGATGAGCCCATGCAAGTTGTGCATGGGTTTGACACTGCCCTTCGTCCAACTGTGCATGTTCTTGTGTTCCAGCAGGCACAAATCTCTCCCATACTCCCCAAATTTTTCACATTTGTAACGTAGTAATCTCTCCTTGGTTTGTTGGATGTGTTGTGAGAATAGGGGTAATGTGAGGGCTCCGTTTGAACACAATAATAAGAGAACTGTGGAGCAGTTTCCCTTGGAAATGACTCTACGTTTTCCTTACGTTCCAGTTGTAGTCGGGAGTGTTCTTGTGTTCCAGTGAGCGGTCCAAGGGAGACCTGTGGTCATGGGGGGATCTTGAATCATGCGGAGATTTCTGGGAGAGGGGCGAGCGATGGTCTGACGAGGGAGCTTTGTGCTCCACTGGCTTTCCCATGTGAAAGGGTCTATAGTGTTCAGAAGGCCCTTGACTGTGGTAGGCCCCAGGAGCTCTGTGGTCAGGCAATCGGCGGAAGTCTGGTTGGTGCCCTAAACTGTGGTGGTCCTGAGGTCTAAATTCATCCGACCTGCGGCGTTTCATGTCCTGATGGCGCCTGGAAGGGAAACAAACAGAAGCTTAGGTGGCAAGAAGTGAAACATAAAGGTTTGCAGACACCGTGGTTGAAGTAAAAGCAAAACGCTGGAGAAACTCAGCAGGTCAAACCATGTACTTTATGTAGCAGAGATAGATACATAACCAATGTTTTTGCTTGAGCCCCTTCATCAAGGTATTGAAAAGCTTAGGTGGATCCTGCTAATTTGGTCAAGACTCATGTTAAGATGTAAAAGTAGAAATGGCCTCTTAATCCCAGAGCCCAAGGTTTGGAAAAATGCACATGTCTGAAGTTTGGAACTTGCCTACAGGGGTGGGGTGTGATCCAGGTCACCACAGACCTGTTCCTAAATCACGAACATCTCTGCATGGTGTATCCCTTGTAAATTTACCAGCTGACCATGTGATCATTAACCCATCATGTGCCAATCGCTGTGGTTCAATGAAACACCTCCCATCATGCATCTGCTGGGTCCCTCCTCCCACCTGTCCAGCGCCAGCTGTTTGCCCACTGTGTTGAGCACAATCTCTGAACATCTGCCCGTTGTGACCTCCCTTGTGAACATATGCCTGGTGAAGTGACCCTAGCCTTGTCAAACACCTGCCTGTTAGGACATCAGCCACAGATGTTGCCCAAGCAGGTGCCATCTCATGAACGAGTGCCCAAGTTAACACCGCTACTTGGCCAGATACACCTCCCCACAATAGTCTGCAAAGTAGTGACGGCAAAGTTGACCTCGAGATCCAAGATTCTGACCCAATGGCGGTGAATACATTTCCAAGTCAGGATAGTATGTAGTTTAGGTTGCAGAGCTCCCTTGCTTTTGCTCCCTTTGACCTTGCTGGTCATCATCCTGCCAGGTGTTCTCCTCAATCATCCCATGTGCATCATCCCTGAGCATCTGCCCATCTCTGCTCTGATCTTCTGCCGAGACCTGGTCTTCCAGTTGCCTGTTGCTGGCACACTGTGACAAGTAACGTCAAGTCATGACGGGCCACCTTGACTGAACCTGCCTCACCAGAACCCCACATGTACCATCCATGAGTGACTGAACAAGGATCACCTGTCGTAATAATCCCGATGACTTCGATGGTCGCGCTCATTGCCATACTGGTTGTATGGCCTCTTGCGGTGAACGTTGTTCGGCCGGTAATTGCCAGAATTCCTGTGGGGATCTCCGCGCGGCCGCCGGCCACCAAAGTGGTGGTCCTTGTATCGATGTTGGTCATACGGGTGGTGGCGGTCAGCTGACCAGTGCTGGTTACAGTTACTGTAGTTGTACATCCGTTCCCGCTGACGGTCTCCCCGATCTACAGCAAGCACAACGTGAGAGAGGTGGGCCTTCAGCGGAGTAGATTTTAGCTAATTACATGCTGAGTTCACAACAGCCTCCTACAGACACATTTAAACAGCAAATGAACATTCCAAAATAAAAACAGTAATTGTTGGAAACACTCGGCAGGACAGGCAACGGTTATGGAAATAAACAAGTCTGCAGTCACCGCAATTGTAGCCTAATGCATAAAAGTGCTGGAGAAACTCAGCAGGTCCCGTAGCTCCTCATGGCAAAAGGCGGCACAGTAACACTGATACTGTCACTATCAGCGATCAGGAACGGGGTTCAAATCCCGTGTGGTCTATAAGGAGTTTGTACGTTCTCCCCGTGTCTGCGTGGAATTTCCCCAGGGGCTCCGGTTTCCTCCAACCGTTCAAAACGTACCAGGGTTGGAGGTCAATTGGGTGGCACAGGTTTGTCTGCACTGAATGTTAATTTTAATATAAAAAAATTAAATAAAAAGATACTTAACCATTTTGGGCCTGAGTCCTTTGTCAAGGTATGAGATGCATTAAACAGTTATGGAAAGCAGTGCAAGGGACACAGGCAAATGGAACTAACTAGCTTGGGTGGACAACTGAGCCCTCATGGTCAAGGTACTGTAAAACTGACTCAACAATGCAGGACACCCCTGGAACAGCCTGAGGAATGAAAGCAGATCTACAGTCGTTTCCCAGCCTGACGGTTTCACAGTTACCTTTACTACCAGTTGCTCTTTACTCCACAGTATTCACTGTGTAAAAATCGTATCCCTGATGTCTCCCCTAAACCTCCCTCCCTTCATTTTGTACGATGTCCTCTGATGTTTGCTCTTCTTGTACTGGGGAAAAGGCACTGCTGCCCACCTTATCTGTGTCTCTCAGCATATTGTAAAGGTTCCATGTATTGTCAAGCAACATACATTAAATTATTTAACTTTGTCTACTGAAAGGCAGAGAGATGCCACTTTGTCCAGCGCCCCTCACAGAAACGCCTGGTGTTCCTCAGCCGTCTCGCCTCCAAATACTGACTAGTCCTGAGCCTTATTTAGCTTCCAAGATCAGACAATCTCAGGCACATTCAGGCTATTTGTAGAGCTCTATATCTCTCATCCTTCAATTGGCTTGTTAAAAGGTCCAAGCTCTGCTAACCTTGTATATTTTCTAACCCAGGCAACATCCTGGTAAATCTCCTCTGCACCCTCTCCACAGCTTCCACATCCTTCCTGTAATGAGGTGACCAGAACTGAACACAATGGTCTAAGTGGGGTCTCACCAGAGATTTGCAGAGTTCTAACATGACCTCTCGACTCCTGAACTCAATCCCCTGTCATGGGGGGGAAGGTAATTGGAGCCTTCATCTTGTAGAATGGCGGAGTGGGCACAACTTGCCAGACTGCCGACTCCTGCTCCTATTGCTTATGTTCTTGGAGATGACGAGTGGAGCAGGGAGGGCTGCAGCGGCAACAACTTTCTCCCTTAGTGGGGCGTTTGATGGCTGTCAAGGACCTGTTCCTCCGTACGACCTTACCTGCATTGTTGAAAGGCCTCTTGTGGAGCTGAGTGTAGGGGTCCCGGTGATGTGGGTGTAGCAGCTGTTGGTGGTGGGGTGGGAGCAGGTGTGGAGCATGGGGCCCGTGCTGCATGTGGAACTGCGAGTTCGTGAAGTCCCGGCTCGACCCTGACAGCTCAGCCTTGAACTGGCGCCTGCTCTCGGAATGGTTCTCCTTCTTCTTCTGCTCCTCCTTAAGGCAAGCAGCACATTTAAGGAACATCACCATTAAGTCTGACTCAAGGGAAGCAGAGCACTGAATCGCTCTGGAGCAGGCTCCCATTAGCTCCAGGGCAGCAAACCGACATTTGGACATGGTCTCCAATGGGAGAAGGCGTTCTCAGTTCTGTGGCAGTTCACAACAAAACCTGACCCCACTCTTAACTAACAAATATTTATTATCTATCTGACATATTGTCTTTTTGATTTAATTCAATCAGCTTACTTTTATAGCTTTTCTCTACAAGTGCCTGTTTGGCAGCAGGAAGTAATAATTTTGGTGCGCACATACAGTAAAATCCCTGTTATCCAGAATTCAAGCAACTGGCAAAAAAAAGTTGCAGAAAATAAATGGGTAAAAAATACAAAGTAGATCCTTGTCCGATAATTGCTTTGTTTGGCTTTTCACGTGAGCCAGACATAATTCTGTCTGCAACTCAAGAGGAAGTTTTAGCTTTTACCACGCTGATAGCCAAATGAGCAATTTTATTGAAATGGAAAGATGATTTTTCACCTACCCATACACAGCGTTTACATAATGCAATGTCCTAATTACATTTGGAGATAATTAGATACAATATTAAAGATAGAAAGTTTCCATTTGTAAAGACATGAAGAATTAAGAATTTGAATGCCCAGAGATTCTCTGTCCGATGTCTAGAGGTCGCTATACAAGGTTACCTCGATTAGAGGGAGAGGGTCGATTAGATTTTGTTTTTAGGTTTTTTTTTGTTTGTTTTCTTTTATTTTTTTTAAAATTTGGCTTAATGGCAAAAATGGGGTTAATGTGGTTATCATAGATTAATTCAATCACTTGTTTCTTATATGGATCAAGGAACTGTCGATGGAGTTCCACCAATTTTTTTTTGTACTTGCATGTATATGAGCTGATTTGTTTTGTGCTTTACTTAAAAAATGTATGTAAGCTTATATGTTAAACTTAATAAAATTTAAAAAAGAAAAAATTCAGATTTAAAAGAGGCGTGCCTCACGGTTAGTTCTCCATTCACCTAACACGTAGTCTCAAGTAACCGGAATATTCACTAAACCGGCATCCACCAGGGCTTTTACTGTACATTTTACAATGTGTATGACAATAAACTCATCATGATCAACAAGGAGAATATGGTCACTTCACCATCTCCCAGTTAAGGTCACCTGATTGATGCAAAGGTTGCAGGCAGGTGTTTCTCTTCCCCACCATCCTGAGGTAAGTGCCCTTGGTCATCAATGCTCACCTGGACTGCCAGCAGGTTTACAGAGCTCCTTCACCCTGCCTGCTGCCCAGGTCACAGGCAAGCTGCACGCTCTCACCTTTGCAAAGGAGTGCCTGTGGTTCGACTCCTGGCAGGGAACCACGCCAGAGGAATCCTGGGCCTGACCAATCCAGTTCTCTCTCTTGACCTGGGGTTAACTTTCTCTTTTCAGTGGAAGGGGAAAGAACGAGACGGAGGGAATCAGGGGGAACAATCATTTTCCCATCCCACTACACGCAGCAGAAAAGAAACAAACGTGGATCTTGAATACCTTTACCTCTTCCTGGGATCGTCTCTTCTGCGCCAACTTGTAAAGTTTGTGCAATTTCCGGGCATCAAACTCGGTGAATTTGGAGACAAATATCCAGAGATTTCTGTGGGAAATAAAACAATTTAAAATTTAATATTGAGATAGTACAAACCCGCTCTGTCCAAATACACCCATGTGATCAATTAATATATTAACACTGTACGCCTTTAGAACATAGGAGAAAACCCATGCAGGTCATGGGGAACAGGCAGTGAGAGATTTGAACCCAGGTTGCGGGTGCTGTAATAGCAGCTAACTGCTATGCCAACCGGTCCACCGGAATGGTTTTGAAAAGGAAAAACGATGTTTGTGTGCGAGGAGGAAGAGGGTGGAGGTGGACAAAGCTGTAGTAGGAAATCAGTGAGGAAGAGGTACAGTGGAGAAGGGGAAAGAAACTAGAGAATTTAATGTTCGTGAGGCTGGATCGTAGATTGGCCAGATATTATTCCTAAAATTTACTATTGGCCTCGCCATGGCAATGGAGGGTAGACAGATCGGTGTGGCAATGGCCAGTGATTTAAAATTGCCGGGGTTCAGATGGCAGGCAAGGAGCGCGCAGGGTTGTCGGGTGTACCTTCTCCAGATCTTGACGTGCTCAGAGTCGTTGTAGGCTTTCAGGCAGTCGGTGATTCGGTCTCCGATCTTAAGCAGGCAGCTGCGGGTGTGTTGGAGCTGCTCCTTCTCTGAGAGCCCGTCCTCGGGATTGTCCAACTGTTTCAGAGCTTTCTTCACCGGCCTCATTCTCTCCTTGCACTGAGCGGGTGGTGATGGAGTTGCAGGGGGGGGGGGGGGGGGGGCGGGGGGAGAGGAGAGGCAAGGTCACATGTTGAATTGCAAAAGATTGATTTGTAGGTGCAGCAGGTGATCAAGAAGGCAAATGGACTCTTGGCCTTCACTGCTAGAGGGACTGAGTTTAGGAGCGGGGGAAGGGGTGGGGGAGGAGGGGGTTCTGCTGTAACTGTACAAGGTCCTGGTGAGGCCACATCTGGAGAACTGTGTGCAGTTCTGGTCTCCTTACAGGAAGAAGAATGTACTGGCTTTGGAGGTGGTGCAGAAGAGGTTCACCAGGTTGATTCCAGGGATGAGGGGGTTAGATTATGAGGAGAGATTGAGCCGAATGGGACTGTACTCACTGGAATTTAGAAGAATGAGAGGGAATCTTATAGAAACATTTAATATTATGAAAGGCAAAGATAAGATAGAAATAGATAAGTTGTTCCCATTGGTGGTGGAGACCAGAACTAGGGGACGTAGCCTCAAGATTGAGGGTAGTAGATTTAGGATGGAGATGAAGAGGAACTGCTTTTCCCAGAGGGAGATGAATCTATGGAATTCACTGCCCCTTGAAGCAGTGAGGGCGACCTCAGCAAAAATATTAAGACAAGGTTGGATAAATTTTTGCATTGTAGAGGGATTAAGGGATCTGGGGAAAAGGCAGGTGGGTGGAGATGAGCCGATCATCAGATCATCCATGATCTCACTGAATGGCGGAACAGGCTCGATGGGCCGAATGGCCAACTCCTGCCCCTATTTCTCATGTTCTTATGATTCAGCAAAGCCAGCACCTCCTCTGTTCACTTTTACTGCTCAAGAATCAACCTCTGGTTGAGGCCATGAAAGAGGCCACTTGCTAACGTTTCCTATACATTATTCAGTAGAAGACTCACCAAAAACAAACCAGATTAATTTCTGCAACGTTTTTTCCTGTTTCCTTCAAAGTGCAATTTTAATTACGAATAAATTTGTTCTGCTTTAGTCACTTACAATACTGAATGTCTCCTGATCCAATTCATCCTCTCCCTCCTCTCCA
The DNA here is from genome assembly GCF_036971445.1 of Narcine bancroftii. Lineage (NCBI taxonomy): Eukaryota > Metazoa > Chordata > Chondrichthyes > Torpediniformes > Narcinidae > Narcine > Narcine bancroftii. The sequence goes on along the minus strand of NC_091482.1, from coordinate 67,179,859 downwards.
ATTGGCACTGGGTCATTGCCTGCAGTGATGTGGACCGGACCCTTGGAAATAGATTTCCGAACCTTGTCCTTGGCATCCGATTTCATCTGGAGGCATAAAGAAATACTGTTGAACAGCCATTCGCAACCTTTATCCAGCTACAGCCCCTCTCAAAACTTTGCTGAACATTTTTATCAGCGCCCCCCCCCCTCCCCCCTGGCTGTGGAGCAGTCAAAATGGTGGTTTCCTCTGTACTTCTCTCCTGCCGACTACATAAAAAGTATTTGTTATGTGAGGTGAAAAGAAAACAAGGCTTTTATTTAAAGGTGCTGTGGTCCCCGGTGGGGTGGGGGTGTGGTGGGTGCCGTAGGGCTCCCATTGAGAATAGTTGGTATAGAAGACTGACAACACATCTCGCCACTCTACACCGAAAAGCAAAGTGGCAGAAGCACACAACAGGCCACAGACTGGAGAGAGGAAGGGAGCTAATAGCTCAGAGATCAGTACCTGTAGTGCTAACTCTGTTTCTTTCACCACCTCTGACCTGTTGCAATCAAAACCCTTGGTATCCAGTGCCTACGGATATTGGTAGATGCCGGATAAGTCAATTTTCCGGTTGCTTGAGAATTGGCGAACAAACCACTAGGGACAATTTTTAACTTTCCTTTTTTTTAACCAATTTATTTTCTGCGATTTTTCCCCCCCAGTTAGTGTTTAGTTATGGAACTGACCGCAGCCAGCTATCACCTAGACCAATGAGAAGCTGGAAGGACTCAGCAAGTCAGGCAGTATCCGCGGGGAGAAATTTATCAAAACCATAGAGGGAAGGGGAAAACGGGAGAGAGCAAACACAAAGGATGGGGGCGATAGCTTGGTGGGGGAGGGAGAGAGCGGGTGAAGTGATAAGATATTGGATAAGCAAAGGTGGTGAGACTGGATAGGTGAGGAGAGCATAAGCACGGCATGAACAGAAGGATCCGGAAATACAGATAGATAATTTGCTGAAAGTGACATCACAGTTAGATCAGGGTGTAAAGAGAGCTTTTGGTACAATGGCCTTCATAAATCAAAGTATTGAGTTTAAGGGTTGGGATATTATGGTGAAGTTGTACAAATCATTGGTGAAGCAAAATTTGGAGTGTGCAGTTTTGGTCACCAAACTAGTACCATTTCTCTCAATTATTTTTTCAACAGTCTATAATTGATCAAGCCGTCTCTTTTTGGAAGGTTAAAGGAATTGTCTCTTTTTCAGATTTGTTTATCAATAGTAGCGCAATGTCTTTCGAACAATTATCCAATAAATATAATATACCCAAGTCACATTTTTTTTTAGATACTTCCAATGTAGAAATTTTCTGAATACTTCACTGCCTAACTTTCCAACATCCCAGCACCAACAGACTCTCCACAGTATCACCGACACCAGGCAAGTCCATTCTCAGTCACAGAGCAGACAGAGTCACCCTGGGTTTGGAAAAGGTACCACATACAGTGCCCTCCTTAATGTTCGGGTCAAAGACACTTTTATCCTTTATCTGCCCCTGTGTTCCACAGTTTTGAATTTGTAATCAAATTAATCAGTAATTAAAGTGCACATTCCAGATTTTATTAAAGGATTTCAGGGAACTAGAATATTTGGGATAAAGCAATATTAGTCATTTTTCGAACTTAGTTGCATATCCCTTGCATCCAATGGCTGGTTGAAGTCTGTGATTCATAGACATCATCAGGTGCTGAGTATCTTCTCTGGTGATGCTCTGCCAGGCCTCTACTGCAGCCAACTTCAGCTTCTGATTGTTTCAGGGGCTTGTCCCCTAGGCTTTACTCTTCAGCGTATGGAAGGCGAGCTCAATTGGATTTTAGGTCGGGTGACTGACTTGGCCATTCAAGAACTTTACAGTTTTTAGCTTTGAAGAATTCCTTTGTTCCTTCAGCAGCACGTTTGGGATCATTATTTGCATCTTGCAATGTAGCCTCTGAGTTTCTGTTTATGAATTCTTCTGCGGCGGGTAGTCATTGACATATCCATTCCTGCCACCTGAAGAGTGTTTCTGATTTATTGGACGGGCATTATTGGATGACAGAATTCTTCTGTCATCATATTCTCCTTCCTTGGCCGACCAGTCCCTTTGCAATTACCGAGCTCACCAGCACGCTCTTTCTTCATGATATTCCAAACTGTTAATCCTAAGGTTTGGGCGATGTCTCTTACTGTTTTATTCTTGTTTTTCAGCCTCATAATGGCTGAACTCTGGTTCCAAACATTACGGTGCCCTGAAATGAGGGTACTGTGTACAAAAAGTGCTGTAATTTCTATGTGGTCAAACCAAAATGTATACAAATACTAAAATCTGGAATCACAAGTGAATTGTTTGATTATAAATGTAGAACTGTGGAGCACAGGGGAAAATAAAGGAAAAGTGTTTTTGCCCCAAATATTCTGGATGACACTGTACATGGAAGATTCTATTCTGATCTGGCTGCACCGCTCAACATTCTCATTACCTTGTCCTTCTTGGCCTTGGTCTTCTTTTTCCCTTTCTGCCCATCCTTTTCCTTCTTAAGGTCACCCTTCTCTTTGTTCTCCTTGTTATCTTTCTTTTTCAGTTTTTTCTTCACGAGAGTTCGGTCCACGTTACCATCCTGGAGGGATAGTAACCAAAAACCATCCTTGTAACCAGACCCAATTAAGAAGCCCACACTGGTCCATTTCTCTGCAGCTTGGTTTACATCAGAGAAAAATCTTCAAGGTAAAGATTCATTATATAGTTAAAACCCCTGGTATTCTGCACCTACATTGGTAGATGTCAGATAAGTGAATTTTCCGGTTGCTTGAGATGGTGTCAATGGCGAAGCGTACCAATTTTAAACTTGCATATTTCTTTCCTATTTATTTTCCATAGTTTTTTTTTGCTGGTTGCTTGAATTCTGAACAACAGGGGTTATTCTGAAACCCACTGCCTGAAAGATCTTTGGAAGTAATTTTGTTCATAATACTTTAATGGAACTTGGAAAGTGATGTGAAAAAGAGCAGAATGTGTGGTGCCAATTCGATCACTCCTACATGCAGATTCTTGAGATTGATTCTGGGGATCAGAGAGTTGGGGAGGTCGGCTTATTAGCAGACAGAAGCTCTTGGCTCTCGGCCAATTAAACCTGCGCCTCCCAACTACCAAACCAAACAATTCGGTAAGGTTTTGGAGAGCGGGAGGAAACTGGAGCTCCTGGAGGAAACCCAAGCAGGTCGTGTGGAAAACTCCTTACAGATAGGAGTCAAACCCAGACCATTGGCGCTGGAACAACTCTGCACTAACCTCTATGCTAACCGCACCACCCTCCAGTAAATCATCCTGGATTTTGTTGCCCATTTATTTCCCAAAACAGGAAGAGAAAGGCCTGGGATATCCCCATGGTTTAAACTCACCTTCAGCTCACCGTCCTCCTCTGAAGCGTTGTCAGAAAGACGGGGAGAGGAGATGTCATTGCCACTCTCATCCTTCAGCCTGGGAGCCTTGTTCTCCTTCTTCACTCTGGGTTTCCTCCTTTTTGGCTTAGACTGTTCAACATACAGCAACAATTAAAACCTAGCCAGCGACAGAAGGGTCCATGCCCAGCTTGCTGACTCGGTGTTGGAGTTAAGTACCCAACACAAATCCTTCAGGCAGAAGAAGAAATTCTTATGGAAGAGGGCTGCTGTATGGAGAACAAATAAGAATGGCCATCCATTTCAGCCATTCTCAACTTTGGCTGTGGCCCCCTTCGGACTCTGCTCAAGTCTATGGGCCCCCTTCCCTGTGTCAAGTTTAGTTGATTTCTTCTGTACTCCTCTCCTACTGACTACATATTTCAGTCTGTGGCCCTCCTTAAATGCACTGTGGCTACTTTTAGGATCTAGGGATACTTTCCTGGACAGAATTAAAAAATTATGGGACAATATTTTCAACAGATATTTTCTGAAACTACATGAGATGAATGCATTTCATCCTCTCTTTGCACTAGATGTTCATTATTACAGTTTAAGTTGTACACTGGGCCCACTATTCCAAAGTCCTATTGGCTAAATTCCATTCTAATCTAAATGTAATAACTGTATAACTGAAGGTGGTTTACACTGGATCTTATGTTCTGGTTATGTCCCTCTCTTTCCAATTTTTGGGGAGGGGAGTATTTTGTACCTTGTATTTAGTTTTTAACTTTGAGTCCAAATCCTTCTCTTGGTCTTTCTGGAATAAGTGGGCCGACGGGTTTGATGTTGACGGCTTCACTCTCCCATGGAGTTGCCCTCGCCTCCCTTATCACGAGAAGGACCGTTGTGATGACCCAGAAAGATGCAGTCCGTCCCTCCCATTCGTACTCAATTATTGGCCCGTTATGACTGACTTTGGAAAAAATTAGATGTTCCACTACTGAAATGAATCTTCATTTTGTTTCCTTATGGGGTTCATTTCTTAATTATTTTCAAAACTTATATGGCTTGTTTACTTTTGATTTTTTAAAAATCCCATTGATTACCTTCCCTTTTTTTATTAGTTAGTAGACTGTTTATGTTTAGCCAGTCGCCTCCAAAGGGATGGGGTTGACAATTAGTATAGTGTTTTTGTTTTACAATGTTACATACCAGTTTTATGATTACGTGCATTTGTTACTACTTTATTTTATTATCATGTACCTATGTAACAATTACTTGATAAAACCAATAAAACTATTTAAAGAGAAACATGCTGTGGCCCCCAGGGAGGGGGGGAACATATGACCCCCATTGAGAATGGCTGATCTATATTATCCAGCAGAGACAAATGAGAGGCAATCCCAGAGACCACATTGATTCTAGAAACGAAAACCAAGAAGGTTTGCAGAGCTTTAGTGTAGGGTATTCGACATTTTGGTCAATCAACTGCTTGGAATTTTCTACCCCAGAGGATGCCCATGGAACTCAGAACAACACAGCTCAGCTTAGGCTCTTTGGCCCATGATGTGGACCTGCCCCCCATAGCCCATAATTTTCCATTTTTTTCTTTTGATAGTCCCGATTGCAGCAGCTTCCACCACCTACCACTTGCCCCCTGCCATGTATTTCAGGCCTTCACCACTTCTCTGTGTAAAATGAAACCTACTTCTGATGGGTATAGATCGGGTAAATGCAAGCAGGCTTTTACCACCAAGGTTAGAAGAGATTAAAAACTATAGGACATGGGATAAGAGTGAAAGGGGAAAAGTTTAAAGGGAACATTTGGAGGGGGGGGGGGGGAATTCTTCATGCAGAGAGAGGGTGGGGGTGTGGAATGAGCTGCCAGCTGAGTTGGTAAATGCAGAATGGAGAATGGTGCTTTCAACCTTACTTTGGGCTAAGGCCCATCTGGCCTCTGACCAAACATGCTGTGGCCCACTAGTGGCAATGACCGGGCAATATTTTCAAATCAAAGGCAGGTATTTTGACATTTAAGAAAAATGTCGACAGGTCCGTGGATGGGAAGGGCATGGAGGCCTGTGGTCCAGGTGCAGGTCAATCGCTTGGCACAGACCAGAAGAGCCAAAGGGCCTGTTTCTGTGCTGCAGTGTTCTATGGTTGTATGATGTCTCCCTTGAACTTTCCTCCAGTCACCAAGTACATTCAGTGCTGGTTGGGGCAGGGATGGAGTGTTGAGATGGATGACCCAACTGTGCTGATGCTCGACTGCAGTGACCACCCCCTAGTCCACATCTTCTCTGTCCGGTTACTTGGTGGAACTATCAATTTACAGCAAATGGGGAGTGGAGACAAATCAGTGGGGGGGTGGTGAGGAGGGATGTTTAAGTTTCATTTTCCAGAAACATCCCAACAAAAAAGCTGTCACAAGTAATAAGGGCAGACAATCCTGGACGGGAGTGGGTGAAGGGGACAACTAGGAACATCATCATGAAGGTTACGACACCAGTGAACCTGATCTCTGGACACCCGCGATTCTCTGAGAGAAGACATACTGGTTAATCCCATTTCCTACTGTGGGTTCCTTGATGTTTGAATTGTACTTAATGATGAGTTCCAACAAGGTGCTAAAACCTTCTCAGTTATTTAAGGAAGAACGTTCTGCAGAGAACTGTTGGAGTAAGTAGCACACAAGCAGAAACATTCAGCTCAACCAACTAATACTACCTTGAGGAAGGGTTCAGGCCCGAAACGTCAGTTATCTCCTGTGGACGCTGCAAGACCTGCTGAGTTTCTCCAGCATTTCTGTGCTTCCACAACTAATACTGACAGTCGTGTGATACGGCGTGGCACAATCTGCCAATCAACAGGATTGTGGCTGCAGCAAAAAACACAAAATGCTGGAGAAACTCAGCAGGTCAAGCAGGGTCCTTCATGTAGAAAAGGTAAAAATACAGAACCGAGGTTTCAGGCTTGAGAACTTCATCGAGGTATGGGAAAATGTTGGAAGGTGTCCGAAGAAAGGTGGGGAAGGGGAAAGAGGGGTGGTCCAGGAGGTGTTAGGCGGAGAAGGGATGGCTGGGTGAAGAGAGGGTGAACTGGAAAGGGGAAGAGAAGGGGGAGGGGAGAGAGGGGAGCAGGTCAGCAGAAAGTCAATGTTAATGCCATCTAGTAGGACAGGGCCCAGATGGAAAATCAGGTGGGATAGTACACAAGGCCTTGGACAGAAGTGAATGTGGGAGTGTGACACAAAATTGAAATGGTTGGCTACTGGGAGGTCTCTGTTACTGTCGCAGACGGAGCGAAGGTGCTCAGCGAAACGATCCCCCAATTTGTGCCCTGTCTCCCCAACTGTGGCCGTTCCCTCCTTAAATCCCTTCTTGGATTCCGGAAGTCTACCGATGACTTATGCAGCAGTTAGGGGAACGCTATTATAGCGCCAGGGATTGGGACCTGGGTTCAAATCCTGCGAAGTGTGTAGAGTTCTCCACGTGTCTGTGTGGGTTTCCTCCGGGTGCTCGGGTTTCCTCCCATCCTTCAAAACGTACCGGGGGGGGGGGTGTAGGTTGATGGAGTGTAATTGAGCAGCGCAGGCTCGTGGGCCGGAAGGGCAGGTTATGTGCTGAATATCTAAATTTAAATTTTAAAAAGTGAAACCTCACCATCTAAGCAAGCCCCTTTTTCTATTTTTCCCGTTTGTGTTTTTTTTATGGGATCTTTCTGCCCCAGTGAGAGATTGGGAGCTCCCTCAAAACTGACCTCCTCTTCCTGTTTCAATCCCGCCTTCTTGATCATGTCCTTTTTCAGCAGCTTGATCAGGTAGTCAGCTCGGGACTGGAGATGCTTGGCCTGCGGTTTCTGGTCGGGATCATCGGGGAGGATCTGAAGGGGAAAGGAACCGCCAATACTCAAACAGGAACCATTTGAAGCATGGGACAGAGACGCAGCCAAATAAATATCGACTTCTACATTAAACCACGCGTTTCATGCGCGGTGTCAATGGGGATTTTACCTAGATATTTTCAGCTTCTTAACACTGCTTTTACTTCTCCAAGTCTGGGTCTAACTCCTTGGCAAATGCACCAAGGTGTTCATGGCAATTTCACGGAGCGACTTCATTGTTTCAATTCTATAAAGTTTTTGAGGATCCTTGGTATGAATCCCATCTATGTTCTGGGACTTAATTCCTCACTCTTAATGGTGTGTGCACACACGCTCACGGATCCACTCTCACACATGTGCTCATTCTCCCCCATGTCCTGATCACAGGCAGTGCACCTGTGAGAAGGCAGAGTTTTTTAAAAAAAAAAGATAGGTATGGGTGCCCAAGAGGCCTTGGGAGTGGCCTGGCTGAAGGCGAAGCAGGCCCACCACCCACCCTCACTGCTGTTCCGCCACAATGGCAAGGAAGAAAGACAGCAAACGCGGCTTTCCTTGAGGCCCTGCGCTTGTCAGCAGAACACAACACATTATGGTCACCAGCAATAAGCAAACACCCAAAATCAGATTTGGTGTTGGGACGACTCATTTCACCAATTCGGCAGGGCCTAGCATGTGTGGCCCTGTTCTACTCCGCGCACCCAACATCCTGCTGCCTCCCCTGGCAGCTGAGGCACCCCTGGTGCTCTGGCCTCGCGTAGAGTAAACCCCAGGCAGAACATGGAAGACAATGGCCGCACTGTAGGAGGATTTGAATGTGTTTTGTGGTCCCCAGGACTGTTGTCTAAAACAAAGCAAGATCCATAAAGCAGCCATTCTTAACTTTTTAAAATTGGCTCTGGCCCCCTTTGGACCTGCTCAAAGCTTATGGGCTCCCTTCCCTGTGAAGCAGTCAGTTCAGTTTGTGTCTTCTGTACTTCTCTCCCACCAACTAAACTGCCCCTGAACCTCACATCCCACCTTAAGTAATCCCAATGCCATTGGTGCTCTGTGATTAGAAAGGGATTGCTTAACGTGGTATGTGGCTGGGAAGGGAAGGTTGAGAACCACTGCTCTAAACCCAATTGTTACTGAAATATTTTGTTTGAGAAAAATTGTCCTTGGCCCATTTCCTTTAGAATTATGAAATGTGCACATAACGAGTCAATTAGGGATGACTAAAACAGTGGTTTTCAAACTTTTTCTTTTCACTCACATACCACCTTAAGCAATCCCTTACCAATCACAGAGCAGCTATGGCACATTAGGGATTACTTCATGAAATGTGTGTTTAGGGGGCAGTTTGAAAACCACTGAACTACATCAAAAAGATTTCATGATTTCAGTCTGTGGCCCCCCATTTAAATGTGCCATGGCCCCTGGGGGGAATATGGCTCCCGTTGAAAATGGCTGCCATAAAGGAACTCACGATTAATTGCCTCTCTCTCCCCAATTCCTTGGATGCAAAGTGAGCTGCGGATTTGTTGAATGGAACATCAAGTGGCCTACCTTATTGGTAAGCTGTAGTTCTGGGTCCATTTTTATCTGCTCCCAGTTGCTATAACCACATTCATAGATCCCTATCAGCAAATTGGAATCCTCCTCCACACCCCAATCTGTGTCGAAATGCACAGCCTTCGTATGGCAGGGCAAGCGGTACCTACATAGCAGGAACAGCAGGTAAAGTACGGAATTTCCTCGAGATCACGCACTGAACTCATCTCAGTATCAACAGTAAAAACACAGAAATGCTGGTGGAGCACAGGAGGTTTCAACACCGTAGGCGCCATAGTGGCCAGCTCAACGCCTTTACAGCGCCAGCGATCGTGACTGGGGTTTGAACCCGGCGGTAAGGAGTTTGTACGTTCTCCCCATGTCTGCGTGGGGTTTCCCAAGGGGCTCCGGTTTCCTTCCACCGTTCGAAATGTACAGGGGGTGCAGGCTGTAATTGGGCAGCAGGGACTTGTGGGCCGAAAGGGCTTGCAACTTTGCTGTATGTCTGCATTTAACCCTAATGTGTGCAGACACTGTCAGTAGGGACTGCATTCATTGTTCATCCTCAAATGCTCTTAGCATTTGGAAGCCACTAAAACGTGTTCAAACTGCTCTTTTTTAAAAAGGAGAAATTATCTTTTAACTACAATAACAAAAAATATCCGTGAAAACTATACTGCCACACAGCACTCCCTTCCAATGGAAGGATGCTATTCCTTCCCTGGTCCAGATAGACGTAGGGTGTGAGTCTACTGCTGGAAACAAGAGGGTGACTGCCCCACTCTCAGGCTGCCTAGATGCAAGAGCCTTACACCCAACTTAGGAAAGTGGCCGCAAACAGCGGATCCCATGACCACCGGGCTTCCACCATCACGTTTGGCTTTGCTTCTGGTTCCCCAGTAAAGTCAGGGAAACATTGGCAGCTTTGCTGAGATTCACCTGCAAACCATGCACCAGCAGGATACGTGCAAATCACAAAGTAGCAGAGCCCCCCCCACCCAGCTTGTGTCACTGGACTGGATCCAAGCAGAATCTTGGACATGGAGCCATGTAGGACAAGAGGGGATGCGCCAGGGGCTCCTCACACCAACCTGCTCCCACACCACCAATCTACGGGGTTGCAAATGCCGGATATGTGAATTTTCTGGTTGCCTGAAACACAATCTTATAATGGTTTAATTTGTTCATTCGGGATACGCTGATAAGGCCTCCATTTACTGTCCGCCCATTGCCTGTCAACTGAGGAAGCTGTTTTAAGGTTCAACCATGTTAGTGTGAACTCACGAGCAGGCCATACCAGGAAAGGGCGGCAGATTTCATTCCTCGATGAACATCAGTGATTCAAGCAGATTTTTATATCAATCTGGTTATCATTCCTTTTTTAAAAATTATTTACATGTAATTAATTACTTGAATTCAAATTCCCTACTTCTGAAATGGGATTCAACTTCATGACCAACAGAATTTGACCAATGTTCCTCATTCGTTGAAGGCCAATAGTTCACTAGGCCCTGCCTCTCCCTGCTGAACATTTCCAGCAATCTCCTTTTGTTTCAGATTTCCAGCGTCTGCTGTTTACTTTTGCAATTTTAATGCAGGAACACATTTATATTCCCTCGCTTTTGAAAGTCCCCATCAAAATTTTGCACAGCAGGATTAAAAAAAAGTCACTCGGAATCGCAACAGAACTGGTTAGGAATGGCAAGTACTTGGCCCAGGATGAAGTGATTGCTGAGTGTGTCCGCCGATTACATGCGAGTTAACCCGCCAATATGGCGGCTCATATCGCGCGGTATGAAATGACATAACCAGGCAGGATGAGTAGATTTCAACCAGGCTTTGAGATGCGGAGGGAGCAATGTCAGAGCCCGACCGAGTTAACTCACCAATCACCTTCTAGCGGTGTGAAAAGCACAAACAGCTGGAGACGGACCCCCCCCCACCTTAAAATCCTGAGTTGCAGAATTACCTGCAAATAATGGGCCAGCATGAAAGGCTCCTGGGGTCAGCTTGCCCTGCAAATTTTCCTATTTCCTAGGAAGGTTGGCAGTGAGAAAGGGGCTACTGATTATTCTTCAACAAAGGCATGCAATTAAACCCTAACCAATCTCACCCAGTGCTTGCTAGCTCAACAACACTTTAAAATGGCTTTTCCACACTGCAGTAAAGGTGACACATCACGCACAGCATGCATTAATGACTCTGCGCGAATTACTTTCCTACTTACTGCCACGGGAAAACTATTCGTGGAAAAACAAATGGCTCAATTCATTATCATCTCAGTCACAAGTGACTGAACTCACTTTTTTCTTTCCTCAGGGTCGAGAGGAATTGCTTTATGAAGAGCTTCAAATTCATCCTCATGAATGAGAATTGATCTAACGTTGACCTGGACACCGGAAACCTTAATGGTTGGTCCTCTCTTTTTCCCTGGACCCTTCCCTGCAAGAGAGTTGAAAAAAATACCATGAGAGCGGCTGTTCGCAGAGCACAACCTCCTAAATCCATGCTGCCGTGGAGGTTACCCAATATCTATCAGGAGCCTTTGGGGAAGTGTGAATTCAATAGGGTGTGAGTGCCACACTTTGTTCCTGCACTGCACCCTCTGACTGACTCATTAACAGATGGCCTGCTTTCATTCGGAATAAATCTCGGGAGTCCCCCACCAACTTGTTGGTCACTGTTGGGACTGCAGAGAACAAAAGGCTGAGTTCCATTAACTTGCTACAAGATGCCTGGAGGATGGCACGCGATGCAGAACTTGTGGTTAAACTAGCTTAAAATGTACCATGATAAATTCTGTGAGGAAACAGAGCCTTGAAAGAAAGAAGTGTTGCACCTGAAACAGATGAGGGAAGTGGCTTGTCTGTGTATCCATCAATGAGCCATTTTAATGGAGGCCCAAGATCAGAAGCTCCCACTAAAGATAATAGTTGCATGGGGCTTACATTTGTAGATGCAGAGAAATGCAGCTTGCTCGAGATCTACAGGTAATGTTAAGTATTAGGTTTGCCATGAGGAACTGGCAGAATATGTAACAAGGGATCTAATCTATTCTGAAGGATGCATGCTGTCAATCTATAAATATAGGGAGTGCACGGAATAGTCGTGTAGATACTCAACACAAAATAGGCTCTTCAACAGACCATATTTATACCAACCCTACATTAATCCCCTTTCTATTCTCCCCACTCTTTCATCAATCCATCCTCTCTCTCAATTCCACCAAACACTTTGAGCAGCCAATTATCTCCTGGACGAAGGAGAAAATCAAGGCACTTGAGGGAAATTCCATCAGTCAGTGGGAGAAGAGGCAAACTCCATTCAGACAGCACCTGAGATCTCGAGCACTGCGGGATATTGGTTCTACCAGCCACACATTGCACTCCAGGTGTTTTCTAGAGGCCCTCAACCAGGTCCCCTCAGTCTCTGCACCAATGAGTCGAGGTTAAAACTTCAGGGGGGCAAAGAGGCAAGGCAAATCCAACGGGTGACGAGAGTCCAAGGGCTAGTACTTACCCTCCAGGCCTGGGTTTTCTTTCAGCTGTTCCTCAAACTCCTTCAGAGCCATCACACAGCCATTGTGTATAAGTTCGCCCAGACGCTGCAAGTCTGCGACGGACTTGTCCACGAGTTCCGCATCGCGTGCTATACCCTCAAGCCTGGGGAAAAAGCAAAGCATAAACATCCTTTTCTTTTTACCAGAATAAACATTTAAATCTATTTTTAACACATCTTAAAATACAAACCCTTCCCGCAAACAATCTCTTCACAGATGGAGGAGCAAGAACACACAGTCCAAAGTGTTAAAGATGAACATCCAATCTCTCGAGTCAACACACAAAGAATTGTTTTTTATTCCAGCAGGTATCAGGCTCTCAGCCTCTCCATACTACCTGAACCACAAACTTCTTCAGGATCCACAACAGATCTGTCTGCACTATGAAACATTGCATTTTTTGTAATAACAGCACCTGTGAATATTTATTGAACTATTTATTTAACTTTCATGTTTCAGTGTATTGTGTGAATTTAATTTCCCTATCGTTTTTGGTGTTTCCTATGTGGCTGCAGCAAGGATTTCAGTGCATTTGAATAAGCTAATATAATAAGCTCTTGTGTCGTATCCAGAGGACGGTTATTGTACAAGTGGCCTCAGTGTTCAAGATTAGGCAGCATTAAGTATATATTTAGTCAAACAACTCCTGTCCAACCTCTGCTTCACCTCTCGTTCACGGCCATTGGCCGCGGATGATATAGGATCAGCCATCTCTTCTCTCAGTCAAACAGTCCACATTCTCTTCAAGAAACAAACTGCTGAGGGATCGCAGTGGACCAGACAGGAGCTGCGAAGGCAGATGGATTGCAGGTGTATTGGGTTGAGACTCTTGTGTCAGGACCGAGAGTGTCGAGAGTCAATGTAGTGAAGGGGAAGGGTGGGGTAGGGGCCTGCACGTGATAAGTGAGGACAGGGATGATGGAGCCAGGAGGGGGAGAAGAGGTTGAGAGGCAGCAGCAGGTTGGACAATAGGTAGAACCAGGCAAGGGCAGAAGGTCCTAAGTGGGGGGGAGGGGGTGGTTGTCGGAGAGTTAGGGGGGGGGGGAGGTGATGTGGAAGCAAAGAGGTGGTAGATGCTATATTTTGATGTGAGGGATGGATTTAATTAGGAACTGAACAAGAGGGATAATGGGGAGATTGGGAGGGGACAGGAGACCCAGAAGGAGAAATCTGTGGATTAGCAATACAGATACATAATTCCCTGCAAGTGGTGTCACAGGTAGTCATGTCGTCAAGAGAGATTTTGGAATGCTGACCTTCATAAATCAAAGTATTGAGTATAGGAGTTGGGATGTTGTAAAGTTGTATAAGACATTGGGGAGATTATGGAGAATTATGTGCAGTTTTGGTCACATAATTACAGGAAAGACATCAATAAGATAGAAAGAGTGCAGAGAAGATTAACTAGGATGGTGGTTGGACTTCAGGAGCTGAGTTGCAGGGAAAGGTTAAACAGGTTAGGACTTTATTCCTTGGAGCATTGAAGAGTGAGGGGAGATTTGATAGAGATGTTCAAAGTTATGAGGGGGGTAGACAGAGTAAATGCAACTAGGCTTCTTCCACTGAGGGTAGATGAGGTAAAAAATCAGAGGACATGGGTTAAGGGTGAAAGGTTTAGGAGGAACATTAGGCTGAACTTTCTCACACAGAGAGTGGTGGGGGTGTGAAGTGCAGCTGAAGAGGTGAATGCGGGCACAATTTTAATTTTTAAGAAAAATTTAGGCAGATACATGGAAGGGAGGGGTATGGAGGGCTATGGACTGGGTGCAGGTGAGTGACACTGGGCAGAATAGAAGGGCCAAAGAGCCGGTTTTCTGTGCTGTAATGGTCCATGGTTCTATGACTGGCTGACGGGTCCACTGACATTGCTTGATGCAGTGAGCTGTTTCCCACTCCAGATTACACCATCTCAGTTAAGAGTCTTAGTCCGTTTCGATCAAGGTCACTGGAAAGAGGAATGATACTGAAGGCAGCAGGGACTGCTGGGAGTCTTCCCCACAACACAGTGCCTTGAAGGGGACAAAGAGAAGGATGAGGCGAAGACCTTGGCGGAGAGAGGGAAGTTAAAACGATGCAAGGCTGTGCAGAAAGATGCCTTACCTTTCAAGGGGAGCTCCAAACTTCTTGTAACTCTTGATAAACCTGTGGGGATATGATAATACATGTAGTGGCAATAACCTATCAGCCCCATGCTCTTCCAACCAGGAATTGAGTATTTTAATATTTCTGCCCATGTTTCAAGGGAAAATTATTAGACCAGTGGTTCTCAACCTTTTTCTTTCCACTCACATCCCACTTTAAGTCACCCCTACGCCATCGGGGCTGTGATTAACAAGGGATTGCTTAAGGTGGGGTGTGGGTGGAAAGAAAAAGTTTGAAAACCGCTGTTTTAATCGTCCCTCATTGCCTCGTTGTGTGAAAGCTGTCAGAACTCCAAAGGAAATGGGCCCGTGACGATTTTTCTCAAGCAAAATATTCCAGTAACAATTGGGTCTGGAGCAGTGGTCCTCAACCTTCCCGCTCACATCCCACCTGAAGCTATCCCTTACTAATCACAGAGCACCGATGGGATAGGGATTACTTAAGGTGGTATGTGAATGGAAAGAAAACGATTGAAAACCACTGATTTTGAGTTTTTAAACCTGGCAGGCAATGGTAAAAATGTTTTTTCGAGTAGAGGATCGGAGGATGGTGAGAGGTTGTGTTTAAGCAGCATCTTAAAGAGAGTGAGGTAAATAAAGGCTGGGGTTTTAGGACCATCACATCCACCAATGGACTAAAGGCCAGAGATCACAAGTGGAGCAGCAAAGGTACCTTAGAAGGCAGAGGGATGGAGGAGGTCACAGAGGTTCCAAGGGATGGACAAGGCAGTGGAAAGATTGGTTATGTGAATGTGCACTTTAAAGTGGAGTAAAAACACAAATGCTGGAGGAACTCAAGACGGTCTTGCAGCGCCCATAGGAGGTAAAGATGGGTGGGGGCTTGGTTCAACTGGGATCAACAAGGGTGAAGGTGGGGGAGGTGTGGTAAAGGAGCAGGACTTGGCAACAGTTTCAGATAACTTCAAGGTAGAAGGCAGGCGGGGAGAACACTGGAACAGTTGCGTCCTGCAGTAAAGAGTGAGCCATGTAAGCAGAGCCTTTCTCAATCTCCAAGATTCGGAAATGTGGACACGAGAAAGTGGTGCGTGAGCCGGACTGTCACGGACAGCAGGACAGACAATCCTGGTTCGCTGTGACCCACCTCCTGATTTCAGCGTCGGTGAAGCCATCCACCATGTCCCTGCGGACCGTTCGAGGCCGGCCTCTACGCTTGGGTCGCTTCTCTTCATCTTCGCTCTCCTCCGTTTCGCTCTCCGAGCCAGACGATCTCTGCCGCCGTCGCCGCGATCCGGCATCTGAGTCGCTGCCGTGCGCCCGAGCCTGCAAGCAAAGGCGAGGTTAGGCTGGACACCATCTTCCAGTTCTCTTACACATTTCAGCCCCTGCTCCCTCCCCGTGGTCAACTCCTCAATTAAGCTACAGAGCCCAAGAGTGAAACAAAAGTCTGCAGATGCTGTGATTGGAGTCAAAACACAGAAATGTTGAAGGGCTCAGCCAGTCTCGCAGCATCCACAGGAGATATATCACCAACGATGCAAGCCTGAGCCCTTCTATAATGTATGAGTGGAAAAAGACAGACATCTGAATTAAAAGCTGGGGAAAGAATGGGGAAGAATGATGGGAGGGGGAGGAGCCCAGACCACAGGGAAAAAAGGTGTAAACTGGATAAAACAAGAGGAAAGGTGAGAAATGATTTTGACTCTGTGAAAGGAGACAGAGGGGGAGAGAGAGAGAGAACTAGAGGAAAGGAGACAGGGGAAGATGAACGTGTGTGTGTGTGTGTGGGTGGGTGGGTGGGTGTATTAAGTTGACGCTTATCCCCTCTGGTTGGAGGGGATGGAGGAGCTGTTCCAATTTGTTGGCTGCCTCAGCCTGGCAGTGCGTGTTACCTGTACATTGGAGGAAGACACCTCATCTTCGATCTGGGCACCTTCCAATCAGACGGCATTAACACCAACTTCTCGGCTAATCCACCACCACCCCTCACCCTCCCCACCCCCATCTTCTTACCCCTGTCTCCTTTCCTCTAGTTCTGTCTCCCTCTCTTCCCTGTCTCCTTTCACAAAACCAAATTCATTCTCACATTTCTTCTTTTCATATCCTTTTAATATATCTTTACCTCCTGTGGACGAGCAAAACGGGCTCAGTTTGCCCATGTTGCACACATCCAATCCCACACCCTGAGTCAGCCATAGGGACCACAAGGAATGGCACGACCCTGATTTCAGGGAATATGAACAAAGATCAATTTTTCCCCTCTCTAAACAAGGATACCACAACTCTGGTACAGCTGCAAAGTCAACGAGCAGCATATCATGGAAAGAGTGCTGGAGTGATTCATCACCACATTGATGGGACTTGAGGGGGGATGTGGTGGTGGAAGCAGATACTATAGAAATGCTTAAAAGGCTTCTCGGCAGATACATGAATATCAAGGGAACATAGGCATCTTCTGCAGAGCAGACATGTGGATCGAAAGGTCCATTCTTGTGCTCATCAGCGCTGCAAGTTCAGCACTGGTAGAACGCAAGATAAAGGAGCAGAAGTAGGCCAATCAGCCCATCAAGTCTGCTCCACCATTCTAATCATGAGCTGATCCATCCTCCCCTAAGCCCCACTCACTGGCCTTCTCTCCATAACCCGTGATGGCCTGACTAATCAAATACCTGAGAATCTCTGCCTTAAATACACCCAGCGACCTCACTTCCACAGCTGCCGGGGACAACAAGTGAACAGATTCACAATCTTTGACTAAACAAATTTTTCCACATCTGTTTTAAATTGACACCCTTCTAATCTGAAGGTGTGCCCTCTTGTCCTAGACTCCCCGACCATGGGAAACAACCTTGCCACATCTACTCTTGACCAGGTTTTTCATCATGCGAAAAGTCACTATCAGATCCCCCTCATCCTTCTGAACTCCAAGGAGTACAGTTCAACAGCTGACAAGCAAGCGTTCCTCATACACTAACCCTTTCATTTCACTCCAGTAAATCTTCTTTGAACCCTCTCCAACGCCAGTACATCTTTCTCAAATAAGGTGGCCAAAACTGTACATAGTACTTGAAGCGAGGTCTCACCAGTCCCCTATAGTCTCAACATCACAGCCCTGCTTTTACATGCTATTCCCCTTCTTCACCACCAACTCAACCCGAGGTAAAACATTAGGGTATTTGATACCCTCTGCAGGAGGACTCCAGAGTCCTATTGCACCTCCAAATTTTGTCTTTTCCCCCCATCTAAATAAGAGTCTGCCCGTCTATTTCTTGAACCAAGTGCCTGACTGTACACTCTCCAACACTATATTTTATCTGCCACCTCTTTTCCCGTTCTCCTGATCTATCCAAGTCTCTCTGCGGCCTTTCTGTATCCTCAGCCCCACCCGCCCTGTCACCCATTTCAGTATCATCTGCAAATTTGGTCACAAAACCCATTTATTCCACTATCCAAATTATTTACACACAACATAAAAAGAAGGGGCCCCAACACCGACCCCTGCAGACCACCACTGGTAACCGGTACCAACCAGAATAGGATGCCTTTATTCCCACTTTCTGTTTCCTGCTGAAAGCTTTCCTGGTGGAAACACCCTCTTGCTTTGAGATGGCCGAAGGTGCCTCTCTCGATACCTTTTTTGTTGAGCTCCTGCTCCTCGGAAGCATGTAGATTTCCTCCAGCTCTTTCTGCCGTGCCTCCTCTTCAATCTTTCTCCGCTGCTCCTCTGGGATGATGTCATCCCATTCCTTGGTCTGTCTCTCATCCACTTCGGGTTCGTTCTCCTCCATTGTGGTGAAATTTGCCACCTGGGGGGGGGGGAAGGATGGGTGACAAGGAACACAGAGGGATGAGAATCACACTTCACACCGGTGTGGGCTCCAAGTCCTTCCCAAGCCAGTGCCCTTCCAAAACACCTCGTTCAAGGTGCACGGTGATGCAAAAAGATAATAATACTGCAACGTTTCAAATATTCCCATTCAAATGGAGGGCCAAATGAAGTGCAGGTCAAATTTCTCACAGCCAGAACCCATCCCTAATCTACCTCAGTCGTGGATCCATAAACTTTGACATTGGATCCAGAAAGTGACAGCTTGTCGTGGAATACCACTGGCTTTGCGCATTCCTGGGAAGGAAATCAGTTGTCGACATCGATGTGACTCCAAACTCGTTAACTCTGGCTGGGCAGGAAACAGCGAGGGATAATCTTCTCAACAAGCACTTTCCCATGACCTGGATTTGCGCAAGTGATTTTGAACAAACCAAAAGCCGCCAGCCACTGCTGCAAGGAAGGTCATAAACAGTGGCAGCTCACGGACAAAGCAACCACAGGATGCCATTGCTCCAGAGCCCCGGCCGACCTTACCTTGAACTGGGAGAGCAGTTCATCTGTTGGGCTCACGGACTGCTCATTCTCTCTTGTTTCCGCCAGTCTCAGGATTTCCTCGATGTCCATTTCCTGAAAGAGGAGGTACTTTGAAGGTCAAGAATCTTTCCCATCTTCCATTGGACTCAGTCAGGGAGTTTTCAATAGGGGTTAGGCACCTCTCCACAGCCACATAGACAGATGTTTGGCCACATCAACCAACCCATGTACAACTTAATCCTACATAAATCCCACCGTTTGTTTTCCCCTCATTCTTTACAAGCATGTACCATTCCCAGATCTACTCAGGACAAGTGACAAAGGTCTCTGATCCACTAACCCATTCGTAATTTGAGCACCCAGGGGAAACCAACATGGCCACAGGGAGCACGTTTGACTCCACACAGACGTCGCTGGAGATCAGAATCGAACCTGTGTCGCTGGACGTTTGGGCGATGGCTGCCGGCGAGCTTTAACCACCGGGCAAGGAAAGCCCAGTCCCTCCCTTCACCCGCACGTTCAGGAGATACCAGAGGTTGTCAACTTCCGCACTGCATTGACAATTTGTCAAATGGCATGCTCAGTTAACCAAATCTCAAACAGGTGTTTGCATCTTGCTTCCTCTGTGTGGTTCAGCTCCAGGCAGGCAATGCAAAGTTGCCAACTAAACAATGGTAGACATTTTCAAATGTACATGCACACTGGCCCTAGGATGGACAAGTGGCAGGTCTTCCACGGGAGGCAGCTCTGGCCACACTACCTGCACCAGGCAACCTCCCACTATTCCCACACCGTTCCTCTTCCTCTGTCAATCTTTCCCTCCCTTTCGTGCCCTTCACCCAATTCTCTGCTGACATCTGCTTCTGATTTGCCTTTCTCTGCACCTTCAGGAAAGGTTGTGAAAACTTCTGACTCTCATTCATTCCTCTGTTCTTATTTCTGCCAGTGGAGATATTTCTCCTTTTTTCCCCCAGATCAACAGAACATTCAAAGATCTTTCAGCATCTCCAGGTTAGAGGCATGGGTTCAAACCTGGCGCTGTCTGTAAAGTTTGAACCTTCTGTGACTTGCTTGGGTTTTCTTTGCTCCAGTTTCCTCCCACCCTCCAAAAATCGAATGGGGTTGTAGGCTGATTGGGTGTAATTAGGCCCCAATTTCAATGGCCGGAATCGGCTCCTACCACATTATAAATAAAATTAAAATTAGTATTTCAAAATCAATTTCACTGACGTTCTATTTCATTTATGAAAGGTTGCCACGCTGCACAGGAGTATCAGAACTTTTTCGCTACACAGGAAAGCTCCAATGAAGTTCAGCGATACCTGTGGCTCAGATTCTTCGCCTTCTGGCTCCTTAAACAACTCCTCGGCACCAAACTTCAAGATTGCCGTCAGCTCCTCCTTGTTAAACGGTGTGGAGCTGAAAGTACAAATTCACCATCAGCCACCTCTGTGACAAATGCAGCAGCTATTTTTGTGAATTGTTCATGGGGTGTGAGCATCGCAAACATTTCTCGCTCTTCCTTAATTTCTGGGAACTGGTGGCTTGTTGGATCCTTTCCAGGGGCAGTTACGAGCAAACCATTCACCTGTTGCCACTGGAAGTTTAGACCAGACCATTTAAAGTCAGCAGGTTACCTTATGTGAATGTTTTTACAACAATCTAGTAGTTTTAAGTCATCAGTTGGGCTTTTACTTCTGAACTTGCATTCTTTAGTGAGCATGAGGGGCAGGTAGGAGAGAGGTGATGGTGGGGCTGAAGAGCAACTATTAGATTGATATCTGTCTAATGTAGATATGTATTTAATGTAATCCAATCAGTTTACTATTAGGATTTCTTAACAAAGTAACTGTTCAGCTGGAGCAAGTAAGAATTTTGGTGCATGTGTACTGTACAATGTGTATGTGTACTGTACAATGTGTGTGATTACAAACTCATGATCATTATCAAACATGCAGGTGAAACAGGAGAAAGGCTATATAGAACAGAGAACACTACAGCACAGTGCAGGCAGGCCCTTCATCACTCGATGTTGTGCCAACCTATATATTCCTACCAAAGGAAAAACTAAACCCTTTCTACCTCGTATCCCTCTATTTTTCTTTCATCCATACAAGTCTCTTAAATGCCCCTGATGCTTCAGCCTCCACCACCACCCCTGGCAAAGCATTCCGGGCACCCACTGTATAAAAAACTTTGTCTCCCCTAAACATTCCTCCCTTACTTTGTATAGATGTCCTCTGGAGTTTGCTACTCCTACCCTGGGAAAAGGGTTCTGGCTGTCCACCCGAACTATGCCCTTAGAATCGTGACCTCCACATTAAGGTCCCCTTCGCTCCAGAGAGAAAAGTTCTATTAATCTTGCCCTATAAGGCTTATTTTTCCAATCAACATCGTGGTAAACCTCCTATGCAATTTCTCCATAGCTTCCACATCCTTCCTATAATGAGGTGACCAGAAATGTGGTCTTGCCAGAGATTTGTAGAGTTGCAACATGAACTCAATCCCCCGACTTTTGAAGCCCATCGTCCCATAGGCTTTCTTAACTATCCTATCAACCTGCGCAGCGACCTTGAGAGATGGCATGGATTTGGTCCCTAGGTTCCTGTTTTTCCACACTGTTAAGCATCCAACCTTTAACTCTATACTCAGCCTTCTTCACGTTTGACCTCCCAAAATGCATCACCTCACACTTATCCAGATTGAACTCCATCTGCCACTTTTCTGCCCAACTCTGCATCCTGTCAATATCCTTTTGTAATGCACGACAACCTTCAGTGGTATCCACAACTCCTCCAACCTTTGTACTGTTCACAAATTTACTGACCCATCCTTCCACTTCAGCTTGGCCATTTATAAAATCACGAGCAGGGGTCCCAGAACAGATCCCCGCAGAACTCCCCTAATCACTAGCCACAAAGTTTAATAGAACAGAGAGGCAAAAGGGAAAGGAGAAAAGGGGACAGAACCCATTCTGGGCTGCTTACTGAGAAGGCCGAGCTGAGCTATCCAACACTGTCCGCCCTGTTGTGTCCATTCTTTGGATGACAAGATGATCGAGGACCATCTTCTTCTTGGCACGCTCGATGATGTCCTCTTCCACCGTCCCTTTGGTAACCAGGCGGTAAATGTTAACCTGCAAGATCGGGACAGAAAATTGTAGGCCGTGGGCAGTGACATTCGTGCTAGCTTTAGCCTCTGTGGGTAAGGGTGGGACCATGTAAATGGGAACCGCTGCTCTTCTTCACATACAAGGGTGAGAAGTTCAGGAACGCTCAAGGAAAGGACCAGCAATAAAAAGACCGACATCACAGCCATTCCTAATTTCATCAACTCCTTTCTCCCAAGGCCTCCCTCTTGCTCACACCAGGTTTACACACATCTGGCTAAGGAGGCATTCATCATGTGAATCTTGGTTGGTGATTATCCCGACCCCGTGTTCCCTTGGCATTTTTACAGGCACACTCTCTCTCTGCAGCTGGGGTCGCTAGAGAATCAGGACCCACTTGGTCCTCTTCGCCATAACTCAGAGACTCTGTGTCTGACACAGCTAAACCAAGTCAAGAAAATGATCAAACTCTTCAGCAGGAATTAAACAACCTTCTAATCCATTCACTCTCAGTGGATGCAACTTTCAGTCAGTATTTTAGAAATAAAACATTTACAGGTGATGTATTTTCTCATGAATGCAAAATAAAGCACAAATTAGTATAAGAAATAATCAAATTTAACCCAGGTCAGCCAACAAACTCACATGCAGGTCATTAGATGAGAAGTTTGCTCTTCTATAGTTGAGTTACTGGCAATTCTTCTCTGTTCTGCTCCCCAGCTGGGGATACATTCAGGCCATCTGCCCTATCCTAGCCTCTTAGTCATAGTTCAGAGCATATATCCCAATGATCGTCCTTCCAAACAGACCAATGAATGGCATGAGAAGCAGGCAAGAAAGCAAAATAATGGAAGCCCCAACTCCTATTGTAACATTCAAATAACATCAAAACACAACAAAGGACACAGAGGGGAGATGTTTACAGCAGCTGTAACACAGTTGCTGATAGGACAGTAACAGGTTGGGATAATCCCTGGCTAGGCTTTCACGGCTCATGAAGGTCCAGCAACCTGGGTTCGAAAGTGACCTCTGGTGATGCAGTGTGGCATTTGATCATTCCCCCTTCTGATCACATAGTTTCCTGCTTCCCCGACCTCCTGCATCCCAAAGACTTGCGGGTTAGTAGGTTGATTGTAAACGTTGGTGAACAGTGAAATCCTGAGGAAGCCGATGGGGCCGTGATTTGAATAGGTGATAGCAATTCCATTCCCTCACTTACCTTCCCTATCAACTGGTACAGACTTGATAGGCTGAAGGGCTCACTCACCCACTGATTAGAGGTTAGGACGTAGAACCCTTTCTGAATATCACAGAGGAAATCCACGTGTAAAGTGGTGCAGCTTTTAAACCAATAAATTCAAGGACAGCTCACTTGGTGTAGCAGTTAACACAACACTGTTATCGTACCAGTGACCCAGGTTCGAATCTGTCTGTAAGGAGTTTGTAAATTCTCACCGGGTCTGCATGGGGTTTCTCCCACCTTTCAAAACATACTGGGGGTGGGGGGGGTAGATTAATTGGAATATTTGGGCTCAAGGGCTGGAAGGGCCTGTTACCATTCTGAAATTAAAATTTAAGGGGGTCAGAGCCTCAGCGTCACCTGGCCAACTCCGCAACGCACTGACCTGTTTCTTTTGGCCTATTCTGTGAGCTCGAGCCTGGGCTTGCAAGTCATTCTGAGGATTCCAGTCAGAGTCAAAGATGATCACTGTGTCAGCTGATGCCAGGTTAATCCCCAGCCCCCCTGCTCGTGTGGAAAGGAGGAAGCAGAAATCCTGAAAGGGAAAAACAATCCACAACTGACCACTGCACAGAGGATTCAAAGTGAACAAAGCCGGCTGCCGGATTCTGGACTCGCACAGGGTGGAAGAGAGAGACTTCATGGTAATTTTTAATTGTTGGAGGGTGAAAATTTATAAAACTGGATGAAAAATAGCAAGGAAACCGGGCTAACTGGAGAGCTCATTATATTCCTACAGCTCTTCACCTCTGTTAGCTGATGAACACAAGAAAAGGAGCTGGCCAGTGTCCTGTCTGGGTGCACAAGTGTCGTGCCAGACTGCACAAGTGTCCGGTCTGGCTGTACGATCGTCTGGTATTGGAGGCTGCAATATGGTGGTCAATAGAGGATCATCCAAACGGCCGAGATCTCTGGGATCTCCCCTTTCTGTATTTACAACATTCACCGGGACCGTTGCTTAAATAAGGCTCAAGGATTATTGTGGAATCCTTTCAATTCACCACACAGTGTATTATGACCTACGGCCATGAGCAAGGAGGTCCAGGAGCATCCAAATCAGGACGGCTAGGCTGGGAAATAGCTTCCTCCCATAGGCTGTAAGATTGATGAACAGTGTTCTGTAATCAAGTAAATCAGTCCAAAATATTTGTATTTATTTAAAATTACATCTTTATGTGATTGTTATGTGCTGAGTGTTATGTGTCTGCACTGTGGTCCGGAGAAACGCCATTTTGTCTGGTTGTATATGTACTGATAATAATTAACTTGAACCAGGGATGAAAAGCAAGTGGCAGATCAATGGCAAGAAAAGGATCAAGTTACAAAATTACAAATTGTATAGAGAGACAAGGTTCTGAGACAGAATCCATCCAATAAAGGGTTAAAGAGGCAATGCCTTTGCCCTCGTGGCCTGAGAAACACATGGGACTGCTTATTTATAACACAAAACAGGAGGAAGCATGGACAGCGCATGATTCCTGGAATTCGGATGAACAGGGGAGGGAACATGATTGTGAGGGAGACAAGTTTAGATTTTTCCCTAAATGGATGCTGTGAGGAAAACTGCAGTAAGCGGAGATGAATTGGACGGTGAGAGTATCAAGTGATGTAGCACAAGGCGGTGCCAGGCAGGACTGTGATAAATCAGGCCTGCTAACTCATTTTTCCTTCCTTAGAATTTGTGGCTCAAAGCAAGAACTGCATGCGTGCAGCCCTTCCCCAATGAGCCCTGCCACTAACACTGAGCACAAACCAGCTCCCAGTCGCTGACCCTCACTCCGACCCCGGTCATTGCAGTGCAGTCTCAAGAGTCTAGTGATCTTAATCATTTCGACAGCAAATCTCAATGATAAATCATACATTGACAAACTAGGTGGTTTGTATTTTAGATGATTAAAATCCGGCTCTGTATGCTTTAGAGAATTTATGTTTATAATGGTGATTTTAATATATTTTTATGCAACAAATTCTCACAAATGTGTTATATATGGTCATGGAGATGGATCAGCCCAAAATAGAATATCCTGGGCAACAATTCAGCGTTGATCATGGGTGAACCAAGCAAACGTTAAGTAAACAATTCCACAATGAGTAAACATTTATTTATTCATTAAGATCTGGATGACCCAGGAGTGACTTAACGATCCTAGGAAAAGTGTAAAATTTGTTAAATAATCTCAAAATCTCTGATATCCAAGTCTGTTTGCAGGGGAGTGAATCAGCCAACTGGACCAGATAAAGGTGGAAACTATTGCATTCTTACCTCAGATGCTTCGGCGTTGAAGTGATCCAAGGCTTGTTTTCTTAATTCCCCCTTTATCGACCCGTCTAAACGCTGCAATATGATAAAACGGATAAACCTTCAGTGCACGCTCAAAGGCCATACGGAGACTCTGAGAGAAGCTCAGATTTCACTTCTATTTTTAATTCTAATACTCAGTCCAAAGTAATTCTGGTTCTCGTGCAGTCAACATATTTCAAGGCTATCCTTCAGCGATCAACCTCAGCGAGGGAATTAGGCTGTCAGTACAGCTACAGTGTCCACTGACACTGAACACCCATTGAATCGTTCAGAAGATTGAGGAATGATCTCTTTAAAACATACAAAATGGGGAAGGTAGATGTGGGGGTGATATCCCTCCCACCTGGGTCACATTCACAAGAGAATTTCGGCCACACAAATTTCTTCATTCAGCAGGTGGTGAATCTTAGGAATACTCTACCCCAAAGGACTGTGGAGACTCAACAGATTATTGGATATATGAAGATATTAAAATAAAGGCAGTGCTGCCGCTGGGACCATGGAGAGCGGAGTCACAGCGCTCCCCCACGGGGTCCAATCTCCTAGTCCAACTGTTGCCAGCTCCGTACAGGTTTTAAGCAGCCTGTTAAAGGAGCTAACAACGGTTTAATTTTAAAACTCGGCGACCGCGGGGTATGGTCCCAAGATAGCAGTGGCGCCTATGATTGACAGCGGCCACAAAGGGTTGCAGACTCTGGGGAAGCAGATGACTGACGCAGAGCACCAGAAAAAAGGGAGGCCCATCCACCCCCACTAAGCAGAGGAGTCATCCCACAGGATGGTGACCATGATAGCAGACCAGGGAGGGCTCTGAGACTGAAGAACACACAGGCAGCGGGCTGTTGGTGACCCGAAGCAAGGAACCCATGTAGTCTGCGGGCCGGCTGACGTCTGCCGTCAAAGGACTCACACAAGGCTGTGCACTGCTGGAGACTGGTTGAAGGGGCACCAGATATCACAAGAGGCTGCTGAGGTCTTCCTGATTGGACTTAAAGGGACCAAAATCAAAATGATTCCGAAATCTGGACGATTCTGAACAACACCAAGTGTCCGGCCTCAATTTCCCAGATAAAAGGTTAGGCACCTGTATATAGTTTCATCTATCTACTCGCATAAATGTGGGAATCACGATCTATTATCTATCTGTTGGTTGTAGCAAGTAATCATTGCTTATCTGTGTGAGTGAGACCTCCTGTGGTTTTCTCCCCACCGTGTTAATAAAGATTCTTTTTCTGTTCTTAATCTGTGTTCGGATTCGTTACTTCCTGGACCCACAAACCTGTTCCCCCATCACAGTGGTAGCAGAGGGAAGTTGCACAAAACTCAACAGAGTATAGGTACAGCCCGCTTTACAAAACTAGAGCGTTCCTATGAAACCTTTTGGAAGCTGAAATGCTGTAAAGCGAAGACCCATTCACTACTATTGGAGGCTATTTTCGTAAAAGCGAAAACCCATTCAAATTTCCTTTGGATAGTGAACACAGGTTTCTTCGTAAAAGCAAATTTTCATAAAGGGAATATTCGTAAAACGGGGTATACCTGTAACAGGAAAAGCAAACTTAACGTTTCTTTTGAAGTTGGGAGATGAGAGAGTGTGTTCCACAGCTGCTGACCACTGGACCAAGATTTTGCGCAGAACAGAGATTTCATTTCTGTAACCACGTTCATGGAGAAAGGCAAACCCATTTCCGAAAGCATGCTGGTGCTGCGGACAGCCGCGCAGTCAAAGGGATTCATGCAACAGTGATGCGCGAAGACGGGCAGCACTGCAGAGGAAACTCATTCGATGCACCAAGATTGTGGGAGTTTGCTGCGCGCAAATGGGGCCTGTTTTCAGCATTGAGATTGGAAAGAATTTCACTCGGTGGAAAGCACTATGGGACATCTGGAGATTATGAGAGGATCTGAGCGGCTGCAGAGGCTGTGGGAGTGAGAAGAGGCAAATCCACAGACACTCAGTGTCTCTGAAGGGACTCTTTCTCTTGCTTCCCTTTCCAATGCTCATGGCGACTCTTCGTTTACCTTACGACAGGCAAGGGGAAATTTTGTGAATATTACATTTTTGTGTTATTACATGATATTAAAAGGAATTTGAATCTTGTTACGTAAGTGCAAGATCCGTCATTCTGCAAAATTCAATGCTTCAAGGATAGCTGGTGTAGAAACTGGAACCTATAATAGCTAGTACAGTAACACAATGCCACAACTTCATATCCCACTATATAAGTGAGAATTTAAATTCATCAAACTGGAATAAGCTGCTTGTACAAAACCCCAACCAAGTTTTTAGGGAAACCTGCCATCCTCATTCAGTCTGGTTTACAGTCAACTTAAAGTAATCGGGAGTGATTGTTAATCACCTCTAAGATGGTCCAGCACTCCAATCGTTTGCTGAAAGGCAACTCTAAGAGGCATTTAGAACTGTAATAAATAATTTATAGTCTTTGTCAGAAGAGTGTAATTGTACAGGAAGTCCCTGATTTACGACTGTAATGGGGACAGAAGGATTGGTTGTAACTCAGATTGGCCGTGCGGATTCAATCCACCGCGCATGCCCGAGGTCAAGCAATATTCAACAAATGAACCTTTAATAGGAAATTCAGGCTGCCACTGGGAAAGGGGAACACGGAATGCTGTGGAGAGCAGGGATCACTGTATACAGTACTTTAATACAAAATATGTACTTGTACAGTAGTTTTAATAAAGATTAAAAAAAATTTTGGTCATATGTTCGGGTGGATGTGACTCCACATAGATCAGAGGTCAAGGACTGCCTGTAATGTAGGTGGATTTGAGGTGAAGTCAACAAAGTGGACAAAGTTTGGAGAAGGATCTGGACCAGGTAGAAAAATGGGCTGCTAAAATGGCAAATGGAATTTAATGCAGGCATGTGTGATGTGTTGCACTTTGGAAGGACAAGCCAAGATAGGACATACACGGTAAATGGCAAGGAACTGACGAGTGTGGTACAACAGAGGGATCTGGGAATATAGAAGCATAATTACCTGCAATTGACATCACAGGTAGACAGGGTCAGGAAGAGAGCTTTTGACACACTGGCCTTTATAAATCAAAGCACTGGTGTTATGGTGAAGTTGTATAAGACCTCTGTGAGAATTTAGAGTATTGTGTGTAGTTTCATAAGATTGAAAGAGGAGCTTAACAAGGATATCACCAGGACTTGTAGAACTGTGTTACAGGTCAAGTTTAAATGGGTTAGGACTTTATTCCCTGAAGTGCAGCAGAATGAGGGGAGGCTATTTTCATTGAGTTTAGGTGAGATAAAAACTGGAGGACATAGGTTAAGGGTGAAAGGGAAAGAGTTTAAAGAGAACATAGGAGTGTGGAACTAGCTGAATTGGTATGCGGGCTCAATTTTGACATTTTAAAAAAAATTTAGACATGTGTAGGGAGGGGCACGGAGGACTACGGACTGGGTCCAGGTCAGGAAAATAGTTCGGCACAGACTAGAAGGTCCTGTTTCTGTGCTGTAGTGTTCTATGGTTCTATGCTCACTTCCTGAGCAGAGCTGAGGGAACTTCTGACTTAGATTTTCTCGATCCTGACACGAGAGGAAGATTCTACTGCTGAGCTCAAACAAGCTGCAATACAACGAACAAAATCCTTTGTGAAGCATCGACATGCTCAACATTTTCTGGGCCAGAATTCTCAACCCACTTTTTTTTTTACCTGGAAGGGATAGTGTTTAATGGTCAGGTACTCAGCAAGAATATCCAACATCCGGACCATCTGGGAGAAAATGAGCACCCGATTTCCTCGTTCCCGAAGCCGCGTCATCAATTTATCCAGCAGAATTAGCTTGCCGCTGCTCTTGATCAAGTTCTGCAAAGAAGTGACCAGGACAGAAGAATCACAGCTGTTGTGTGCAATAATTGTCACACTTCCAAGTTATTTTCTATTTAATTGACAAAGAAGGTGAATGCATTCATTGGAACTGAAATTGCAGCAAAGGTTGATTAACGAGTTTTATTAATTTAAAATAAAAAAATACTGGAAATAATCAGCAATTCCAGGAAGAACCTCCATGGAGAGAGGAACAGTTACTTGATCGGGCCATGACCTTTCATAGGCTGCGGAGCAATGGACAGAGCAAACACGAGCAAAGGTTTCTAATAGGGCTGAACGACAAAACTGATGGAAAAAGAAACAAAGGTAACTCCATCGTTTGCTTTTGCATTACATTTATTATTTGGCCTTTTTTAAAAAAGCCAAATAACACGTTTGTTTGCGATTTCCAGCAATTTGCCTCCAAAACGTTGAAGCTCTTCAAGCAAGGAGGCTGTTCAAATACATCACAGGTCATGTGCCTTAACTCCACTTCCCACCTTTGTTCTGTAACCATAGTTACAAAAATCTAAAGATATCCAAAAATTATGCAAAGAGTATATCCACCCCAACCTTTTTGCAGGTTTTCAGTTCCATCACGGAAGAAAGCACAAGCCCTTTCCAACGCAAGATACATTGACAAAATATGAATCCAATTTAAATTGAGAAAGAATATATTGGGGTTGTTGGAAAATTGGGGTGTGTGGACAGCTTGGGCTTGTGGCCCGTTACACTGCTGTATGTCTAAATGTAAAATTTAAATTTAAAGCTCAGTAAGGACCCACTTTGATGACACCTGAGCAAGAGTAGCAAAAACATGACAATTTCCTTGTCGATATGCCCGTGACTGCATGGTTCTTAGTGACTGAGATTGAACGCAAGCAAATAATTTGGGTAACTATCCCTCCATGCTCTGCATTTTACCAAAAATTAAATGGAGTCATTCACTGGGAGAAATTGTGGCAGATTCTGTTTTCTCCACTGTTGAAGTAGACTGCTTCCCATCTAGAGGGGGCTTGTTTGATGTACGTAACATCCACTGGTGTATCTAGGTCAAGTCGTGGCCTAGAGCTGTCACTGACATTGGCGGCCCCTCCCCGTTTTAAAAAAAATGCACAAAAACCACCACCGCACACAAGTTGTGACTCTACGAACTAACGTATTCAGTTAAGATTTTATTCTATACTTTGAACTACTTCATTCAGTTTGCTCTATTTCTTATTTTTATGTGATGCAACGTCTAAATAAATTAACAATAATATCCATCAGTTTACAGATTATTTATTTGGTGAGGTATGAATAGGAAAATCTCTGCAGGTAGCCGGTGTGGTCTGTCAGTGGGAGGCTGGGGCAGTCCGGTCCGTTGGTGGCCAATGAGGCCGTCAGGGGGCTATTGATGGAGCTGTCAGCAGGGAGAGCTGTCAGGGGATGCCCCGTGACTACCCCGCTGGCCGCCCAGCCTCCGGCACCTCACCAGGCCACTCATCAGTGGCAGTTGCTCGATGGGAAAAATGGCCATCTTCCCTACCCACAATCCCCCGGGCAGCTGGAACTGCTCTGCGTTTTCTCCCGTGGGCACTGGCAGAGTGGTTCCAGCTGCACGGGGGATTATGGGTAGGGAAGACGGCCATTTCTTCCCCATTGAGCCGCCATCAGGTGCTGCTGAGGCCCCAGAGCAGCTCAATGACAGGCTGCCCGGGAGTGGCGCTCCAGTGAGTCCCAGCAGCACAGCACTGCACCCCTGGGATGGAGATTAATTATTGGGCTAGGGACTCAGATATTGGGTGGCAAAGGCGAGAGCACCTCCTGCAAGTGGCGCCCTTATTCTCTGCCCCACCTGCCATACCCAAGATACGCCTACGACGACATCTGTTGTGAGGTGCGTTATGTGACCCAATCTGGTTAAAGGAGAAATTTCCAAGTGAATTAACAACAAAGCACAGCTTCCAGTCTGTGGATTGCAGGAGGAACTAGTGGTGTGAAGGAGGTTCGCAATGGTGGAATATGCAAAACATTGAAAGAAAAACTGCAAAGGACTAAGTGGTTGAAATGATATTGAACAGATAAAATCTTGGAGAGACTGAGTAGGTATATCATGAAGGAGGAAGCTCTCATGAAAAGATTTGATATTGACTTGAAATGGAAAAAAAACCAGGAAATGCAGTAACAGTAAAACCCCGGGCATCTGGAATTCAAGCAACCAGCAGCTTCAAGCAACCAACAAAAATATCGAGAAAAATAAGCAAATAAAATTAAAATAAATCAGAATAATACACAAGTTTAAAACTGTAAATGTTCTCTGAAGTAATACAAAAACCTTTGGTGAAGATGGGAGCAAATATCCAGCCAGCAGAGGGAGGGCCTTGGTCGGGCTTTGCTTGGAGCAGCTGTTGAATAAAGTTGTGTGAAACAGCAATGGCGTCGCCCAGGGAGAAGAGCTGGATGCCGCTCAGTGTAGGAGAGACTCCTTATCCCTGGTAAGAGTCATCCTGATCAGAGACCATATCTGTAAACTTGGGGGGGGGAGGGGGCGGGGGAGGAGAAGTTAATTATCTATAATATTACTGTTCGTCTTTCAGGCGGTTCTGTGGAGGGGGAGGAACCTACAGATGCAGCGACAGTTAAATGTTTTCAAAGTATGTGACTGAAAATAAAGTAAAATGCTTTAAAGTTTGTAAATTCATACAAGTGCTACAGTGTAAGAACAGTGTAGTATTTTTGTCTTTTAAACTGTTTAATCGTGATGCAGGTGTATTAGCTTGGCATTATCGGAGTAAAGTCTCAAGCAACCGGAAAATATACTTATCCAGTATCCACCAATCCCCAGAGGAACCAGGTGATTTACAGTATTCAGTGATTACTGACATCACCTTTGATCAAGAAAGTGGTGGTGGGGTAGCGGGGCGTGTTTGTGTTGAGAGTAAATGCAGAAGTAACAGATAATCCCTTCACTGAGACAGAACCATTCAAATTCTACACATGAAGGTGCACGGGGGCACAGTTTTACTCAACATTAAAGTTTCACCTACACACAACACTTCCTGGCTGGTTAGAGTCTCGTTCTCCTCACACGGTTTGACCAGGTAACAGTGGTTGCAGCATTTCTTCAACTCCATCATGATGTTAAGGAAGCTCGATGAAGACCCCCGGCTCCCCCTGGTGAGAGCCTTGTAATTTCTCGTCAATATCCACCTACATCAAGAGAATTCATGAGAACACAGTGTCAGATCCTGGGCACACTTCAGAACAAACACACACACAAACTGCGTTACAAAATTACGAGGGGCCGAGACAGAACCTACTTCCCTTGGCAAAGGGGCCAAAAATAGGGAGGCATCAATTTCAAGTAAGTGGTATTTGTGACAAAAGCAAATAGCAGAAGTCATCGGGTTAAGTGAGTAGAGGAAAGTTTAGGGGAGACGTCAGAGCTAAGTTTTTTACACAGTGGTGGGCACTTCGAATGCATTTTCAGGATTGGTGGTGGAGGCTGGTACAATCGGATCATTCAAAAGACCCAAAAGACAACATTCAAAAGATGGGCACATGAATGTAAGAAAAGTAGAGAATTATGGGTGTGAGGTAGGTTAAAAATTAATTGGAGTAGTTTCCACGGGTCAGCTGAAGGGACAGTTTGAGAACAAGGATTAGATGGGAAGTGAGGAAACATTCCATTATGCAGAAGGATTAACGAGTCTGGAACTCACCACCTAAAAAGTGTTGTAGAAATTCGGCATGTAGCACAGTAAAAGGGCTTTCCGGCCCACAGGCCCGTGCCACCCAAGAGGACCCAACAACCCATATGTTTTTGGAAGGTGGGAGGAAACCAGAGCACCTGAAGAAAAACCTATGCAGATACAGGGAGATCATACAAACTCCTTACAGAATGCACGGCAGCTGGCACTCTGACAACGTTAACTGCAGCCAAACAGTCTTGGACGAGTATTTCCAAAGCCATGACATTCAGGGCTATGTATTTAGCACTGAAAGTGTAGATTGGTTGGTGTATTCTTTGACACGATTGGCTGAATACCCGGTGTTGTAATTTTTTAATGATTCCAAAACCATCGTCCTCATATTCAAGATTGGCCCACTATATGGGACTTTGTTGAAAGCTTCACCAAAACCCATGTAAAACATCCACTGCCTCACATCATCAATAAGCTTCACGTTAACTCCTCAAAATTTCAATCAAGTACGGAAGACGTGATCTCCCCTCCCCCCCCCCCCCCCCACTACCAAGAGATGTTTGACTATCCTTTATTAGACTGCACTTTTCAGAGGAAGAGGGTTCTAGTGCAGAAGATGCAGGATTACATCTCCCACGCAATGATGATTCAGTGTTCGATCCATTTAATGCTCCCTTGAGCTATATACAGTGCTCAGCGTAGGAGTTGAGAACAGCAATGATTCTTCTGGCCAATCTACGGATGTAACTAAACCATCAGAATTATAAGGAAAAATTAGTCACAAGCTTTAAATTATTTGGCCTAAAGAGTTGTTGATACAGAACTGCTCAAGACAAAGGGCTGAACCCAACCTCCTTCATAATTCAGGTTTATTTTTTATTACTATTTTAAAATTTAGACTTACAACCCGGGCCACAAGCCCATGCCGCCCAAATATCCCAATTAACGTACAACCCCTGTATGTTTTAAAGGGTGGGAGGAAACCCACGCAGACACAGAGAGAACGTACAAACACCTAGCACCGAATTGGAATCCGGGGTCACTGTCGCTGTAGTAGCGTTACGCTAACCGTCCCTACCATCATTTGCTGCAAAAGATCGTCTATTGCAGTTGAATGGATGCAGATGATTCACCCCAGCGTCGACCTACACCACGCATTGCAAATACTATCTCAACCGTTATGTACTTTAGCCAAATGACAAGCTGAGGAATGGATAATTAGGGGAAGAAAAACCGGTCTGAATTTGATTTCACTGTGGCTTTACTGGGTGACACTGAGAAGTCATTGTTTTTTTTTCTCTTTATTACAGTAAAATTCTTGTTATCAGGAATTCAAGCAACTGGCAAAAATAAATCTCAGAAAATAAATTGGTAAAAACACCAAAATTTAAAAATGATGCCCCCTAGTGGTTAGTTCATCAATCCATGCAACGTGCAATCACAAGCAACTGGCAAATTCACTTATCTGGCATCTTCCAATCCATTTTAGTGCTGGATCCCGGAGGTCTTATTCTCCTTTCTCTTGATTGTGGCATATTGTGTTAATTTTTACGTACCTGTACAAGTCATCAATTTCAAATCAACCCTCTCTCTTCTTTCCCCCATTCCTGACTGCTTTCCTCAAACTTCCCATCCTGTTCCCTTTCCTGTCCAGTCAGAGAGCAACCTTTCTGCCCTCTTCCCCATCGCGTCTCAGCTTCTTTCTCGTCTACCCTGCCACTTACTGTATTTGATGGCATATAGGACCCATTCGCATACAAGATCCACCCCCATTTTAGCAGGAGATTTTAGAAAAATTTATTTTAGTGCATTTACAGGTAAGTTGGTGAATGGGTTTCTTCTACAAGGTCCCTTCTAGATAGCGCACGAGTGTGACTGCAATCACCTCGAAGGAAACCCTTCAGCGTTGCGTGGCCAAGACGCTGAAGCCTCGCACACAAGTAACAGCAGCGACGCATCCTCCTGCCTGCCGCTCGCCGAGGCTCAGGCCTCTCCCCTCCCCACCGGGCAACCGCCGATTGACAGACACACTGGGACCCGTGGGGGTGCATGGGCGGGAGAGAAGCCGGTCGCCAGAGCAACAGGCAGGGCCCACCTTTGCAGGAAGCAGAGGATCGATCGCTTGCTGAGGGAAGCATTGGGCTTCAGTCATCAGGTCCCACACAGCCTTTGTTCAATGAGCATGGACCCCCATGAGGCGCGGAGATGGGGGGGAGGGAGGAATCTGCGTGGCAGTGAGCAAGTGGCCACCCGCCTCCCCCCCATCCAATATGTTCATGGGGGAGGGGGCGGCGGGCTCGTCGAACAAAGGCTCAGTGTGGAGCCTGATCATCGAGGAAAAGCGCTCCCCTCAAAGCAAGGGATTGATCGATCGCACCATCGGCATGTACTACAAACACGGCCACTGCGCCACTGTTGGGGGGGGGCGGCCGATGTGTTTGGCCTTCTCAAGGGGGGAAGTGAGCGACAGCTCCGGAAAGCACGGCCCACTCAAGGGAAGGTGGTCCACGAAGCTGCGGGCCCACTTCCTGGACAATCGCAGCACTTCCGCGGGCATCTTGGAGCTGGGTGAGTAGTTTGAGTGCTTTGCATTTCGGTGCCCAAAATGGTGGCACCTTCGAGTATCGGATTCAGGATGGTTTTTGAGGTGTTTTTTTTTGGGGGGGAAGAAACTGGGAGTCCTATATGCCCATTAGCCTGTGCTTCTCCTCCACAGGCCTTTATATTCAGTTGTCTACCCGATTTTCATTACTCCTGAAGAGGGCCTCAGGCCCGAAACACTGATCACCTTTTACCTTCTATGGACTTTTGGGCATAGAACCACCTCCACTGCATCTATACACTGTACTTTTGTTAATGACTAGAAATCTCACCAACACCTTTCTGAAAAACAAACAGGAAATGCTGGAAACACTGGCAGCATTTGTGGAAAGAAAAACGGGTAACTTTTCGGGGTCTGGGAGAGATCATCAAACCCAAAGCATTAATTGCTTCCTTTTCCCTAGATACCGCCTAAACTGCTGAGCTGTTTCCGGAGTTTCTTGTTTTATTTTTCAATTTCCTACATCTTTCCATGAAGATACTCATAGAAGCATTCTCTTTGTAGAACTTTTCTTTCTGATGCCACTCTCAATTCTTTTGATAACCCCCTAGTCTTAGACTACTTCACAAAAAAGTGAAGACAATGGGCTAAAGGGCCAGTCTCTGTGCTGTACACTTTTATGACTAATACATAAACTAGGGAAGAGCAAAGCGACTGTTCAGCTGAAACAGCCCCAGTGTCTCCTTCAGCAGTTGAAGTCAGCCAGGGTGCAGTGTCTGAGGAACTTACTTGTAATACTGTTTCTGGGAGGCTGACATCTCCACCCGCAGAATCTGTTCAACTTTGGCAGGAAGGGATTTCTCAACATCCTTCTTCACTCTGCGCAACAGGAAGGGCTCCAGGACCCTGTGGAGACTCTGGAAACCATTCTCCCGCCCTTTCCCGTGCTCCTCCTCAAAGTCCTCCCACGAATCAAACCTGGAGGAAAATATTATCGGGCGTCAACCAAGCATTGTAAGGGAAGCAATGACCGGTAGCACCTCCACCTCTGCAGGGCTTCCAGTGCTGCAATCAAGAACAATCATTCTCCTCTGGAAGCAAAACACGAAAGTCTGCAGACACCAGGGTTGAAGTAAAAACTCAGCACTGGAGAATCTCAGCAGGTCAAGCAGTGTCCTTCGTTTGGCAAAGATAAAGATACAGAACCAACATTTCAGGCTTGAGACCTTCATCAAGGGATGGATGAAGGGGTCAAGCCCAAAACATTGGTTATGTACCTTTCTCCTTGCTATATTAAATACACGGCTTGAGATTTTCCTCTGGAATGAGGGGTTTTGGTTACCTGGCCAGCATTTAATGCTGGTCCCTCATTGGTGGTGATGAGCCACACACTTATATTAGCGCAGTTCTTGTTCCCAAATGCCACTGGGGAAGACTCTGACCAGCAATGATTCAGGAATAATGCACAGGGGGCCCTGGGTTATAGATGACCTGACAGAAATCCAACTTTATGCAAATTCTATATTTTTAAAAATGGCAATTACAGTAATAATATTTTCTGGTATACCTTAGCAACTGGAGACAGTAGAAATTCTGTTTATTTAATTATGATGAATATTCAATGAAAAAACTTTAGCAAGAGTTTCTGTCTCAGATCAAGAACAGTTCTCAGGATCAGGACAATGACAGAACCTGGGACTGCCCGACTTTCCACCTAAGGTCAGTGTGGGGCTTGGACACTGCTTCCTTCTGCCACTGTTGCCAGCACCCGGTTAGGTGACACACAACACCACTGTGCAAGGTGCTATGAATCAAACACATCGCAGGCCATTTGGCCCATCATGACTATGGAAGGGAAACCCATTTGGTTGCAATTTCCTGCTCAACTTTGCAAATTGTTCCAAGGACATAAAAGATTCCAATTCAAGTGAAACACAGCCATTTAGGACAGTTATAAAGAGTAGCTGAAAAGAAAATTGAAGCAGGTTAAGACCTCACACTTCTGATGACTATTGCCAATACTTGGCCAAAAGAGGGGCACCTGCTGTCCCTCACCAGTACTTTAAGGTGAAAACCAGCACCTCAGGGCTCCATGACTCAGCATGGACACCAGCAGGCTGACAAACCGGATTAGTGGGGAGAATTCGCAAAGCATCGCCACAACCCAAAGCCTCTCTCGTTCTCGCAAGAATAAGCGCAGCAGGGAGAGATTGGCCTACTTTTCAGGCATGATGAAGTGCAGGAGTGACCAGAGCTCTTTCAGCGAGTTCTGCAGAGGCGTCCCCGTTATCAACAGCCGATGATTGGACCGGAAGTCGATCAGGGTCCGGTATAGGAGAGAGTCATCATTTTTCAACCGATGAGCTTCATCAACTCCCAGGAAAGCCCAGTTTATATTCCCCAAAACAGTCTAACAAGAAAGGAAAGAGCGTTAGTAAGAATCAATGGCAGACATTTCAACAGTGGATCAACCAATGAATTCAGTGCCACTGCGGGCTCCCCCTCGGAGCTCTCTACAGGTGCTCCCCTACTTACGATGGTTCGAATCCATACTTTCAATTTCGACTTCCCATCTGTTCCCACGCTTGCAATATGTGGCACGCTACTCAATCGCGATGCTGGGCGGTGGCAGCGTCAAGCAAGAGTATCATACAACATACTCTCTCGCAATGCTGACTCAAACATGCTCGCGGTCTCTTTGGCCATGACTGAACAAGTGCACTGTAAACAACCCACCATGTCTACTAAACGCCCATGTGTGTCTTCTCACCATCCAGCAACGAATTTTAGTTCAATGCATCAATTTCTTTCAGCTGTGTACCTTAATGGTTTTTTCCCAGAGTGGAATAAAGGTATTCAAAATTTAATTATAGAATACGGTAGATCCAGTATTCTTTTACACTTACGATTTTGTTGACTTACAAAGGGTTCTGCTGGAACGCAAGTTGAGGAGCACCTGTATTCTTTCATTATGTTCATCTTAATCTTATTTCGGCCAACCTTTTTCTGAATATTTTATTTAAAATTTTTAACCATACATGTAATAATTGCAAAATACAACCATTAGAGATGGTTCCATTATACATGATGGTATAAAACCCCCAAATCCCTTTCCCCAGTAAAAAAAAATCCCCAAATAAAGAAAAGAAAGAAATAAAGAGGAAATAAAAGAGAAAAAAAAACCTGATTGCCAAGAAGACACTGCCCACCACACAGTTCTAAACAATTACATTTTTAAATTCTTACAAGGAAGTTATTAACGAGGCCCTCGAAGGCCAACATTTTTCTGACTTCTGTTTAAACAACACAATTTGGTTTCAACAAGTAATTATGGTAAATACATTTAGGTACATAGTCATTACTAGACCAAGGGGATAAACCCTTTAAGATTGTGGGGGGGGGGGGGTTCACATTTAGGATGGAGATGAGGAGGAAATGCTTTTCAGAGTGAATCTTTGGAATTCTCTCCCCAAGGAAGAAGTCAAGGCCTGCTCATTAAATATATTCAAAAGAAAGTTAGATTGATTTTTTTTCATAGTTGGTAGGTGGAACCGAGTCCCAGTGAATCGTGGAGTAGGGTTGATGGGCCGAGTGGCCTACTCCTGCCCGATATGCTCCTATGGCTGCCCCCAGTGCTATTTCTGTCAGCCAGGTTTTTCTTATTGAGCTGTATTTTTATACTGTACAAAGGGCAACCCTTCCACAGACTCGAAAATTGGTCGATTCCTGGTAGTTAAAAGTTACGTCGGGTGGCGTAGTTAGCATAGCGGTTAGGGCGAGGCTATGGCAGCGCCAGTGACCCGGGTTCATATCAGGCGCTGTCTGTAAGGAGTTTGCACATTCTCTCCATGTCCGCTTGCGTTTTCCCCAGGTGCTCGTTTCCCCCCACTGTTCAAACGTACAGGGTTGTAGGTTCATTTGGACGGCAGGGGTTTAAATGGCTGGAATCGGCTTTACCATGCTGTAAATGTTTTTCTAATTAAAAAGAAGCCATTAGGTATGGCTGCTCTCATGCCCAAAACAAAAATTGAAGAATGGGGTAACATAGGAAATGCTTGAACAACAGGAACAGAATTAAAACTGAGCAGTTCAGATGTATCCCAGTTGGGAGGGCAAACAGTGAAAATAAAAGCAGTGGAAATCTGCAGAAAGAGAAACAGTTGATGTTTCAGCTATGGGACCCAGATCTGCTAAGTGTTAACCTTCATTTTGAATATATTTGAGTACACAAAAGGGCCATTTCATGATAGGTATAGATGGAGAGAATGCAAACAGGCTTTTTCTACTGAAGGTGGGTGAGATACAAACCAGAGGACATGGTTTAAGGGTTAAAGGGGAAATGGAGAAGGGGAACACACAGAGAGTGGTGGGAGTGATGATGCGGCCTCAATTTTAATGTTTATAAGAAAAATTTGGACGGGAGGGGTATGGAGGGCTACGCTGGTCAGTGGGACTAGGCAGAATAATAGTCCTACAGAGACTGGAAAGGTCGAAAGGCCTGTTTCTATGCTATCGTGTCTACGGTTCATGAGCAGAGTTTAACAGCTTCCATAGAACAATGGGGAGGCAGAGAGCAGATCCAGGGCTTTCTTTTCTACACATCTCCAATAGCATTGTTTGCATCTCAAGCATTGCCTCACATCCTGGGTATTTCTGGTACAGGAATGAAGTCCCAAGTGAAGGACACGCAACCAATAAGGGCTTGGAGAGGAACACTTGCCCAATTCCCTCAAGGCCTGGCATGCCTGACACCTTCTTAAATGGGGACTGATCGCTATTGAAAAGGTTTGGATTGGAGAGAGAAGAGTTTAGACAATGCAGCCAAGTCTCTCAGGAGTGGTGACAGAAATTACACCTCCTCAAACCCAAATCAAGGGCTTGAGTTACACAGCATGGAAACAGGGCTTTAGCCTCCTGAGTCCACACCAACTACAAGCTCCTATTTACAGAATATTGTTTTATTCTCCCTATATTCCCTCCAGTTCCCCCCAAATTCTGCTGCTCATCTACACTCTAGGGGCAATTACAGTGGCCAATTAATCAACTAACCTGATCATCTTTGGGATGTGGGAAGAGACCAAAGCCCTTGAAGAAAACACATGGGGAACGTGTAAACTCCACAGAGAAAAGCACCAGAGATCAGGGTCAAACCTGGTCACTGGAGCATGAGAATCTGCACCTCTCCATGAGGCATAGGAACATAAACAGGCCATTCAGCCCATCGAGATTGCTCAATCTTTCTATCATGTGTTGATCCATTTTCCTACTCAGCCCCACTGTCCGGCCTACTCCCCATAACCTTTGATGCCCTGGCTCATCAAGAACCTATCAATTTTTGCCTTAAATACACCCAATGACCCGACCTCCCCAACTGCCAGTGGCAATGTTCCACAGATTTACCACCCTCTGGTTGAAGAAATTCCTCCATATCTTTGTTCTAAGCAGATACCCATCAATCCTGAAGTTGTACCCTCTTGTCCACCCTGGCCACACCCTTTCAATATCAGCACATCTTTTCTTAAATGAGGAGCCCAGAACTACTCATAATACCTCAAGTGAGGTCTCACCAGCGCCTTGAATGCTCCGACACTCTTCCGAAAATGCAACGGATGCAAGAACAATTGTTCACTGAGATTGAGAGATTTATGCTTTCAGCAAGAGCTGCCATGATCTTAATGAATTGTTCGAAGGCCCTAATAAGGCTCCTGTCCCAAGGTTGGGATGGCACTGATCAATTAGAAATTCTGCCCAGCACACAGGGAAGAGAATCTCAAGGTTGTATGGGATGTATTCTGACAATAAATATGAACTTGCCAAAATTTGCAGAAGGAAGATTTAATGTTCACTCAACATTTATCAGTTGCGTTTGTTACCTTGTCCTTTAGCAAGATCTCGTATGTAGTTATGAGAACATTAAACTTCAGTCGTTTTGTCTGAGGGTGTGTCCAGTCATACTCCCGGATCTGAGAGAGACAAAGTTTCATTAGTGACATGCAAGAGAATGTAGAATCTGGCGTCATAGAAAAATCAGCTGGAGGAAGTTGGTCAACGTTCCAGGCCATCTTGAAGGATTCCAGCCTGAAATTGACTTCCAATTTCTGATAACCACCGCCCTCCCCCTCCCCCCCCATGAGTTTCTCTTTCCTCTCCTCTTTTTCTCCCACTGATGCTGCTCAACCCACTAAGTACCTCAGGAAGATTGTTTTAAGCATTAATTGGATGTGTTTCAGGGGTTAACGTGCCCTGATAACCACTCAATGATGTATATTAACGAGCCCACGGTTATGGTCTTTTGCAAGTGTGTCTACCAATCATAAGATTTAAGAAACAAAGTAGGCCATTTGGCCCATCAAGTCCACTACACTATTCCATCATGAGCTGATCCACTCTCCCACTCAGTCCCCCTCCCCTGCTATCTCCCCATAACCAATGATACCCTACCAATCTCTACCTTAAATACCCCCAACAACCTGGCCTCCACATCCACCCGTGGAAGCAAATTCCAGAGGTTCACCACTCTTTGGCTGACGAAATTCCTTCGCGTCCCTGTTTTAAATGGGCATCCTTCGAATCTGAAGTTGTGCCCTTTTGTCCTGGACTCCCCTACCATGGAAAACAACTTTGTCACATCTACTCTGTCCAGCCCTTTCAACACAAAATGCTGCTGAGGTCTCCTCTCATTCTTCTGAGCGCCAAGGAGGTACAGTCCAAGAGCTGAAGGGCTGTAATGTTCGATAGGTCTAAATTGATGAAGAATGGGCAGTAGGTGTGGAGTACAAGGATTTTAGAATGGCATTTGACAAAGTCCAGCATTGTAGACTCATTTAGAAGGTCATAAGATCCATGAAATCTTAGAATCATAGAACATTACAGCACAGGACCCTTTGGCCCTTCTAGTGCCTTGATGGGGTGTTTGTGTTGCCTGCAGAGTTGGCTTGCCTGCAGAAAGCAAAGAATAGCAAAGTAAAGCAGCAGTAGTATTATTCTGCCTGGAGGTCAATGACTGATGGGAGTTCTGTTCTGGGGCCCCTGCTCTTTTTAATTTTTATGAATGACCTGGACAAAGAAGAGTGAAAGGATGGGTTAGTAAGTTTTCATACGACAGGCATTAAAAGGTGGCTGTCAGAGAGCTAACAACTATCCAACCCTCAACTGTTGAAATGGTTAGCGCAAGCAGAAAATTACGCCATGGGAAGTCTGGCTCTGGTCTGCTGTCTGATCTTAATGTGTAGAAAAAGTACTGGGAGGGAGAGGAAAAGTGGCTTAGCTTCTCCTCACCTCTGGGGCAACCATAAAGTCAACTGTGAGAGGAACAAGCTGGATCGTTTTAACCAAACCTATCTGTCAGCTGGGTTCGCAGTTACAACCAGGAACAGTGAATTGGCTGACCAACTGACAGCAAGCTGGCTTGGAACTCAGAAAGTGACTGAACATGAAATCTCCAGCACAGCTTTGCACTGGTTTAGAAAGTGAAACATTCAAACATTTTTTTGAAAGTGACAAAACAGCATTTGTCATGGCCCCTTTAACTACAAATCATCTGATTTAAAATACCACTTGATAACATTGTTAAGGGCAGAGCTCATTGTTAGCCACACATGATCACATTAAGTCCAGAGCACCACATCCCATCTTAAAACAACCCAAACAGGCACATTAATTGCATGGAATCACATCCCACTCTGCAAACAGAAAATCTCTGAAGAAAATCTATAGACACTGAGTCTAAGGATCTGAAGAAGAAAGACAAAACCTTTCCTTCGATAGCTCTCAAGATACAGAACTGGCTTGGCAGTTAACCTGAAGCGCATTTCCTGAATTTGATGTAATTTCAAACTCCGTGATCTTGGCCAAGTGTTTGTACACAACGCATCAGTCACACTGACCGTATTGCGGCTCATGACATCGCCGATGTAGACAACCACGTTCATGTTGGGCTCCCAGATTTCGAACTCTCTCTGCCAGGAGGTGAGGGTAGACAATGGGACAACCAAGAGGAAAGGACCATACAGCATGTGCTGGTTGAATAAGTTGGAGAGAAAGGAGATGGTCTGGATCGTTTTACCCAAACCCATTTCATCAGCCAGGATCACGCTGTTGTACCTGAGGGCACAGAGAGAGAAATATCTTCAATAAAACAGCCACACTGATCAAAGAGGAGATGAAGCTGGAACAGCGATGGTCAGAATCTAGCTGTGAACAATACTTTTGGCCACAGCCTTTCATATTTATATTAATAAAGTGAAGTACAGTTAGCACAACGCTGTTACAGTGCCAGCATCCCTGGTTCGAATCCGGCGCTGTTTTTAAGGGGTTCGTATGATCTTCCCGTGCCTGCGTGGGTTTCCTCGGGGTGCTCTGGTTTCCTCCCACCCTTCAAAAAAAATGTACCGGGGTTGTTAGTCTATTGGGTGTAATTGGGCATCACGGGCCTGTTATTGTGCTGTATGTCTAAATTGCAACAAAAAAAATTAAATTATTTTATAAATTAAACATTTAGGCCATTTTTGGAAATTTCAACAAATCACAAACTAATTCCCTCTTTATTACTGTTTTAAGGTTGGCAGAGAAAGGCAGCGATACAGTTTGCTCCTACCTGCAGTGAGATCACATGATGGAGCTGGTTGTG
This sequence comes from Narcine bancroftii, assembly GCF_036971445.1. Taxonomy (NCBI): domain Eukaryota; kingdom Metazoa; phylum Chordata; class Chondrichthyes; order Torpediniformes; family Narcinidae; genus Narcine; species Narcine bancroftii. The sequence continues at coordinate 67,135,687 of NC_091482.1, read as the reverse complement.
AATGATACCACTGCTCAAAGACCAAGAACCATCACATTCTCCTCAAGCTATTAGCGGGATTGACAGGCATGAGCTCCCCGCCGAACCTGACCCAACTGTCAGCCGTCAGTCTGGAAAGCCTTATGACAGATGAAACAGAAATGCTGGAGGAACTCAGCCGGTCTTGCAGCGTCCATCATAAGATACCTGGAGGAAGAGCTCAGGCTCAAAGTGTCTGTAATACATCTTTACCTCCTATGGAGGAGTTTCTCCAGCATTTCAGTGTTTTACTATAATCACCGTGACCTAATAGCCTGAATACGTCTGAGATTGTCTGATCTCGAAAGCTAAGCAGGCACAGGACTGGTCAGTACTTGGAGGGAAGACCAGAGGATCACCAGGTGCTGTAGGTTTCTGAGAGGGGCGCTGGACAAAGTGGTGACTCACTGTCTGCCTTACGGTGGATATAAGTTAAAGAATTTCATGTATGTTATATTCTAAATGTAGTATCATGTGACAATAATGAAACCTTTAACTTTACCACAAACTTTCATGTTTTACTTCTGACAGTAGAAATAAATCTATGGCTGATCTAGTAACAATATAATTTCTTGAATCCTTTAATATCTGGAAGACGTGTCTTGAATACATGCCATTAAGCCTCGAATGCCCTCTAAGGCAGAGTATTCTCAAGAGGGAAGGTGCACAGCCAGATAGTGTGGTCCATGCAGTAACCAATGCCCTCTTAGGCAGAGAATTCTCAAGATCCACCATACGTCATGCGAGTTGTCATCTTATCCTGAGAGACAGCCCTTTATTTTTGAGACATCTGGCTGGACCAGGATTCCTCGGGTGAAGAAACATACACACCACGGCTACTCCATCCAGCCACATGAAATAATTTGTATGTTTCAAAGAAATTAACTCTCACACCTCCAATCTTCATAGAAACTAGCCTAATCTGATCAATGTCACCTCATGACCAACCTGCCAGACCAGAAGTCAGTCTAGAGAATCTTTACTGAATTTCCCTTTCTTGCCAGTAAACGGGATCACACAGCTGAATGCAACATCCCCCATAAACAGTCAAATCCCCGTTACCCGGAATTCAAACAACCAGCAAAAAACAAAAATCAAATCGCAGTACTGTAAATAAATAAGTAAGAAATACAATCTTTTAAAAATGGTGCCCACCCAGCTGTCAATTTGGCAATCGAGCACACATAATCTCAAGGAACCAGAAAATTCACTTATCCGGCATCTACCAATCCCCATAGGTGCGGGATACCAGGGTTTTTACTGTAATTATTTGTTTAAAAAGTTTTATATTGTAGGCTAATGCTCTCGCAAATGGTACACTGCTTTTTAATTATCTGATCCACCTGAACAGGTTTCAATTTCTCATCATTTAAAAAAATACTCTGGTTTTCAATTTATCCCAAAAGTGCGTGAATGTGTACTATTCACGTTTTATTCCACCTACTTTTTCCTGAGTCTCTGCATCTCCCTGTCAAGAATGCATTCATAATGGGGGGGGGGGGGGAAGGAAGGAAACAACAATGGACGGTAATTGAACAGGTTGAGTGTGTCAATGTTTACCAGGGAGATTGAACTTAACATCCTTTTCACTGCTATCCAGCTGATTCCCTCTTCCAAATCACATCTACAACCGTGTGCACATTTATCAAACACAATCTCCCTGCCATTATTCATTTCAATGTTGTCCAACCTTTTATTATTATTTTCCAAGGGACCTGTGACTATTTCTTTCATAGCAGGATTTTTCCAATGACTGATACAGGTACACAATCCTTTATCCGGAAAATGTGAGTCAGGCGGGCGAGGGGGGAGACCTGCAGCGCGAGTCGGGCGGGGGAGGGGGGAGAAAGAGACGGTAGCGCGACTGGAAGGGGGTGGGGATGGATACGGTAGCACAATTCAGGTGGGCTTAAATCTGAAATTCGTAACACACCATCCCCCAAGGGTTCCAGATAAAGCATTGTGTACCTGCATCAGTTTCCTTTCTTAATTACCTGCCATTCTGTGGCCATGCTCTCAGAGCTTTGGGTGGTAACAAGGAATGCATTCACTATCTCCATTTTTTTTTACATAGAAATTATGGTTTTTATCCGTTCCAAATTTTTTTTCCTACCTTCTGGAGTGGCCACTCACACACAACTGACCAAAACTCGAAATCTCTGGTCCCTTACGTGATTTTACACTGAATACCGGAAGTGCGGTAAGTCAGAGGCAGGACTCGCAAATGCGTGCGCTATTCATTAGCCCGTTGCTGCGGACCACTAGCTCAGTTCAGACTGCAGGATGTCCGCAAAATTGTCTCGGGCTGCTGCAGGAAAAATTTGGGAACAGGAATGAGTCACTTGTTTCCGTTCCAAACCTTTTACACACCCTGCATTGTGGGAACATTGCGAAAATTTCCCGTTACACAGCAGCTGTGTCAAAACCCAACTAACGTCAGTTGATTCAAGCACTGACCATCCAAACCTTTCCAATACGACAACCCACCCATTCCAGATGATACTGCATTGAACATAATCTTCAAGTTCCTGATTTACAGCCAAATCTAGGATGTTAACGGCATTCTCCCTGGTAAACACTGACACACGCTGCCTGTTTAATTACCGTCCAACCCTCCCCTTCGTGAATTTTGTGGACTCACTTTTTCTACTCAATTCCTTTATTGACCCTTTTCTTTCAAAATTTATGGAAGCTATCAATTCTGTTTTTATATTTCCAGTTAATCTAATTTTCATTTCCTTAATTAATTTTTAAATCATTGCTATTTCTTATGTTGTTTGAACTTGTGGCCTGAGACTGATCTTTGTGCAATTATATGTTCTCACTTTATGTTTGTTATTATCCTTGACTTTCACCTTCCCTTGGAACCTTTCTTTCACTGGAACCTCTTTACAGCACATTCTGAAAGAACAATATATTCAATTAATTATATCAATAATCTGGGGGTAAAACTTGACCAACACTGACCTCATAACCATCATAATGTCAGAAAAGTATCTGTTTCATCAAAGACTTCCAGAAGGAGTGATCTGTCAAAGCTTGTTGACCCAAACAAAACCAATACAAACCCATTTAAAATTTAGACAGACTGCACGGCAATAGCCCCTTCCTGCCCACAAGCCTGTGCTGCACAACTACAACCAAGTAACCTACAGCTTGAAGGATGGGAGGAAACTGGAGGAAACCCACATGGACGCAAGGAGAATGTACAAACTCAGCGTGGGGTTCGAGGCCCAGTTACTGGGGCTATAACAGCATTACACTACCTGCTATGCAAACTGTGCCGTCTGGCAAGAACTTAGTCTACACCTGTCCTAATTCATTTGCTCCCATAAATAATCTCTACTGCTCATTGAAGCAAACGATTGAAGGAATTTTGGGGAAAAAAAAGCAGATAAATGACTGGTCATTGCCAGCATGTAGTAATGTAGTACGAAACTGAAATTCCCCCAGCCTGGTTTTACTAAACTGTCCACGTGGCAGAAAAATAACAGAAAGTTGCATCATTTAAATGGCAAGAGGTTTCTGACCTCCGAGATGCAGAGGGAGCACGAGTCCAAAAAGTAAATGAGGGGAATATCGCCACCCTAAACCTGGATCATAGATCTTCTTCCCACTATGCGGGTTAGGGCACAGAATTTGACTCCAGGTCTGTCGTCTTCACCCACTGCAACCCAAATGTGACTTCAGACCCAGGACAGTGACATTAACTAGTCGATCAAAATAGGGATGCCCAATCAATGCTGGTCATACTGCCACATTCAATATCCACAAATAAAAAATAATTTGTCCACTTTACTGCCACTCTGATTACATCCAAATCCGTACTTGCACCAGGAGTGAGCGAGCCAGTTCAGACCCTCCAATTGGTAGTCCCTCAGTTCCAGGCCCTCACTCCCGATATAGGATGGCTGCTTCTTCATGGCAACGAACCTTGGCCTCTGTTTCAGGACCTGGAAAAGATTAATCGAGTTTCAATTCATTTCACTTCCCGTGAGTAAACAAAATTGCCTGTGAATTGGCAGAAATAGGTAAGAGGGAAGGAAAGAAACTGGTGGGAATGTATGGATTTGATTGGCTGCACTGCCTCCTGTATCTCAGGTGGAATTAGGAGAATGATATGCCGATAATCCTATCAATGAGGTATGAAGGTATAAGTGATTGAACCTGTATTGCACTGGCAGATTATCACCCAGGAGATGCCAGAGCCCACTAATGCCTGGCTGTTCCTGAACCCAAACAGAGTTAGATCCACACTACTTTCCACTAAACTACTGGTTAGCAAGGAAATCTTTGCACAAACTTCACCCATGTGACATACATCAGCCAGGTAGCTGCATCCATATCAAGTCAGCGACTTCATGAAGAGAGCGGGGACTGTTTTTACAAAGATGTTTCCATGTGTTGTGGCAGCAGACCAGAGAGGGGCTCTGAAGCTAAAGAACACCAGACGGAGGGCTGTCGGTGACTCGAGGTGAGGAAACACCAAGGCTGCTGCCGACTGTAGTCGAGGGGCTCACATCAGGCTGTGGACTGGCTGAAGGGGCACCGGGTATTAGAACTGGGATATGAGAGGGTGCTGGAGGCTTCCTGATTGTTTCAGAGGGTGTGCACCAGGAGGTCAAGTTGCTGAGTTTGAATTAAAGGCTGTGAGACTGCAGGAGCCTGGAGGTGAGGCCATCGACATTCAGGGACTCTGGGGGGGGGGGGGGGGGGGGGATTCTCTTTCTCTGTAAGGGGCACTGGGCAATTTTTGCTGATAGCAAATATTTTTGTCTGGCTTACAATAGACTAAAGACCTAGACAGATCACTCCTCTGAGTGCTACTGGTACCATGCAACCCAGTCCTACCTGTCGCACGGTCAGCGACTAAACCGGCTCACCCACCAGGTTTGCCTGGCACGGAGGGTAGCTAAGTTCCGAGCAGGATGAAAAGCAAGACCCGCCAAAGGGTGGATAAACCATTTCTTAGGGCCAACGACCATCTAGCGAACACGTGTCATTAAGCGCAGAAAGGGCTTGCATTGAAGCTTGGACTGGCCATTCACTGCAACAGAACTTCCCCCAGCCATCTTGGACCCCACCACGTCGCTGGATCCGGGAAAGGATGTCGAGAGGGTGGGTCTGGACCTGCGCAACCCCCCTACTCACCTAAATCCATTCATGCACATGCTGTTCCTTTCTGAGGAGTGGGGTATAAACCCCACAAACTGACTGAAAGGAACCATCATCTTCCTATGGGATGGGTAGCCAGAAGACGAAGAGAGACTAAAAGAAATTTCGTGCAATATCACATTTTCTGTTTTATAACATGACAATAATCTTGAATCATCAGGAACATCCGCATCACAGGGACCACGTGGAAAGACAGGAGCTTTGCAGGAATGGAGTGGAGGAGATGGGGCTGTTCGCCTTGTGGTTGAAGGGACATTTGATTGAGTTATGGAAGACCTAACAAGTTGACCTTACAACTGGGTGTATCTCCCTAATGCTTAACATGAAGTATGCAAACCAAGCAGCTCCAAAGACTCATGCTGAATGCGACCTGGGGCGTGATAACCAATCAACCCTCAGAGCCTTTGGATAGAGAAGGAAAAGAAAATGTTCTTGATCCCAACAAGATATCCACTGTATGTGCAAACAGGAACAGGCCCTTTGATCCACGATATCTGCACTAAACGTGATGCGAAATTTAACTAAATCTCTTCTGCCTGTGCGTGATCCATTATCTCTCCATTCCCTGCATGTTCCTGTGCTTATCTTGTACATGAGTGTCACACCGACTTCCCTCACGCTCCTTGCAGACCATTCCAGGCATTATCATTCTGTGTAAAATGCCCCACACATCACTTTTAAACATTTCCCTCCCACCTTAACTGCACGTCCTCGACATTTTTACCCTGAGGAAAAGGATTCTGACCGTCTAGCACTATTCTTCTGTGGTTTTCACATTTTTCCATACTCTGTCCACAGATCTGCTTCTCTGTCTCCCGCTGGTATTGAGAGCCTGATGATAGAACCTCATCAGTGTGACTGCGCCTTTATTTGTGAGCTCCACTCGCTTCTGAGGACAAGCTCTCCAGAATGTCATCTCTGACTGCAGCTAAGTCACGCCCCTTGAATTACTGAATTAGTAATTCTACTCCTCCATCTCCTTTACCTTCCTCACTATCTCATCTAAAACTCCAGAACAGTGAAATGCTGTCCCACCCCTCTTGCAACTATGTCTCCATTACGGCCACAATATAAAAACTATGATTATGTTTGCAACCAACAACTGGGACAAGGTCAAGGAACAACATGGGGGTCAAGAGGAGGAAGTCTCTGGAGACCGTTTGACCATTACTCGGGAATCATAAAAATATACAGCACGGGAGGCCATTCTCTCCCTTCTGCTCATGCTAGCCAAGGCCAGGCTATTGAGACCAATGGCACCTCCTACAGACAAGTAGCTCAGGCCACAAATAGGGCTTCTTAACTGCTTCCTATCACCCTACATCCTCCCGGGTTTGAACAATTCTTCCCAATCTTACCTCCAATCGTTTTTTTTTTAAACCTCTGGCCCCCTTAAGTTCTGCAGTAACTATACTCAGGACTCAAATAAATCTCCTCTGATGGAAATCCTAGTTATTCCTTCTGCTCTCCACAAAAGAGTCTACTTCAAAGCAAAAGAACATCTGCTCTTTGGCTGTGGTTCCAAAGCCACATGCAAGACACATTAGAAACGGGGTAAAATTAGGACAAGTAAACCCCATTCCATAATCACAGAAAAATGTCTGCTGCATCAAGCCGCAACAGTGAATCACACAACTCTTACCATAAACCCATAAAATTTGGGGGCTTTTATTTTTTGAAAAGCAAACCACAGCGAACACAAACAGGGCACCGTTGGAAATTATAATCACCTTGCAGTCTTTTGAGGGAATGGTTTTGGAATTGTGGCGGTTATGGAAGGCATCAATGCACGCCTGGAACTTTCTGGAAATAAGTGCACCGTCCTCCCAGCTGCAGTCGACGTATGGCAGACCCATCCACTTACAGAGGTAGTCGGGTTGGCCAGATGACGAGGTTTTGTGGCTGGAGTGTGCTGCTGTGTGAGAGGCAGATAGGATTCAGTCCAGAGAGATCACATGCAAACGACCACAGGCTGCTACCAATTGTCAACAAGCTCATTCTCCACTTGCAGAGATCATGCACAGGTGGGCATTTCAGTTCCCGGACTTGCTCAGCTATCACATGTGAGCAACTTGGAGTCACATGCTGGTCCGAACAACAAAGGCCAGCCTTTTGCTTGGCATTTAATATCCTAGTAAGACGTTCACGTTAATTTTACAAATTACAATTTTACTTCAGTTCCTAAAGTTTTAAAATGTGAAAAAAAAAAACACTTTATAATCGCTGATCAATCTCACAGCCTGCAGGAAGAAGCTATTTCCCAGCCTGGCAGTCTTTATTTTAATGCTCCTGTACCTCCTTCTTGATGGAAGTAGATTAAAGGTACTGTGTGCTGGATGGAAAGGGGCTTGTTTGAGCCCTATTTGCACAACATTCCTGGTGAACAGAGAAAAGGGAGACCCTACTGATCTTCTTGGCTGTTTTGATGGTCCTCTGGTCTGATGCTTTGCCAGCTACCGTCCTACACAATGACGCAGCCAGACAGGACCCTCTCACTAGGATCCTGTGAAAAGTTGTCAAGGTGAGTGCCAGTAGTCTTGCATTCCACGACCTCCTGAGGAAGTGTAGAGAATGCTGCGCAATCCTGACTAATGTTAAGGTGTTGTGGGGCTGGAACAGAATGTAATGATGCAGTGTGGTTAGACCGCACTTGAAGTATTAAGCTTAATTCTGGCTGCCTGATTACAGAGAAGATTTGGAATTTTTGGAGAGGGTGCAGAGATTTACCAGGAGGTTGCCTGGATTGACAAACATGTCTGTATCTTAAGAGGCAAAGTTAGCAGAGCTGGGGCTTTTCTCTTTGGACTGCCGGATGAGAGGTAACTTAATAGAGTTCTACAAGATCATGACAGGCATAGACAAGGCGGACAGCCAGCTCCATTTCCCTGGGTGACAGGAGCAAATATCAGAGGACGGTTGGTGTAGCAGTTAGCGTAACGTCTTTGCAGCGCTAGAGATTGGGACTAGGGTTCGAATCCTGTGCTGTAAGGAGCTTGTATGTTCTCCCCAAGTCTGCGTGGGTTTTCCCCAGGGGCTCCAGTTTCCTCCCACCATTCAAAATGGCGTCAAGTTAATTTGGCGGCACAGGCTCGTGGGTCAAAAGGGACTTACCGTGCCGTATGCCTAAATTTAAATAATGACATCCGTTGAAGTTGAGTGGAGGAAAGTTTACAGGAGAAGTCAGGGGTATTTTCCTTTCCCCAGAGATTAGTGGGTGCCTGGAATGCATTGCCGGGGGTGGTTCAATGGGGACATTTAAAAGATTCTTAGGCACACAGATGCACAATAAACAGAGGGTAACGGGCATGCAATAGGTAGGGAAGGATTAGATTGTTGAGTAGTTTTACATAGGTCAGCACAACATCATGGGCCTGTATTGCTGGAATGTTCTATGTTCTTTGGATGGTGTGATGGGATTCAAAGTTACATTTGTCTATATTAATTGTTGAAACCTAGAGCATAAGGATCTACAAATGAAGGAGTGCACTCATTCACTTCAATGCTTCTGCAGCGTTCCTCACTGCAAGTCCAAGCAGAGGGGGAGTTGGCTTTGCACGTCAGTGACTCAACCTGGAGTGGCAGTCCAAGGAATGCAAGTCTGAGAAACCAGGATTCCACTGACCATCCTTCCTGATGGAGATGCCTGTTGGTATGGAGTGGAAACAGCCTCAACTCTTTCTCAAGGTCCAAATATAAACAAGCACCCCACCCCCGCCCATCCAGAAAGCAAATGGAGCACATTGTGTTACTAAACCCTCAAACGTTTTGCAAGAGTCAATACTTTGAGGAAGCAAAGAGGTCAATAAAGGCCACTGCTATGAGCTACCTACATTCACGAACAATCCAGACTCCTTCAGACCTCACACATGAGAGGAAGTACATGCTTTATCAGCCCTAAATGCAGGATAATCCCCAGCAGATATTATCAATATTATTAGCGTTCCTCAAAAGAAAATGTAAAATTAATTACTGTTAGTCTTTATCCAGAAACTGGCTAAAGTGTGGAGCTAGCCTTTGTGGAGAGAAGTTGAGATGAACAACAGAAATGTATTTGATGGAATAGTTAAATAAACAAGGGAGAAAAAGGCAGCAGGTGGGTCCAAATGGTTTCGAAACACAGGAACTCAGCCGTACTCACAGTGTCCATAGGAGGTAAAGATATGTTGGTAATATATCTGGCTGAGTTGCTCCAGCATTGACTGTGTGTTGACCACAATCACAATTTTGTGTTCCAGTCAAAATGACCTGCCAGGCTGTAATTTCTGATTTTAGAAATTGTTCCACACACTTTTCTCAGAATTTAACAAACGAAAACTTATCCCTGCTGAGCGCGGGAGAAATTTCCTAACACTAGATGATCTGACGGCTCAGGAGACTTTTATGCTAACAATGTACATCCTGTTTGCAAACTGCATTGCAATGGTAATAGTAAACCCTTATAACAAACAACAAGGGTTATGTTTGTATTCAACAACTAGGACAGGCTGTGAACAACATGGTAAGCAAGCGAAGGAAAAGCTCCCTGCAGAGTCGTTACACGTGTAGAAGTACTTACATGAGAAGTCAGAATGACTGGATGATGATTTACTGGTCTTCATAGCTGGGGAGACAAGACCATTTCAATGACAATATCTGTAAAGAGCACTCTCAAATTTCACTCAGCAGACACCTAAATAGTAGCTGGAACTTTTGAGACCGTTTGTCGCTGATGCGTCCAATTCTTCACAGAGATGTTTTGAATTATGGACACCAATGAGGTGAAATGATTTGGAATAATTGTTCTACTCATTAGGCATTTCTGCACGACTCTTTACTTCATTCATGTTCGGCTGTTAGAGAATAAGGCAACTTGAGAACGTGTGTTCTGATGTGATCGGAAAGGTAAGGTCCAAATAAGCACACAGCTCCACTTCTTTGTGGGACTGGAGCCAGCAAATCAGCATCGAGGAACAGCTGACTGACTACCTTAGACACTATAGAGAGATCTCTACTGACAGAAAGTGAGGTCCCCTCTCTAACCAGAAAGACCAATTTCTAGCATTAAATAAAATTCTACAACCTCAACATGAACAGCAGCATTAAATCTTTATTTAATTTGCTCTGTACAGAAAAAGGAAAATGGGCAACTTGCATTTATAAAGCACCATTAACAAGTTTTTCAGGACATATTTTACACTTCGAAAATCACTTACCGTATATGCTGGTGTATGACACGACTAGGTGCATAAGACGACACCCAGAATTTCCATACAAGATGCAGGTTTTGAGCTATACTTGCTGTATAAGACTACTCCAAGTCTGGCACTTAATGCTGGGAGTGAAAACTTGGCCTTTCTAAGAAACCTGTCACTGCAAGATTTAACATGATTGGCCTGATAAGGAAGTGTAAACAGAACGCACCCTGGGACCCTGGCTGATTATATACTGTTTGTCTGCTGTTGCAAATGGCGACTGTTACTTGGTTTGCTGTGTTGCATTTTTAAGGTATGTTAGACAGGTTTATAACATTTTTATTGTTTTACTATAACGTAACCATCATTATGGCCGGCACCCACTCTTGCTGTCCCCATTCCTACTGCTTGTATTCCCTCATTTCCTGTTCTGATGAAGGGTTGCTCACCTACAACATTAACCCTGTTTCTCTCCCAGATGAGTGCTTCCAACATCTTGTCTCGATTTTGGATTTTCAGCATCAAGGCTGGTACGTTTGGTATATTTGCCTGGAATTTATTCTCAAATCTTCCCCAGATGGCAAGGAAAGGCAGGAAGAGGTTGGTTTGATAGATATGGAAAGGCATAGTTTGGCATGGATGAAACCTGGGAGGAACCATCTGGGAACCAGGTGCAACATGCAACTATGGACCAAATTGGCCCATCCTGCTGTGCTCAAACCCTCACCTTCCCCAGCCCCCAAGCAAGGGCCAATAGAGCTGCTTTGTACCCAAGTAAGATCCCAAGGCAAGTAGCAAAAAGTGGTGTAAAATATCCCAGGTACTAGAATCGCTTAACTGCCTCTTCAATTTGGGTAAGTTAAAAGCCAACCACACTGATGCATCTGGAAGTTACGCAGCCACTTCAGTGGAATTCAAACATAGTGAAGACTTTTCGACCACCCATTCTCAACTTTTTTTTTGGATGTGGCCCCCTTCGGTCTCTGATCAAAGTTTATAGACCCCCTTCCCTGTGAAGCTTTCAACCTTAGTTGTTTTTTTTTCCCATACTTCTTCCCTACAGACTACATAAAACACAGAGAAATATTTTATGATTTTAGTCCATGCTCCCCCACCCCTTAAATGTGCTGTGACCCCGAAGAGGAAGGGACACATGGTCTCCATTCTAGATGATAGTAACTTTACATCTGCAGTAATGGACATCAACGAGAAGTGTGGTTCTACTGCTTGGCTTCCTTATCCCACTGAGTTAACACATCACATCCATCTTTCGTATGCGAACTTAAGGGTAGCAACAGTGAAATAACTCATAACTGAACTGAAGGCAACTGAATATATCCTCATTCAAATACAGTAAAAACTCCTGGTATCCGGCACCTATGGGGATTGGTCGATGCTGGATAAGTGAATTTTCCAGTTGCTTCAGATTGGGCGAACGGCAAGACGCTGATTTTAAACTTCCATATCTATTACCTATTTATTTTCTGCGATTTATTTTGCTGGTTGCTTGAATTTCGGAATATAGGATTTTTTTTTACTGTATACGTATTTTTTTTTAAAGAAACCGTGTAATAACAAGGAGACAGTCCTGGTCACTGGCCATCAGGCCCCTGGACAGAAATGTGCACAATTCTTACACAACTCGACAATGGAGATTCAGTTTGGGTGGGCTTCGCCCTGGCTAGGATGCCCAGAGTCAGGGGTCATCATCTCAAAACAAAGGGGTTAATCATTCAGAGATTTCTTCATCCGGAGACTGGTGAAACTTTGGAATTTTCTACTTAAGAGGGATCCAGGAAGTTGAGGTCAGAGCTGGGAAGTGTCACTCTGGTGGAAGACTGGCCATGACCTTTCTGATTACCAACACAGGGAGATAATCGATCCAGGGAGACGAGGTCCAAGCTGGGTAGTGTCACCATGGTGGAAGACTGGCCACGACCTTCCTGATTACCAACACAGGGAGATTATCAATCCAGGGAGACGAGGTCCGAACTGGGTAGCGTCTCCCTGGTGGAAAACTGGCCACAACCTTCCTGATTACCGATGCAGTCTCCAAGGGCTTAAAGGGGAAGCTCCTGCTTATTTTCTTACAGAGAACGTTGAGGTGAATGGGAAGATTCCGATCTTTGCCACAGAAACAAACCGGAAATTCCTTTCATTTACAAAAACCCACCAGTAAGCCCTCACATTTTTGTGCATTGTTGGTGGATGGAAAGTGGCAGCGCTGCCACCGGAGCCGACTAACAGAGAGCGGGGAGCGGAGTCGCCGCGTTCCCAAAGGGTCCAACCTGCCGTCAGCTCCGAACAGGCTTTATTTGGCCTGTAAATGGAGTCAACGGCGGTTTTATTTAAAAATTCTGAGACCGCGGGGTCTGCGCCCAAGATGGCGGTGCCTGTGATCGGCAGGAGCCACGAGGGGTTGCAGACTCCGGAGAAGCAGGGGACTGGCGCAGGGCACCAGAAAACCTAGGAGAAGCAGAGAATACAATCCATGGGATGGTGACCACGGAGCAGTGAGGGACTCGGAGGCTGAAGAAAACACAGACGGCAGACTGTGACTCGAGGTGAGGAACCCACGCAGGCTGTGGGCTGCTGGCGACTGCCATCAAGGGATTCACACTGTGCTGTGGATCTGTTGGGAGACTGGCTGAAGGGGCTACCAGATATCAGAACTGGGATGCGAGAGGGTGCTGAGGGGCTCGTGATTGTGCCGGAGGTTGAGCTGTGGAGCTTGAGTTGCTGATGGTTTGGACTGGACTCTGTGTGGCTGCGGAGGCGAATCCACGGTCACACAATGACTCTGAAGAGATGTTCCTTTGCTTAAGAGGCACTTCGGCGAATCTGTCGGCCTTACAAGCAACGGAAACAAATTTTGTGGGTAATATCTGTCTTCAGTATATGACAATGAATCTTGGATCTGGCATTTTCCACTGTGGTCTCAAAGAAGAGTATAGAACAAGTCCTGACTGTGACCCATCCCTACAGAACCAAGCGTGCTTGTAATGTAAACTCAGATCATGGGCCACATTTTAATGTTACATTCAGAATTAACATCATTAGTATTTCTATTTTCTCTTGCCCATACAAGTTCTTAGTTTTCAAGACCAATAACTTTTATTTCACAGAATGAAAAACAGTTGGCCTATTCTTACCGATCACTCTCTCCACGATCTGGTATTGTTTATTGAGTTCATGAGTCATTTCCTGCTGACAGTTGTAATACTCGATATCTTCTGGGGATGCTTTGGTCAGCCTGTATGGATGGAACAATGCATCAGGTGTAATATTCCTTGTGTTTAATTAGTCGGTCAATGCAAACCAATTCAATCTTCAGATATCTAATTCAGAGAACTCCAAAGGTAAGCTTCCCCAAAGCACATCAAAATAAAAATACTTTATTCCCATTATAAGCTCTTAAAATTAACAGATGACATCAGAAAATCCTTCATACATCACCTCAAGATTCAGGGGAGTAGATTTAAGACAGTAATGGTTTCTTTCTCCCAGAGAGTAGTGAATTCTCTACCCAGTGAGGTCTCATTTAATGAATTTAAGATTTAAGAGACCTTTGTGAATAATAAGGGAATTAATGGATCTGGGGAACATGCAGGTAAGTGGAGCTGAGTCCGCAGCCAGATCAGTCATGCTCTTGTTAATGGCAGAGCAGCATTTGGTCAATGAGAAGCAGGATCTTATTTTTTGGGACCATAAATAAAACTGAAAGTGGGGACCATAAGTAAAACAGAAAGTAATTCATGAACATCAGTGACATCCATTTACACTAATCCTATATTAAGGTCATTTATTTTCATTCTCCCCACATAAAGCCTACACAATTCTGAGTGAGTTGTGGGTCACCACCAACTGACTGGGAATTTTAGTGCAACGTTACACGGCGCCCTTTCAAAGGCTGACAAATCTGGCCTTCTGCACTGGGGATACATCTTCTCACGGCTACCCCGATAGGTTGAGGGTAAATGGTTGGGACAGGCTCAGAGGTCTGGTTCCATACCATACATTTCCATGAGAGACAGGCCCTTCACCCCACCTGTACCAATCCCATTGACCAGCACTTGACCTGCCGGCTTCTATTCCTCAGGCTCAGAATCGCTCCACATTAAGCACCCTCTCTGAACTTGATGTGGAGCCTTCAGCACTCAGGAACTCAGTAAGTGAATCTCCTTGGGCCCTTTTGACTCCACAAAGTGCAGGCAGGCCAGACATGGCCCCCATACGTGTGCCAACTGGCTTGAAAGGTCTCGGGATCAGCTTTCTGGAGAAATACCGGTGTTACGTTGATAGCGTGGGCTGGAGTGAGGGGGGGGGGGGGGGGGGAAGAAGGCAATGAGTGGTCCTCAGAGCCATAGAGTGGTTAGGAGATTCAGGAAGTCACCCATTACCACTGGTTAATTTCCTCCTCCTTTTTGATGAAGTTCTCCAGCTTCTTGAGTCCCTTCACTTTCTGCAGCTTCAGTGACTCTTCGCTCTCCCAGGTGTTGTGGATGTACGACCAGCCCTTCCACTTGATCAGATATTGTACTTCTGCCTCATCCTTCTCTGGATCAAAGTCTGCTCCTGGATTCCCATCGGCTTCCACAGCGTAGACAGTGGTCCGGGCTCCAACAGCTGCCAGTGGGGGGGGGGGGGAGAGAGAAAATCAACGTGTTAAAACAATTCCGGCTCACAGCTCTGCCAACTGGCCCATCACCACATGTAGCACCACACACCCGGCTCCATTACCCAGTACAATTTCAGCAGGACGGTGAGGTCACTATAATTAAGTGATCCTCTTGTGCACAAAATTAAAACCCAACAACCGCCAACCAATTAGTCCACGATCAATTACTGTACAAGGCAGAATTTGAACCTTAAAAATGTTGCCCTAAAACCACAGGTCATCTTGTACACCAAGTATAATATCCCATGGTTTAGAGTGTCCCACATGGTGATGGAGAACAGCAGAACACCTATGGTTCTACCACTAAATATTTTTGCACTGAAACTTACATTTGGGAAGCTGGATTAAGAGTAATGTTATATTAAAACATCAAAAATCCATTATAAACCTACCTAATGTCCCTTAAAATAACTGCACAGCAAACCAAGCTAAGTCGCCATTTGCAACAGCTAACAAAATCAGCCAAGGTCCCAGGGTGCAATCTGTTTACTTTATGTCAACATTTCCAAAATATTACAGTACCGGGAAAAAAAACCCTCAGTTGTTGACTACATGGTTGAAACAAAATACCAAAAATCTTCATGGTAATTCAGCATAAATTTTTTTTTTTGTTTCCCGCTGCCTGCTCCTTGTTCGCCTGGAAGCATCAACAGTGAGGGGCGAGACTGATGTTCCTCTGCTGTCTCTTGCTTTCTTCTTCGTCTGACTACGGGCTTGTGAAGAGCTTCTGCCAATGTTGCTTCACCTTTTTTTGAACTGGGTTTGGCCACTTGTTTTTATTCTGAATGTACATTGATCCACAGCCCTGTAACTAATCGAGGTGTCCTTGGTGCAAGTTGCATTTCATATGACCTTAACGTTAAATTCAATGTGGCCATGACATTCAGCATCAAATTAGTAAACAGTAATGCAAGTCAGTGCAAACTGGTCAAAAAAAACTTTTGAACTTCATATAACTTTAAGGATTAAATTCAATGAAATTCAATGTGGTCATGACATTCAGCTTCAAATGTTACCCCTACTGAACATTTCTAGTGCTCCATATTGATTTGCATGGAGAACAGACGGACATGCACGAATATATATTAGATAATATTATACATTAGTAATCAGTTTCAAGGGTAAAATTATACTTGATATAATTATACGTTCGTTCCTGTACAAGAACTGATGCTTGTGATGTCACTAGTGTTTATATTACTCGCTGGGAACATTTGATACATATTGTGGTAGGTAATTGACAGTATTTTACCATACTTGAATCAATTGGCTAAATTTTAAATAACTAACACTGTGTTGCTTAGTAGTGTGTTTAACAGCATCACTCCACTGGTCAATGGGATGGCTGGTAAAGGACTACTGGTGCAGTAAGCTCTCAGCGGTAAGTGCCAGACTTGGGCTCGTCTTACACAGCAATATTAGCTCAAAACCTACATTGTAAATGGAAATTCTAGGTGGGGGGGGGGGGGGGGGTCATGTTATATGCCCAGTTGCCTTGTACACCAACATTTATTGCATTTGTAACACTCCCATCACTGAAAACAATAAACACGCTGTTCATCTGTGTGAGGATGAAACATTAGGGGCAGGGACCCATGTCAAAACATGGCAGAAACCATCATGACACAGAGAGCAGTGAGTTGGGCCAGCCTCCCATCTCAAACTGACCACAGAAGTCCTGCCCACAACTCGGTGAGCCAGCTCATTTCAGGCTCAGGCCAAAACCACCAGGCTCAAACTGCAGGTGACACCAGGCGAGAAGAAGCAACAAAACTTGGCAAAGTTCTGCTACCGACTGACACCTGTGTCAACACTGGCTATAAATGCAATAGACTGTCAACATCATCGAGGGAAGATGAGCATGGAGAGGGGATGTGTGAGTGGAGGAAGATTAAGGACAAGAGGCTTGGGCAGGGATACAAGTGGGAGTTCTTCTCAAAGTCCCCTGAATTTGCTCTGCTATTCAGTAAGGTCTTTGGCTGAGCCAAAGCTTCAGATGCATGCTTGTTCAATCTCTAAGACCCTCCCCTCCCCTTGAATCTGAAGGTCATCAACTCATTGCTTCTCATAACGGAAATGCTGATTGATTTGCTGAGTATTTCCTGTTTTTAATCTAATTCCTGTGATTCCTTTAATCTCAAAAAAAAACATTCAATCTCAGCTTCGAATATACTTGACGAGCAAGCATGCAGGTGCTGAAAATGGCAAAGATTTATAACTCACTGTTCAATGATTTCCCTCATCCCAAGTTCCGCTCCCCGGTGCAGGAAGAGGTTTTCAGCAGGGCTACCGCAACAATCCCTCCCAGAGTATCGGGCGGTGCCAAGGCTGAGAGCAAAGCAGGCGGGGGAGAGGGAGGCAAGGAGGAGGAGGGCCACTGGTGGAGAGAAATGAGGAGGTGGCTCACAGGGTAAGAAGGGTAGGATCCACATGGAAGAAAGGGAATGGTAGACAGGGCAAGGAGAACTAAACAAGTGCATTTCCTTTCTTCTTTGGCTTGGCTTCGCGGACAAAGATTTAGGGAGGGGGTAAAAAGTCCACGTCAGCTGCAGGCTCGTTGGTGGCTGACAAGTCCGATGCGGGACAGGCAGACACGGTTGCAGGGCAAAATTGGTTGGTTGGGGTTGGGTGTTGGGTTTTTCCTCCTTTGTCTTTTGTCAGTGAGGTGGGCTCTGCGGTCTTCTTCAAAGGAGGTTGCTGCCCGCCAAACTGTGAGGCGCCAAGATGCACAGTTTGAGGCGAGATCAGCCCACTGGCGGTGGTCAATGGGGCAGGCACCAAGAGATTTCTTTAGGCAGTCCTTGTACCTTTTCTTTGGTGCACCTCTGTCACGGTGGCCAGTGGAGAGCTCGCCATAGAACACGATCTTGGGAAGGCGATGGTCCTCCATTCTGGAGACGTGACCCACCCAGCACAGCTGGATCTTCAGCAGCGTGGACTCGATGCTGTCGACCTCTGCCATCTCGAGTATCTGCCTACATTTTACTCATACCTTGAAGGCCTCAGGGCCAAAATGTTCATGATTTATCTTTGCTATATAAAGGACACTGACTTGCTGAGTTTCTCCAGTTTTGTATTTTTATTTCACTCATGGTGCCTGCAGACTTTATGTTTACTTTTCCTTTCAGCCGAAGCTGTGATCCAGCGATCAGCAAATAAGAAATATAAACAGCACAAAGCTTCCTTTCAGAAAGATAAAGCAAAGGTGCTCAGTCAGCCTCTAATGCACAAACCAACAATTGATCTCCTTTCCGCTCCTGATTTATACATTTGTCCAGAGAAGTGGAAATTCGCCTTGGAAACCTACTGTTTGGTTTAATTCTAATTTTTAAATTGATTTGCTTGCAATATTAAAGTTAAATGCTACCATTATCATTACTTCAGTAAAACCCCTGCTGTCAGAGATCGACAATTATTTGATTAGTCTGTGACAGGGAGTGGGACCGAGTGGGAGGGCGGATCAGCTCATGATTAGAATTGCGGAGAAAACTCGATGGGCCGACTGGCCTACTTCTGCTCCGAGTGATCCAAAATTGAAGTAACCGGCAAAAATTCACAGAAAATAAATGGGTTAAAAAACGCTACACGCAATCTCAAGCAACGGGAAAATTCACTTATCTGGCAGCAACCATTTCCCAGTGGTTTTACTGTAATCTTGTTACTGTTTTCTGTGAACTTTTCCCATGGAACCAAACTGGCTCTGGTGCTTGACGACATTTTGTGAGCTGTCACGAAGGCATCCAAACTGTATCTTGGCACATGTGACTGAACAATGCAGTTAACTGATAAGATCCAAAGTTAAATTTTAAATTCTATTTGTCAGTTGGCCAGCCAGGTCCCGATCAAGTCATATGTATCAGGTCCACCAGCAGCAGGCTGGTCTTCAACAAGAACAAACACAGAATAAAAGTATTTGCCAAAGTCTCGGCTTTTGTCTCACCTCCTTTTTTCCCAACACGGGAGTCCATCACTTTCTCGATTGTTTCACTGTCATCGTTTTCCTCCAGTGCTGGCTCTCCTGCAACTTCGATGAGATCATCTGAATCAGTCTCAAAATCATCATCTTCTTTATAACTGCAAACACAATGACAGTTGCATTACACAGCCATCCTCCACTGCCCAGGAGCTGCACTCTGACCCTTTCCGCAGCTAATCAGGCAGGGCTTTCACTTCCCAGGAGCAGGCCAACACGTTTTAATAGAGCAACCTTTGGGAACTAATTGGATGGCATTAATATTGACTTCTCTGGTTTCTGTGAGACCACTCTCTTCTCCATCCCTCTGTCTTCTTTCCTCCAGCTCTCCTCCCCCTTCCATCTCCATGAACAGAGCCAACCCTCCTCCATTATCCACCTGTTACCCTGTTCAGGCCCCTCCCCCCACCAATTAATTCAGGCACCTGCCCACATTTGTTCATATCCCAATGAAGGGCTCAAGCCCGAAATGTTCGCCTTATCCTTGCTGTATAAAGTCCACTGTTTGATCTGCTGGGTTTTAATTTTTGCACCAATTGGCATTTGGAGGGGAACTGTTTAAATTTTTAAACTTTAGACATGCAGCACAGTTACGGGCCCTTTTGGCCCAATTACACCCAGCTATCCCACAACTGCCAGTATATTTTGAAGGGACATCCAAAAATAAATTCTGATGATATATCAGACCTGCATCAAGGTGACAGAATCAGCAAGTCAAGATTCCACTAACCTCACGTTTTTGGTCACACACTTGCGCGTTTGTCGCTTTGGAGTGTCTTCATCATCTTCGTCCTCATCAGAAGAGTCCCGCCTCCTCTTCGTTCCCCGTCGGGTGTTCTGCCTTTTGCCTCGGGCTTTGGGCATAGGTCTAGAAATATTCCAAGTCACGGATCAATGCTACATCAAGGCAGGAAGTTCCGCTGATGCAGTTTATCAGCGGCGAAGCTTTGGGGGCAACTGCCTCATCCCTGTCCACATGATCACCCTGAGCTGGAACAAACACAGGAGCATTCGGGTATCGCTGCCACTTGTCATTTGTGGAGTTCTTTTTTTGCCAAATAAAGAAAGGGTGAAGGAGGATGAGACGTGTGGAGATTGGGGCTGTGAGGTGGTGAAGGGAGTTTAACGGGGAGATGGGAAGCAGGTCAACGCCTCTACTTCCTCAGGAGTTTGCAGAAGTTTAGTACGACATTGGAAACCCCAGCAAATTTCTAGTTGTGTAGTGGAAAGTGTGCTGACCAGCTGCATCATGGTCTGGTATGGGGACACCAATACCCCAAGCGTAAAGCCCTGAAAAATGTAGTGGACACAACCCAGGACATCATGGGTAAGACCCTCCTCTCCATCGAGAACATCTACAAGGAACGCTGTCAAGGAAGAGCAGAGGCAATCATCGGAGACCCACACCACCCATGCTCTGTTCTCACTGCTGCCATCAGGAAAGAGATATGGGTTCCTTAAGACTCACACCACCCGGTTCAGGACAGCTGCTACATCTTCACCATCAGACTCCTCAAATACAATCCTTTAAGGATTCTTACTTTTGCACTTTATTGAATTCTTCTCTCTGTTTTGCACAGATTGTTTACATTTCTTTACCTGTTAACATATGTACATTGAGTGCAGTTATTTTTTGACCACCAATAAGTGGTCATTCTGCCATGCCCGCAGGAAAAGAATCTCAGGGTTGTATGTGATGTCATGTATGTACTGAGAAGAAATCTGAAATCTGAGAAGGGAATGGCTTCTGATAAATTAGTCATTAGATAGAAGGCCAAGCTCATGGCAAGTTTGTTACCTTCTACCTCATTCGAAACTTGTGTTCAAAATCCAAGTTCTCATGGTAACAATTTTAAATACAATTCTTTGATCTGACAAATGGAAACCATTAAAATGATGAACATTTGTGGTTTTAAGCTAGAGAAGGCAATCTGGCAACTCTGTAATGCAATGCTGAATTTTCCTAACTGCTATAAAAGCGAGGTGGTTTTGAGAAGTTTACATTGCAGTGACATATCGGTGCTCTTACAGCAAAAAACATGAAGAAAACCACCTCGTCTTTGCCCTGCTCCTCACCTTCTGGTCACAGGGCGACGGGCACGCACTTTCCTGACGGGCTCGCTATCTGCGCTGTCAGCCGCCTCCTCCTCATCCTCCTCCTCCTCATCATCCTCCTCTTCCTCCTCCTCTTCCTCTTCCTCATCATCTTCGTCCTCGTTCTCCTCCATCGCAGATTTTGTGGTTTTCCAACTGCCACACAAATGGAGAAGGGGAAGATGCTTAATTCAGAGTGAGATCAGATTGGTCCTTGACGAAAGGGTTCCTCTGCGCTTATCCCAGCAGGTGTGAGGGGGGGGGGGGGGGGGGGGGGGAGGGGGGAAGTTTGGTCAGCACAGCAACCCACTGTTTGCTTATTGTATTCAAGAGAAATATAATTGCATCATTGGTTTCACTGCCAGTGTGGCATCTGGACAAGGCAGTAAAGGAATAATGAAAGCTGATCAGCATCTGAAAGACACTTCCTTTTTTCCTGTTGTTGTCTTTCAGGTCTCTGCTGGTTATCAAGCACCCAGATACACTAATTCCATGTTATTTTCTCCTCATTCCTTCAAACCCAAACCAAGCACCCCCCCCCCCCCCCCCCACTACTCAAAGGACAGAGGGAGAAGGCTAGACAGTGGGGCTGAGTGGGAAAATGGATCAGCTCATGATTGAATTGCGGGACAGGCTCGATGGGGGAAAAAAAATGGCCCGAGCGGAACAGGGAGCAAGACACAGCGCCGCCCCCTCCCCCCCACTGATGGGTCCTATCAACTAATCTGACTTTGTACAGGCTTTGACTGGCCTGTTAAAGGAGCTGACAGTGTTTTATTCAAAATTCCGAGACCGCGGGGTTTGGACGCAAGGTGATGTGAGGGGCTGAGATGCTGGACCAGCACAGGACACCAGTAATGGGGTTAACGCCCCCTGCTGAGAAGGTGAAGCAAGGACAATGACCACTGTGGAAGGCCAGCGAGGAGCTCTGCGGGTGAAGAACATACAAAGGCGGTGAGCTGTTGGCAACATGTGAGCAGTGAATCCACACAGGCTACTGACAACTTGAGGTCAAAGGACTCACACCAGGCTGCAGGAGACTGGCTCACGAGGAACCAGGTATCGGAACTGGGATTCTAGAGGGTGCTGAGGGCAAAAGGGCTCCCAGAAGGCCTTAGGCACTGACTGTGCCAGAGGTTTGGATCTGGCCTCAGGTTACTGATGGTTTGAACTGAACTGGAAGCAGGCTGAGGGAGAACTGGAGGTGAATCCACATCAAATCGGTGACTCTGAGGCAATTCTCATTTGTTTCTCTTTCTCGGACTTGTAAGGGGCGCCGGGCAACCCTAATGGGGAATCTTTGTCTGCCTTGTAGGAGAATAAAGGCAATTTCATATCATGGCATTTCTTTTATTACAGAACAATAATTATTATCTGATCTGATGGGCTTATTTTTGCCCCTATGTCTTATGGTCTAACTGCACAAGAGAAGCAATTTACAGTGCCCAATTAACCTCCCACCCTGCTTGTCTTAGGGGTGTGGGAGAAAGTCCAGCACGAGATGGAAACCCATGTGGTCAAAGGAGAACATGAAACCTTCACACAGACAGCAACTAAGGTCAAAACCGAACTCAGGTTGCTGGAGACACATAGTTCTGCTTTCTGCGATTGGATGACAGTAACTGGTGGTGACTGACTGTGAGAGGTGCTGTGACCCTTGCTCCTTGTAAAATACTTTGGAAGAGGGAAGGATGTGATGTTGGAGGGGCTGCAGAGGGGGTTTTACCAGGACAATATCTGGGATGGACTGTTCCAGCGATGAGGAAAGAATGCTGAGGCTGGGTCTGTTTTCCATGGACCAGAGGTGGTTACAGGGACATTATTGAATTACACAAAATTCTAAGGGGGTGAAAGATAGGGTACATGATAGGAAATGATTCCCTGAATCAGCATAAAATAAAACTCAACCACATTAATTTAGATAAAAACACAATGCTGGAGAAACTCAGTAGGTTAAACAGAGTACTTGAGCGTAGAAGGCTGGTGGCGGGGGATTTGAAAGAGGTCTTTAAAATTTTGAAGGGGATAGACAGTAGATGTGGATTAACTTTTTCCGTTGAGGATAAGGAAGATTTAAACGAGAGGATGAGCTGGGAGTTAGGGCAAAAGTTTAGGTGCCAGGCACAACATTATTTTTTAAGAAAGATTTGAATAGATTTATGGGTGGAAAGGGTATGGAGGGTTATGGGCAGAGTGCAGGTCAGGAGGACTATGAGAGCGTAAGTGTTTCGGCACGGACAAGAAGGGCCGTGATGGTTATGCAGCAAAGGTAGATACATAGCCAACATTTTGGGCTTGAGCCCTTTGACAAGTATGAGCAAAACATAGAGGTGCCTGAATGAAAAAGACATGGATTTAGAGTGGGGGAAAGAGATTTGGATGGGATTTAAGGAGTCTTTTTACACTGGTATACACCGTCATTTGAGGTGTCTACTCAAACACAGGGGTCATCACGACGGGTCCTGTGCAAGAGCATGGGATGAATGCCGATGGGTTACAGTCATTGGCATGGACAGGATGGGCTGAATGGCTTGATTCCATGTTGTACGACGACTTTCTTTGCTGCCCCTCCCCAGCTTAAACCCCTCACTGCTGAGGGGATGAGTACACGTTGTGCATGCAAAACCATCTCTGACTCGGTGTGAGTCAGCTGTGAATTGGGTCAACTTTGGAAACCCTCCACTGGCTCCCAAGTCATGAGCTCAAAACTAATTCTTTCCTTCTGACATTTCGTAACATTCATCAATGCACATCTGCTGTATCACAATTTTTACAATTCATTCATGATATAATCTTAGCAGCCAAAATAATTCCTTTTAACCACCTCCTGATGGGAAGCTGCATTCTTCCAATATTTTCCCAGTTGCTCATTTTAATGTTGGATAATTGAGGGAAGTAATCAGACAGCAAATTTCCATAGTACATAACAGCACAGAAAACAGGCCATTCAGCTCTTCTAGTCTGTGCCAAACTATTATTCTGCCTTGTCCCACTGACCTCTACCCAGAACATAGCTCTCCATACCCCGCCCATCCATGTACCTGTCCAAATTCTTCTTAATGTTAAAAATGAGCCTCCATTCACCACCTCAGCTGGTTCCACACTCCCACCATTCTCTGTGGAAAAAGTTCCCCCAATGTTCCCCTTTCACCCTTAACCCACGTCCTCTGCTTTGTACCTCAACTACCCTCAGTGGAAAAAGCCTACTTGCATTTACTCTGTCTATACCCCTCATAATTTTGTATATCTCTATCAAATCTCCCCTCTTTGTTCTACACTCCAGGGACTTTGTTTAACCTTTCCTTGTAACTCAGTTCCTGAAGTCTGGACAACATCCCAGTAAATCTTCTCTGCACTCTTTCTATCTTATTGTTATCCTTCCTGTAGTTAGGTGACCAAAACTACATACAATACTCCAAATTTGTTCTCACCAATGTCTGATACAACTTTACCACAACATTCCAACTCTTATACTCAAGATTTTGCCTTACGAAGGCCAATATGCCAAAAGGTCTTTACAACTCTATCCATCTCTGATACCACTTTCACGGAATTGTGTATCTGTATTCCCAATCCCTCTGTTCTACTGAACGACCATTTATCGTGCATGTACTACCTAGGTTTGTCCTTCCAAAATACAACACCTAGCACTTTCCTGCATTAAACGCCATCTGCCATTTTTCCAGCTGATCCAGATTCCTCTGCAAGCTTTAAAAGCCTTTCTCGCTGTCCACAATGCCTTAAATCTTAGAGTCATCTTTTGCAGAGGCCAATGTACCATGAGGTTCTTACGAAGCAACATTTTCGTAGCCAACATTAATGACAGTAGTTTGTTTCATATTAATTCATTCAACTGCATTTCAATTCCCCAGCTGCTGTTAACACCACACGCCCATCTTATTCCATTGCTCGGGATTATAGTCCAATCACAGAATCACGGCACCATCATGGTCTCCAGAACAAAGATGGATAAAGTGATCTTCGCTTCACCTCCAATGGCCAACTCTCCATTCTACAGCCTTCAGCACCAAACAATGTCATAGGGAACCCCTTGCATTGTGTCAAGGACCAAGTGCATGCAGGTCAGCAAGGTGAACATTTCAGTAAAGCAAGGAGCTATAGAGAAGGTGGTTGTTGTGCTTTGCTTGGCGCCTGGGCCCACAAATGGTGAGGTGGACGCAAATATAAAGAGGAGAGGGGGCACTCAGCCAGACTGTTCTTGTGGTAGAAGGCGGGATATTTTGGGCAGTCTTGTTCCTCATCAGTTTACCCCTGCACTTGCCCTACAATTAATATAGAACGATTCCTTGAAAAGAAAGCACCTCCACCCCCCCTCCCCCCCAACAGAGTTAAAGAAGGAAGTCTGCAGATGCTAGGGAATTTGTAATGCATAGTAAGTGCTGGAGAAACCTGGAGCTCCATAGAAAGTAAAGGGTAACCAATGGGCCTGAGCCCTCCATCAACTTGAGCAGCATGGTTAGCGCTAATACAGGGCCAGCAACCATTACTGGGTTCGAATCCTGTGCTGTCTGCAAGGAGTTTGTACGTTCTCCCCGTGTCCATGCGGGTTTCCTCCGAAAACGTACGTGTGTTAGTAGGTTAATTGGTCACATGGGTGTAATTGAGCAGTATGGACTTGAAGACCCTGTTACTATACTGCATCTCCTCCAAGGGCTCCCGTTTCCTACCACCCTTCAAAAACATTCCGGGGGTTGTAAGTTAATTGGATGTAATAGGTTGGCACTGCCTCCTGGGCCTGCTACCGGTGCTGTATTTATGTCTAAATTTAAAAAGACAGACAGGCACCTCATTCAAAAGGTGAGGGGTGGGAAGGAAGAGGAGAGAAGGGGCAGGAGCACAGGCTAACAAGTATGAGGTCTTATGTAGGTACAGATGGGAGGGTAGAAGAGAACAAAAGCTGAGGAAGGTGGCTCTCTGATGGAAAGGAGTGGGGAGCTGAGGAAAGGAGGCAGAGGGTAGGGAGAGAGGGACACTGACAACACAAACCTATCGCATGGACAAAAAGACAGGATCATCTGTTACATACAGCATTAAATCGCAAATGGTCTACACAAACACGTCCCGAAGACTCACTTTGTGGCTCTCCTCCTTCCTCGCCGCATTGGGGTCTCATTCTCAGAGTTTTCACTGCTCTCCTGCTTTATTTAAAAAAAAAGATTTCTTGAATATTTCACTGTGATCTCTCTCCACATGGGTTCACAATCTCAATCGACCCAGGCCCAAGTAAACCCACCTTCTCAACTACACATGTATGATGAAAAGAACTGGAACAGTCTGATATTTTACAATGGTAACAGCAACTGTAATACAAGCAGTCCCTGTCCACAAATCACAGGGACTGAGAGCAGCCCTTCCTCTGCTCCCAGTCTCTCTGCCTTCTGCTCCACCAAAGATTTCCCCTCCCATCTCCCGCACTGCTCTTCGTAGCTGACGCTCATGTATACACAGAGCCATCTACGGACGTGATCCGGGAGCCAACACACTGACTGCAGTTCAGCCGCTCTGACTGGCATGGACCACAGGAATATGTGGACCTTGGGATGAGAGTGAACAATGAAAACAAAAGGAAAATCAAATCATAATAAAAGATAAAAATGGTGAGAACCCCGTCGATCTCCCCACCGAGGAATCAGGGCATGCAAATTTACTCCCCACTCAGCGGGATTCTTTTCCCTTCAAAAATTATTTAGCTACCATGTTAAAATTTAGCTGATACTACTTCTGTGGAATCCTCAGACTTCCATTGCTGTGGGGGAAAAGATACTTACAATCCAGCTAAG
Organism: Narcine bancroftii; assembly: GCF_036971445.1. Taxonomy (NCBI): domain Eukaryota; kingdom Metazoa; phylum Chordata; class Chondrichthyes; order Torpediniformes; family Narcinidae; genus Narcine; species Narcine bancroftii. The sequence continues at coordinate 67,108,777 of NC_091482.1, read as the reverse complement.
TTTTTAAACACAGTCTGGTTATGTCCCACTCACATTTCAATAGATTTTTAAAGAAATAAACTTTACCATTAGGCAACTCCCACACGGTTGGAAACAAACTCTTCAGCCATTGATTCAGGTAGATCAGGTGAGCATGAAATGTGCTGAGGTTTCAGAAAATTAATTAAGAATTCCCTCCGTTGAAGGGGAGACTGAAAAAGAACTAGATTTGTGGAGAACAGTAACCTGCATCACAGCCACTGCATTTCAAATGTAACTTGGAGACTCTGAAGTGCTTTAGAAGATCCTGAGAGATGCAAGAAGGCACTATGTAAATCTGTTAAAGACTGCAAGCATTAAACAATCTGTCTGCTGCTGAGATAAATTGCCCCTTCTTAGTAAAAGGTGTTAAAGTTATTGGTGTCCCATAAATTTCACAGCGAGGAAGAGCTTCAGAGTAGAACTGTATTACTAAGTATAACACGTCTCATTCCAAAGTTCACATTCCCTTTCTGTGGATATGTTCTATTAATAACAAGCAAACCTATGGCAAACAATACAAGGTATCACTTGCGTTAACATCTTGCACATTTTACTTTTGGCAAGAATTGAACAGGGTTGTTAGAGGTTGGGAGTAGCAGGAGGATTGTAATTGGAGGACAAACACAGAGAAACCTATCTTGTCGTGATCAAGGCATTGGGTTCAAATCCCACTCCAGTGATGTTGGTATTCCTAAGGGGCAATGAGAGGATCGTGATGATGTTGGAAACACAACCTTTCGGACAGGATGTCCAACCTAGGGTTGCTCACCCACTCAAGTCTAAGTACAACTGTCCCATTTGTAAAAAAAAAGGGAGGAGTCCTTTCTTATGTTCAGGTCTATACTTGTCCTCAAACATCACCACAAAATGTTTGGTTGTCATTGTTGGATGCTGCAAAGGGTAAATTTTGTGTTGTGTTTCCTACATTCTCATTGGTTGCATGTCACTGGCAGGAAAAGATTTTTGGACAACCAGAAGCTGCAGAAATTGCACGTCTGTTTTGGACATTAGCTTTGAAGGGCAAGCTTCCTTGGTAACAGAATAACTGGTTATCGTTCTACATTATATCAATTGAGAGGCCTATTACTGCAGCTAGCTGGAGTCAGTCAGAATCGTGACAGAGTCATAAAGTTATACAGCAATAGAAACAAGTGATGGCTGGTGTAGCAGTTGGTTCAACGCCAGCGATTGGGACCAGAGTTCATATCCCGCACTAACTATAAGGAGTTTGTATGTCCTCCCTGCATCTGTGTGGGTTTTCCCTGGGGGCACCGGTTTCCTCCTACCCTTTAAAACGTACCAGGGGCTTAGTTTAATTTGGGCAGTATGGACTCGTGGGCCGAAATGGCCTGTTATGCTGTATGTCTGTCTGTATGTATTTATGTATATCTAGGTCCTTTGGCTCAGAGTGGGCACTGACCATCAGCATTAATTTACGCCAATCCTACACTTTTTAAAAGTCATGGCACAGAACCAGGCCCTTCAGCACGCTCAAGCGGTGCTAAACATCAAGTGCCTATTTTTTCACAAACCCCTACCCTCACACATTTCATTCTTCACCTCTCCCGGATTCAATCACTCATCGGGACCAATTAACTAAGAAGACACACATTCTCGTGGGAGAACCTAGAGGTTTTGGGGGTGGGGGTGGAAAGAAATGACGTGGTCATGGGGAGAGCTTGCAAACTCCACAATGACAGGACCTGAGGCCTGAGTGAACTCTGGAACTGCGAGCCTGAGCCACCCTAATCATTTCCTCCTTGCCATCGCTTGGGTAAAGCACCCCAATTCCCACTGCTGACTGCTGTCCAATCTCCCTTTGAGACCAGCTGCAAGAGCACTCAGTCTCCTGCAGAACATGACCAGTTGGGTAAAAGGAGACAACGCAGCTCCCAGGGAACAAATAACTACTGAAAAAGCAAAATTGGAAATTAGATGGGTCAAGTATAAAATTAATTACCTGGGGAGTAATGAGGAAACTTGGTGCAAGTCAGTGGGTTGGATACTTCAGCACAAAACATTTATGACAGCATCCTGCATTATACTCTCCCTGACTTTATTTAAGGCAAAACACGAGACCATGGGAATGATTGAGATGGTTTCTGGGAGGAATGTTCATGTGCAGCGAGGGTATAGTTACAGGCTTCACTATCCATTTAATCTGGCGAGTCCCCAGTCTTAAATACTTATTTTCTCCGCTACTCACCTCTGCTCCAGCGTTAAGTCGAGTCGGTTCCTGTCTGCTGCGGTTTGACCTCCTAACCCCATAAACATCTGGATATTCTTCCCACATCTGCAATATAAACAGACCATCATAAGGCCTGCACCCTCCCACCATTTTAATTATACTAGAATTTAATTAACAAAATGCCAAAAACAGGTCTTAGTTTGACTATTATAGTAGACAAAAAAAAACATTATTTAAAGTAGGATTTTAAATGACTTTGATGAAGTCCTATTTAAGACTATTTCTAGCTTTGAAGTAAAACAGTTCTACCATGAACACAGAGGTGACAACAACTGTTGTACAAAATGATATGCTTCAGGGATCCAAATAACTTTAAATCCATAGAATGAGACAATGCTCTGATATTGCATTTACTGAATCAGCATGAATTGGCACAGAAAAAAATGAGAAGCTTTAACGCAGCATTCTAATCCCAGAACTTTGCAATGATCCTTCAGATGAGATGTACTTCATTTTCCTAACACAACCCAAATTTGATTGTTCGAGGCCTAATAAATGCAGTAAAAACACAGAAGGTTATACCCATCTTCATATCAGTGATGCTAAACTGGAGGAGTGGGGACTGTGTACACTGCAATACCTTTTTCTGCCTGTCACTAACTCTCCGAATTCCTAGTGACAGAACAGCTCTACAAAGGAAAAAGTCAATTGGGCATTGATCCATTCTGAGGACTATTTTGTGCTTTAAGACTTGGGTCCATTGAGGCAAAAGCGCTGACCCCCTTCCAGAACAAGGCAAAAGCCACTTCCTAATCTCTAACCAGTTTGGACCAAACCCTTCTCTCAAAGACTTCAAGTCTCAAATTTGCAGTAAGGACTGTGGCTTCAGCTTCACTTAATTGCACGAAGCAAGAAATTGGTTTTCAGGCCTTGCATGGAAATGGTTTGAAGATTTTTAAAAACTTGTTAATTTTATTCCACAATGGGGAAAAAAAACCATGACAACGTGCTAATCCTCCAGCAGCGATGGCAACTCAATGAGAAATAGATGCACATATCCAATTCATAGTTAGATGAAAACAAATTTGGATTACAACACTTTGCCTCTGGTTAGTGACTGCAAGGTAGGTCTCCGGTGAGACCACACTTGGAATACTGTGTTCAGTTCTGGTAACCTCATTATAGGAAGAATGTGGAAGCCAAGGAGAGGTTGCAGAGATTTACCAGGATGTTGCCTGGATTGAACGTCTTACGAGGCAAGGTTAGCAGAGCTGGGGCTTTTCTCTTTGGAATGCAGAAGGATGAGAGATTTAATGGAGGTCTACGAAATTATGAGAGGCATAGATAAGGTGGACGGCCAGCACCTGTTTCCCAAGGTAGGAACAACAAACACCAGAGGACACATGTACAAAGCTAAGGGAGGAAAGTTCAGGGAGACATTAGGGGTAAGTTGTTCCCCCCCCCCCCCCCACACAGAGAGTTGTGGGTGCCTGGAATGCTTTGCCTGGGCTGATGATGGAAGCTGAAACATTAGGGATTTAAGAGATTCTTACACAGGTACATGGTTGAAGGAAAAAATGAAGGGTTACAGAGTAGAGAGAGTTTAGTACTTTTTTTTTAGGGATATATGGGTTGGCTCAACACTGAAGGCCAAAGGGCCTGTACTGTAGTGTTCTATATTCTATGTAAAGGGGAAATCAATGCAAGTCTTCAAAACGTCACTGTGGACGGATCTGAGTGTTCTTCCTCGTGGAACAGCAAGAAGGTAGGAAGGGAATAATAAATAGCTGCTGGTCTTAGTGTCACAGTCCTGGCCCCTTTCTTTCAGTGATAAATTGGAAGCAATTCAGAGGAGGTCCATCGGGGTAAAAGAGCCTTCTTGTGAAGAAGGGGTTACTGGAGTTTTGATGAGCAAGAGGTGATATGATTGAAATAGATTTGGTTTTGACGGAACTGAATGAAGGAGGTCATAAAAGAGATGTTTCCCTTCATGAAAGAATTTGGAATAAATGTGGGGGTGTGGAAGTCTCAGAGAAAGGGCATCCACTCGAGAGATGAGGAGGAACGTACATCTTTACAGGACCACGAATATTTAAAATTCATTGTTCCCTGGGGTGTTGTAAATAAAATTTCAGGTTAATTGGGTGGCACGGGTTGAAATGGCCAGAACCCACTTCTAATACATTGTAAATCACAAAATAAATAATAAGATTCATGATCCTGCCCGGGAGTAACTTTGAAGTGGAGAGCAGCCATCTATTTACCTTCCTAATCATTCAATATGCTCGGTGGGGGGGGGGGGGTGCTAATTTTTTTTAGGGGCCGGAGCTCACCAAAAACGGCGACAAGGTGCAGGGGCGATGCTCTGCACCCCTGAATATACCGAGGATGAGACGGACATGCTTTTTATCTGCAGTGGGGTCGAAAGTTATGGAGAACAAGCAGCAAAGTGGAGATGAAGCCACAATCAGGACAGCCATGAACTTTCAAAGGGGATCTATGAGCTACTCTTTGCCATTTCTTATGAAATGACATCAGAGAATAAGGTGTATGCTGGGCACACAGCATTGAAGAGTCATGATAAGGGTAAATATTCACCAAGGATATAAATATCACCTTTTTTTGATTTGCAGGAAAAGATGTTATTTTACTCAGGAGCTGACCCATGTTTTGGACAACCTATCCATCCTCCATGATTCCCTCTCCATCTTCCAGCCTTACTAAAATCTGGGTTGCCAGGGATAATGAGTTTTCTAGCAGACAATCCCAGCAGAGGAACCTTAATTAAGGACTGATCATTTGCATGTGTATTGGTTCAGATAGCTGTTTTACTACATAACAAAGAAACACATAAATAAATAATTTATGTAAAGTGTAGCAACCTGCTAAGGTGGCAGAGAAATCGAGGTATAGGGATTTATTATTAGAGTAAAACCCCTGTTATCTGTAATTCAAGCAACCAGCAAAATAGAAATGGCAGAAAATAGGTAAAAAATGCAGGTTTAAAATTGGCACTCCTCATTGTTAGTTCACCAATCACATAACACGCACTATCAAGCAACCAGAAAATCCACTTATCCAGCATCTACCAATCCCCATAAGTGCCGGATACCAGGGGTTTTATTGTCATTCAATTACACCAGTACAAAATATATTGCAAATGTAACTTGAATAGTGAACTCAAGCTTTTATTAACATTTGTGTTCATGACAGACCAAACTCCATCCACAATCCAGAAAGATTCACCTATGGTTAACACTGCAAAATTATATTGTGCCTGGAGACGGCACGCAACATTCACCCCAACCAACCCTTTTTTGGTGAACACTGGATCACATTGTCTCCGATACTCCCATGCAGATCTCATCTAGTTGAGCTAAAGATTCGTGGCCAGTTTTTAAAAAAACACATTGGCATAAACTTACTGTATATGGTTTTGTCGACTATTTTTCAATATTAAACTTAAGGGGTCAGCTATCACATGGATACTTTTGACTGCGGTAAGTGCCTGCGTCATTCGCGGTGTCAGGAGTTCTGGGGGGTGGGTGGCTGAAACCAAGGCAGGAGGACAGAGTCGAGATGAGAGTCCATAGTTGAGGCATCGGGAGCTCGAGTTGGCGAGTGGCCAGGGCCAAAAAGAGGGAAAGTTCCTGACGTGACGTTTACATGGAAAATACCAGATCTTTGGCCAAAAATGAGGGGTGGGGGGGGTTGACTCTTAAACGAGCATATAAAGCAGATCATTTGTAATGCAAGAATCTGGACATACGATCAGAAGACATTCGGGCCGTAGAGGAATCACTTGTTCTGACCACTGCCAAATCATCCACACTTGTATATCAGGCAGAGTGGCTCGGAAAAGAAGGATGGAGATTTTGTCTGGTCAGAACCACCACTAATTCTACCAGCCAACCCTAAAGTGTGTAATTGAGATTTTTCTTTCTAAACTTGCCTGAGTCATCATCTCTCAGTATTTTTAGCAATAGAAGTGAATGGGATATTTTATTTTAATGCACAAGATATATTCATGCTTTCTGAGAACAACGGAGTCAAATTCCCGCAACACGTTCAAAGACTTCGGCTATGATCAGGAAAAGGTTGGCAGCTGGGGGAGCAAATAGATCTTGCAGGGAAAAGGTCAGGAGTGCAGCAGACAGGGGATTCAGTCCCCCCATGGCAACAAGAAGGGACAAGGGATTTGGAGGCACGGTAAATAAGGGATTGAGATCAATTCCCACCCCTTCCAAAAAAATATCGACATTGAGGGATTCAACACACTGAATTTTAGAGGGAGTGACTGCAGACACTGTGATTGAAGTTGAAAACACAATGCTGGAGAAACTTAGAGGAGTTCAAACGGTGTACTTTATAAGAGCAAAAGATAGATACTTAACCAACCTTCGGGGTTGACCCCTTCGAAGGCAAGGAGTGAAGAAAGAAGCATGGCTGTGGAAGTTGCTCCCGATCTGTAATCCCTGCCTCCTCTCAACCTTTATGACCACGTACTTACTCACTCAGACTCACTTCTCGCCTCTGCCGACATTTTGCTCGTACCTTGATGAAAGACTCAAGTCCAGAACATTGGTTCTCTGTCTTTATCTTTGTTCTATTAAGCATGCTGTTTGACCGGCTGAGTTTCTCCAGAATTGTAGAGGAAATCTCGAGCATGTTGCCCGTAGGTGACGCCCAGGACAATCAATGACCTGAAAACATCACTGCCTGACTCCACGAACCCTGCTTCAGCTGCTGAGTTGATGATTAAAATCTGATTTTCAAGACTTGCTTTGAACTCCCTCATGTCACAGTGATTAGTGCCATTTTCCACAAACTCTAAAGTAGCAGGCCTCAAGACCTAACCGTTCCCTGATGCATTTTTTAAAAGATGGCACAGGGTGAATTATTTATTGATGAAATTTGATAATTAGTCACATGCCACGTAGTCATAACAAATTCCATTTGGCAGTCCAAAGCAGAGGTTGTGAAATTCGGGGCAGTGCTTGCCTTGAGGCCTGATATCTGAACAGCGAGAAAGGAGATAACCTCCCGTTTATCTTTACTAATTACCTTTTTAACATCAGCTATCCTCTCCTTCTTACTCAAGGGCTTGTCCTTGTTCTCGGGGGCAGTCTGCTGGAACTTGGAGCTGGCTGATTCGCTTTCCGATTCCGACTGCGACTCCGAGGACTCCGAACTGCTGCAGTTGGACTCACATCCCTGCTCACTTTCAGACTGGCTGCCCGACTCCGAACCCGAGGCAGAGTGGTTGGATTCTTCAGAGGCTAAGTTGCTAATGGAGAGAAGGACACATTAGAAGTTGGAAGTTTCAGTGCTTGGCTGCAGTGTGACAGAAGTGAAGGACTTGGAAAAAGCAGAGTAATGCGTAAGAATTGTCCGTTCAACCCTTCGAGCCTGCTCTGCCATTCATACAATCATGGTGAATCATCTACTTCAAGACTATATTCCTGTTTTCTCCTTGTCCAAGAAAAAAATCTCAGCAACTTTAACTTGTGCAAGGAGCAAGTTTAGGGAACTATTTTCAGAAAATCCAAATGATTTAAGAAATGGAAAGTCTGATAAGTGACGAGTTGTGAAGGGATAGCAAGGGATCCAAAGGAGATTCAGATTTCAGATTTGTCGCATGCAACCCTGAGATTCTTTTTCCTGTGGGCGAGGCAGAATTACCACTTATTGATAGTGCAACAAAAAATTGTACTCAAGAAGATATGTATTCATGTAAACAATGAAGTCCCTGATTAAGTTTGTTGTTGAGCAGTCTGATGGTGGAGGGGGAGCAACTGTTCCTGAACCTGGTGGTGAGAGTCTTGAGGCCTCTACACCTCTTTCCTGATGGCAGCAGCGAGAACAGAGCATGTGCTGGGTGGTGTGGATCCTTGATGATTGCTGCTGCTCTCCGACGGTAGCGTTCCCTGTAGATTTTCTCGACGGTGGGGAGGGTTTTGTCTGTGATGTCCTGGGCTGCGTCCACACCCTTTTTGCCGAGTACCAGATCAATCGAAAGGAGGAGAGAGAATTTTTAATTTTTTTTAGATTGAACCGTCAGAGGTCAACTCAGCTTCACGTACATACCCAACCCACCATAATGAATCCAATCCTACCACAAGCTCAAATATCTACAATTGTTTTGCTACTCTGACAGACTCATTAATGCAGCATGTAATCATTTGTCTCAGCCCCCCATGTTCACATTTCCAACTCCTAACATTCAGTCCTCAACCCTCAGCTCCAGCTTATTTATAGAGCCAGCAGGTGGCTGTCTTAATCATGAGGACTTCTCATTTTCCAAAGCCAAATTAGCCCTAACCAGGCCTATAGTTGGGACATGAAGGCTTAAGGTCCACGCATTGTGAAAATAATAGCAATTTCAACCATCAGCGTGAAAGGGTTCAGACAAGCTCATTGAAAATAATGGATTGCCGCACGTGTCGTTCTGACATGGAAGTTCTTGGTCTGAAAGTCAAAGGTTTGGTCAAGGATCACAAGTACTGCAGTTTCTTCAGCACTTTTGTATACTGCTGAATTCTCCAACATTTTTGCATATTGCATCCGACACAACATCTGCAGTCATTCTTGTTAAACTTTATAAAAGCATTAGAGCTTTCCTAGCAGTTATTGCAGATGTCAATGGACCTCCAACAACCCTTGCTCATTATTCCCCTCTCCTTTAAAGTTGTTGACCAGCTCTATTGGAATCTAAAATTATTTCTACAGGAGGCTCTGAAAGTTCTGACCTTTGGAGTTTTTCTGCTGTTTTCAGTAGCTTTAGCTTCAGATCAGAAGGCTCATGGGTTTCATTTAAAAAAACAGCAAAAAACATGCGATGTACATGTGTGGAAAGAGTGATTTCAACATCCCTTGAAAATATTTCAGTAATTGACACAGCTTCAGAAACCACCACCGTGAAATTCTTCACTGTGGAAAATCTGTCCAGCAGCACAAAGGTTTACATTATTGAACGTAACTTTTATTGCGTGAATGTTTACATTGGCCTCAACCTGAATTTCTCCAGCACTTTTACTTGATATATTTAGTGACGCTCTATATTTAATTCAATTAGTTTACAATTATAGATTTTTGTTTAAATCACAAGTGCCTGTTAGGCTGCAAGTCTGAACTTTGGTGCACATGTACATTATACAATGTCTATGTAATATAGTAAATCCCCCCTATCCAGCACTTATGGGGATTGGTGGATGCTGGATAAGTGAACTTTCTGGCTGATTGAGTCTGCGTGATTGGCAAACTCACTGCTAGGGTGAACCAATTTAAAACTTTTTGCTGTTTCTTGAGGCCGCCAGTTGCTTGAAACTCAGATAACGAGGATTTTATAGTCAAAGGTTTTAAAATAAATGATGAGAAAATCAATGACCAGATTTATTTTGAGAAAAGGTCCTAAATGGGGCCAACAAATTTCAGAGCATTCGGTTTTAAAAAACACCAAAAGTTATCTATAAGGCAACATCAAAAAATCTGGCCTTGACATGAAGAGGATGTGTTGAAGCTTTTGCAAAGCATGAAGTTAGGTTAAGTTGCCAGGAACAGATGATATTTACCCAAGCCTACTATGGGAAGCGAGGAGAGATGGCTGAGCCACTGGCGGTGATCTTCGCATCATTACTGGGCACAGGAGAAATGGAGGGGATTGGAGCATTACAAATAGTGTTCCCCTGTTCAATAAAGGATGCAGCAATAACACACAAAATTAGAGACCAAGTCTTACTTCAATGGTGTGAAGCTGTTGGAGAAGATCCCGAGAGACAGGATTTACGAGTATTTAGACAGGGCCATAATCTGATTTAAGATAGTCAGCACGGCTTCGTCAGGGAAAGCTGCACCTCAGGAGCCTGATTGAATTCTCTGAGGATGCAATATTGATGAAAATACAATTGTGGAGATCATGTATATGGATTTCAGTGAGGCATTTGATAAGATTCCCCATGAAAGGCCAATTCAGACAGTAAAGAGGCATGGAATCCAAGGAGGCCTTGTTTTGTGGATACAGAATTGGCTTGCCCACAAAGGCCAAGGTGCATATAGAAGGCTCATATTCTGCATAGAGGTCGGTGACTAGTGGTGTTCCACAGGGATCTGTTCTGGGGACCACCCCCCCCCCTCAGCCCCCACCCCAACTTTGTGGTTTTTATAAATGACCTGGACGAGGAAGGTTGGTGGTGTTGTGAATAGTCGAGAGCAGTGGTTTTCAATTTTTTCTTTCGTTCCACTCACATACCACATAGCCATAGGAGTGGGAAGGGAAGGTTGAGAACCACTGCTCTTGATCCAATTGTTACTGAAATATTTTGCTTGAGAAAAATTGTCATTGGCCCATTTCCTTTGGAGATATGAAACCCTGCACATAATGAGCCAATTAGATACAGAGGTTCTCAACCTTCCCTTCCCACCCACATACCACCTTAAGTAATCCCATACTAATCACAGAGCGCCAATGGCATAGGGAATACTTAAAGTGGGATGCGAGAAACCACTGGTCTAGAGGGTTGCCAGAGATTAGAAACGGACCTTGATAGAATGTTGAGCTGGGCTGAGAAGTGGCGGATGAAGTTTTAACTCAGAAAAGTGTGGTTCATTTCAATCGGTCAAATTTGAAGGGATAGTCCGATGTTAATGGGAAGATTTTGAACAGTGTGGAAGAACTGAATGATCTTGTGACACTCACAGCTGCTGCAGAGTTTAATAGTGTTGTTATGATGGCATATGGCCTGTTGCCCTTCATTAATCTTAAAATTGAGTTCAAGAGCTGTGAGGTAATGTTGTAGCTGTACAAGACCTTAGTTAGGCCCCATTTGGAATATTGTCTGCTCACTGCAGGATATGCAGAAGAGATTTACAAGGATGCAGCCTTGAGGATAGGTTAAGTGAAATTGATCTTTTCTCCTTGAGGTGACAGAGGATGAGGGGTGACCTGATAGAGGTGTGTAAAATGGAGATCCACTGATCATGTGGTTGGCCAGACATTTTCCAGGGCTGAAATGGCCAACGTGCAGGGGTATGTTTTAAGGTGCTTGGAAAGAAGTACAGGGGGATGCATGGAGTGGAGAAAGGTACAATAGGACCTTTTAAAAGACTATTAGATAGGTACAAAGAAAACCTGAGGGCTGTGCAGTAGGGAAACTATATAGGCAGTTTATTCCAACTGCACAGCATTGTAAGCCAAATAGTGTGTATTGAGCTGTGGATTTCTACGTTTCAAGAAATGTTTCAGCAATCTGAATTAATCCCACGGTCATTATGATGCTGGATGGCAGGGCATAGAGTTGTTACAAGTTATTTAATAACTAAACACATCTTGCCCCTTTTTGAGCTGAAGGAGAAAGATCACACTTGAAACACTGTTCCAACGAGAGGTTCTTTCAAATAGCAATAGCTGAATTGACTGCATAACTACAAAAGTGAACATGGGGAGCTTTAGACAAACTGTAACTCAAAGCCCTTGGGTGCTGCACAAAGATTTTTTAGTCCCACAACACAGGTTGGGAGATGGCAATAATCAGTCAAAATCCAGCTTCTGAGAGAAGTTGACCTTCAATCTCAGTTCTGAAAGGCATTTTTATTCTTCAATTTTTCTGCTAAGGTTGAGGTTCTAAGTTTAAATACAGAAAAATCAGCACAGGAACTTAAAATGTAAAAGGATATAGGTTCAAGTTAAAACCCAAGTAGGAATGAAGTAATTTTCTATAATGCACTAGATTGATCTGCATTCCTGAGTTCTGATGAAGGGTCTTCCACTTGAAACATTAATGGTTTCTTTATCCATAGATGATGCCTGCCCAGTTGAATTTTGATCTGACACCGCAGAATTGGATAAATACACTGGACAACAAAGATTTTGCTTCCTGAACACCTTTTTGGGTGTATTTTATAAAATTTGAGCTGCTGATCACTTAAAATTTTCCTATCACGTAGCATTTGCTTTTAGATATAACCTATATTTGTGAATTCCTGTCATATTTTAAGTCTACTTTAAGCATGCAAAACTATGAAGTGAAACCTGTCATTGAATATTAATCTTCTGCATTTGCACTTGGACGTCTTCCCTGCCGATCCTTGGTGCAGTCAGTGACATTGCAACCATGGAAAAGTGGTATCAGTGCAACTGGAATCCATCAATATTGTTGGACACTGACATGAGAGGCATCAGATGCTGAGTACAAATGAAATTCAGCAGCAAAACGTTTTTGGGTCAGTTGGTCTAACGCAATGTGTCCGCGCCATGATGTGATTAAACCTGCTCAATTCAATAAAAGTTAATTTAATGTTTCCCCAACTTCCTATGTGATACAGCAAATCTGAAATTATTTTTGTTTTCAGCTTGAAGTTGTCTATCATAATCTCCACTTTTTCTTTCGGGAAGCAAAAGTTTTGAAAATATGTTGTTCAGTGTTATTGAAGAAAAAGCCTCATTGGCTCTGGGTAAATCATCAAGAATTAGAATAAACACAAGCAAGGTGCTGGACAATTCTCAGTATAAAGTCTTTGTGCTTAGTGCCCCAGAGATGGTTCCTCCCATGTTCCCAAAACATACATATTCTCCCCCCCCCCCCCGACACGTGTGCACACACACGCGCACACAGGGATTTCTCTTGGGTGGAATGCTAGTTGGGATCTGTGGACAGAACAGCACGAAATATTCCAAAAGCAGCAAGCAGCGATTAGGAGACAAAGAAATGGGCTGGAAGTGATGGTGTATTGGGTTTATTTATTGCTGCATCCACTACCAGAGCTGGCTGAGTCACTCGGAGGAAGAACTAGTCCCAGTGCCAATTCACCCACGTAAACACTGAGAGAATATTCTTTAGACGAAAAGTCAGGCAGGAAATCGTGACAATTTAAATGACTGGAAAAAATTAACTTTTCAGAGTCCATCTTGCCATTCAGATTCCACATCTTACTGTACTAATTAAGATTGTTCTCAGGAGGAATGAGCATCGTTAGGTTTTCATGCCTGAGAATCAGTCAGAAGATTTAGACAATCAGGCTTCAAGAGAAGTTTTTGGAAAAAAAAGAGAGGGGGGGGGGTGGGGGGCAGCAAGGATGATGGAGTGTGGAAGCTCGAGTGTAGTCAGTTTTTGAAATTCAGGGTTAAAATCCTTAAATGGAGGAAAAGTAGAGAAGAATTTACTAAAAAATTCTTATCGCAAAGGAGCCAAGATTGACAAATTAAAGGATAAAAATTATTGGCAATGGCTAAGCAGGTTTTGTGAAACTTCTTTTACTGCCAAAAAATCTTGCTTCAAGACTTTCAACCTCAGTTATGCAACTGGAAGAATAAAATATCCTGCAGTAGGGCTATGGTAGCTTTTTTTGATACGAATATATGGGCTGGCACAACATTGAGGAACGAAGGGCCTGTACTGTAGTGTACCATAGTGCTCTATGTTCAAGCATATTTTAAAAAACATGGGAGAGAGGATCAGAATTACTTTCACATAGCTACAGTGACTGGATTTAGGCCACACTCTCTGCTACATTATATTTTACAATTTTTATGCTAACTTTAAACAAAAGATCACAAAATACACATACAAATATTTCCACCACAAAAATATATACAAAAAGTAGTAACTTTCAGAATCAATTTTGTTTAGAATGGTTCCACCTCCCTCTTGAACACGTATATTATTTTCAAACAATCTCCAGTGTTAAAGCATCTCAAATATTAATTCAGCTGGAAAACTCAGGAGAAACTTCTGAGTGTGCCCCTATAATCACAGTGAAAGGATGCTGACGAGATGAAAATGGTCTCCACCTGATCATTAAGACCAGGAAATTAAGTTTTCCTCATTTCTGAAGCACCTCATCGAGGAATCTCTCTTCATTCCAAATTAATTCCCTTACACAAAAATTCATCCTTGCAAAGCTCAATCCAAAGAACATGATGTGATTTCTGAAAGGGTTAACCGTGGAATTTTAAAAGAAAAAATGATCGTGGAAATGGCTTTAGGGGAAATACTCTGATATTTACACTCCACATAATCAGAACTTACAAACCATTTTAATAACCAACATGCTGTTTACTTTCTGCATGCTGTAAGGTGAGCTGTCAAAGCACCCTCTGCAGACAGGAATGGACACGACCCAACATACGGAGGAGTGGTCGACATTCTCATCAGATAAACTGATTTTTTTTCCTCCCCCGAGAGTGAAAAAAAATTCAAAGCTGTTAATTTGTTGAGGCCATCAGACACTACTATTAATTAAACTGATGACTTTCACATAAATGCTGTTACAAACAAGCACTGAAAAATGTAAATTTATTCAAAAGAAAGCCAGTTGTAATTATTACAAAGATTATTTCAGCTACAATGTTTAAAAGAATCTCTTGTTTGCCAATAAACTGTCCAATGATAAGCCTGCACACGGAACAGCAGATCTCGTCTCACGACAAGATGGCAGCACTGAAACCCAACTGCTCCAGTTTCACATAGTTCCAGGAATCTTGGTATGCTGCCAGGTTCTCTCGCCATTTTACAGCACCCTACTTCCACCATCTCAGAGCTAATCCATCCCAATCAAATCAATGACATTCTCCTTAACTGAAGGTGTGTAACAACGGCCAATACTCAGTTCCTTAAATCAATAAAAGGATTCAGGGAAACAGAAAAACTGCAAATGCTGAAATCTTCAGTGATTCTCGTCTTTATTTTCCTCTTTCTGTCAACTATTCTGTTAGTCAAGGCTCACTTGAGCTTCAAAAATCAGATGGCGACAAAGACTTTATCAACACCAAATCGTATAGAGAACCCGACTCACAATGTTCCAACTGACGATATTTTGAAGTTACGATGGTCAAAAACCTGTACTTTTGAATTCAATTACCGACATTTCTCTGCACTTGTGATATGCGATGCAGTGATTGCTCTCCCTGGCCACCTGTGCATCCAAGCACCCGATCGTAGGTCCTCTCCTCGGCCACGCATCCAAGATCCCGATGCACCACCCACCACGTGTCCAATGGTTAATTTTAGTGCAATGCTTCAAATATTCTTCAAGCCGAGTGTGCTTTCAGCTGTGTACATTGCAGTAATGTTTTTTCCAGTATAAATGGCTTTTAAATAAAGGTTTTCAGCGTTAAATAAAAACTGTTGTTTCGATTCACAATAATTTTGACTTACAATGCAAGTCACAGAACCAAACCCCATCGTAAGTTGGGGTCTACCTGTGCCGTGGTCTGTTTTCCCTGTTGAGAACACCGAATCAACCAAGAGGACAGTTTTAGTATACAAGATTCATCAAAGGTGAGCTACCTTTATTGCGGGACCACCACCGAACGCTGTAAGAAAGGACATATTTCAGTCGCATATGAGGACTCTTGACACCTGTGCTTGCTACTGAAGATGGACTGAATATTGAATCTTCGACGACTTCCATTTTGGCAGAGATGTTCTCAGGACCCATAGCTTGGGCAAGATTGGAGAGGTTTCGATGAAAACATCAATGATCTTCATTTCTCATGATTGTTCAGTGAACTCTATTGAAAACTGTTAATTAGTAAACCTTGGAAGGACAAGAGTGGCTGTGATGCAGTCTCACCAGGACAGATGGCCAACTTGGTAAGTGGACAGTGTCTGTGGAATAAAAGCGTTAATTTTTCAGATACAGGCTGCTTCATTGGAATTTTTCCCCCAGCTCTGAAAAGTTGACCCAAGACATCGGAGCAGGAGTCGGCCATCCGGCCCATCGAGCCTTCTCGCCATTCAATGAGATCATGGCTGATCTGATCTCCACCCACCTGCCTTCCCCCCCCCCCACCAGATACACCACCCTCTGGGAAAACAGTTCCTCCTCATCTCCATCCTAAATCTACTACCCTGAATCTTGAAGCCATGTCCACTAGTTCTAACCTCCCCCACCAAAGGAATCAACTTGCTGACCTCAATCTTATCTACACCTTTCATAATTTATCTTTCTATAATATCCCCTCTCCTTCTTCGGTCTCTCCTTCCACACAGGTTGCTTGACTCAGCTTTCACCATCTGCAGTTTTCCGCAATACCTGCACAGTTCAGAGAATAACTTGAATTATATGTTGCCCATTCCTTTGTCCCTGAACAGAGGAGGCAGTCAAGCATATCAATAGGTATAGAGTCCCATGTCAGCCAGACCCAGCATGGTACATTTCTTTCCCAGAGCAAGCGTACCTTGGAATTTCAAATTTCTTGTACTCATTTTAATTAAAAATTGACATTAATTTTTAAGAATTTAGACATACAGCATGGTAACAGGCCAATTGGGCCCACGAGTCCCTGCTGCCCCAATTTGCACCCAATTAACCTGCATCCCCAGTACGCTTCGAACGGTGGGAGGAAACCGGGGAAAACCCATGCAGACACGGGGAGAACATACAAACTCCTTACAAATGGCGCAGGATTTGAACCTCGGTCCCAATCGCTGCCGCTGTAAAGGCCATGCACTAATCTCTCTGCCTACTGTGCCGCCCTTAAATACAGTGAACTCCTTTTACTCAGTAGCTCAATGAATTCTTTTAACAAGTGAAGCACCCCCACTTATAGACCTGGACTAGAAACAAGGCCATGCGGATGAGGGCCACGTACACACGAGAAACCCAAATTCCACGGCATAGTGAGGAGCAGCAGCGAGTCTTTGTATAATCGGTTAGTACTTTGAAAGGCACAAGTTCTGATGGATGTTCCTCACCCCCAAATACCATCTTGCTCCCGCCTTCCAGATGGTGTACAATCACACTGAATCAATCACACTTCTCTCCAGAACACTGTGTCTTTCATTTGCTGAAACAAAGACTGTTTACTGTAGCCCATTAGACACTGCAAACAAAATCCAATCCACAAAAACAGAATGAAAGGTTAAAAAAAATCCCTGTGTACAACCTTGTTCCATGGAGCAGATTGGATTCTAAAATGAATTCTATTGAAATAAATTCAAGATCTGAAGAAAGCAAATCTAATCTGTACATATAATCCCTGCTAAAGCAGCGTTATTTGAATAGTAATTTAAGGCAATGTACATTAGATTCTAGTAGTGCATGAACAGTTTTGTTCCAAAATAACTAGATAACCCGATCCTGAAGTCCTGACACTAAGCCCCAAGTGCTGTTATTCTTTAATTCATGGAGCTCCCAGCAGAGCGGGCATTTACTGCCAACTTCTAATCATCCATGCACTGAGGAGGGAGTAAAGCAGTCAAGTAAATTGGTGAGCTGGAGTCACCAATAGACCAGACCAAGGATACCACTTGGCTGGATGAATATTTGCTCCCATCTTCAGAAAGGTTTGTGTTACTTCAGAGAACATTTACATTTACAATTTTAAACTTGCATTTTTAAAAAAAAACACATTATTCTACCTGAATATGCCTGGGATTGTCTGATGTCAGAAGCTAAGCAGGCTCAGGCCTGGTCGGTACTTGGAGGGGAGACCGCCAAGGAACACCAGGTGCTGCAGGTTTCTGTGAGGGGTGCTGGGTAAAGTGGCGACTCTGTCAGCCTTATGGTAGACAAAAGTAAAAAAAATTCAATAAAAGGATTCAGGGAAACAGAAAAACTGCAAATGCTGAAATCTTCAGTGATCCTCGTCTTTATTTTCCTCTTTCTGTCAACTATTCTGTTAGTCAAGGCTCACTTGAGCTTGAAAAATCAGATGGCGACAAAGACTTTATCAACACCAAATCGTACAGAGAACCCGACTCACAATGTTCCAACTGACGATATTTTGAAGTTACGATGGTCAAAAACCTGTACTTTTGAATTCATTACCGACATTTCTCTGCACTTGTGATATGCGATGCAGTGATTGCTCTCCCTGGCCACCTGTAGTAATTACGTGACAATAATGGCACCTTTACCTTTATTGGTATTCATTTTAATTTTTTTTTAATTTATTTCTTCTATTGGTTTCTTGAATTCTGGATACCAGGGGTTTTACTGTACTGGGGCCTATCAAATGTGAGGTAGAAATTAGAACATCTTCCACCTCCTTTCTAAATGAAAAATAAGACAACAAAAGGACCAAAGTTGCAAGATTCCTGCATCATAAGGTAGCAACCATTTATCAAGTACATTACACTGAACAACAATATACTAGTGGGCAAAATATGACCAAAGACAAAAGAGGAAAAACCCAACACCCAACCAATTTTCCCTTGCAACCGTGTCTGCCTGTCCCGCCTCGGACTTGTCAGCCACAATCGAGCCTGCAGCTGACGTGGACATTACCCCTCCAAGGAAAGGAGTGGGCAATATACTAGTAGACAAAATATGACAGAAAGTCACAAAAAATAGATTACATCTGAGAAAGGGTACATGGTTCAAACGCTAGATATTCATGGTGAAGTAGTGAATGGATTGGACAATGGTTGGACAGGAGAAGCCAGTGAGTGGTTGCTCATCAGATTGGAGGCACGTGACTAGTGGTGTGCCTCAGAGATTGGTACTGGGTCCATTGTTGTTTGTTATCTCTATCAGTGATCTGGATGATAATATGGTAAATTGGATTAGTAAATTTGCAGATGACACTGAGATTAGAGGTGTTGTGGCCACGTTTTCAAAGCTTGCAGATGGATCTGGACCGGCTGGTAAAGTGGGCTGAAAAATTGCAGATGGAATTTAATGCAGACAAGTGCGAGGTGTTGCATTTTAGAAGGACTAACCTAGGTCGCACATGCACGGGAAATGGTCGGGCACTGAGGAGTGAGGTCGAACAGAGGGATCTGGGAATACAGATGCATAATTCCCTGAAAGTGGCGTCACATGTGTAAAGAAAGCTTTTGGCATATTGGCCTTCATAAATCAAAGCACTGAGTACAGGAATTGGGATGTTATGTTAAAGTTGATTAAGACATTGGGGAGGCCAATTTTGGAGTATTGTGTACAGTTTCGGTCTCCTAACTACAGGAAGGATTTCAATAAAAGAGAGAGAATGCAGAGAAGATATATTAGGAGGTTGCCCGAAATGAGTTACAGGGAAAGGTTAAAAAGGTTAGGACTTCATTCCCTAGAGAACAGAAAAATGAGAGGTGTCTATAGACAGAGTAAATGCAGATAGGGTTTTTCCACTGAGGGTAGGTGAGATACAAACCAGAGGACCTGGGTCAAGGGTGAAAGGGGAAAAGTTTTGTGGGAACATGAAGGGGAACTTCTTCACTCAGATTGGTGGAAGTGCAGAATGAGCTTCCAGCGGAAGTAGTCGATTCTAGCTCGATTTTAACATTTAAAGGAAATTTGGACAGCTACACGGATGGGAGAGAGGAATGGAGGGCTTTGGTCAGTGGGATTAGGCAAGAAAAAGTGGTTCAGCACAGACTAGAAAGGACATACACAGTGGTCTGTTTCTGTCCTGTAATTGTTCCCTGGTTCTAGGATAAGAAAATTTTAAGGCAATTGTCATGATCAACCACTATAAAATACACCCAAACATGTTCAAGTTGCAAAATTTTCATTATCGTGAGTAATCTAATGCCACGGTTCTGTAGAGACTAGTGACTATTTAAAAATTCCCATTACAATGAGCAATATTCATCCTCCCTTCCTGAAGATGTCCAGTCATCACCTTCATGCTCATTCTTACTTGCTGGGTCTTCCCCACACTTTCCTTGTATTTCAAAAGCTGTTCATGCTCCTGATGGATACCTGAAGAGGCACATCAGAACTGCCACACTTCACTTGCGAATCTACCAGCGATCGGAACTAGGGAAAATCAAATCCTGCGCTGTAAAATTTGTCCGTCCTCCCTGTGTTTGTGTGGGTTTTCCCTGGGGTTTCTGGTTTCCTTCCATCGTTTGAAACGCACAGAGAGTTGTAGATTAATAGGGCAGCACGGACCTGTTACTATGCTCTATGTGTAAACTGTTAAAAATTCTGAAATCTGAACTTCAACGTTGACTATCCTACCAACTACAAAATACATGTTAGGCGAGGTAAAAAGAAAACAAGGCTTTTATTTAAAGGTGCAGTGGGCCCCGTTGAGAATGACTGATGTACTACATCGTGTTCCTGTGTGGGCTTCTCTCTATCGGACAGACTGGAAGATCTTTTCACTGAGCACCTTCACTGTGTGTGTGGCAATAGTGGGGGGGTCTCCCAGTGGCCAACCATTGCAATTCTGCGCTCCACTTCCCACTGACGTGTCTGTCCATGATCTCATGTCCTGCCAAAAATAGGGCCACCCATAATTTGGGGGAACATCACCAAATATTCTGTCTGGGGAATATCGACTTCTCTGCTTTCCATTAGGGCCACTTCTGTCTCCCTCTCTTGGTCTCTTTTTCTCCAGCTCTGAACTCCCTGCTATCTCCATTCATCCCCCCAACACTTCTCAGCTTTTATCTCTTGTACCCTCCCAGCCTGTGCTCCGTAACCTGCCCCTCCCTGCACAATTTTATTTAAGTGTCTGTCTGCTTTACTCACACCTTGATGAAGGTAATGCATCTTTATCTGTGTGAGAAAAAAATGCTGCGTGACCTACTGAGTTTCCACAGCATTTAGTGTAAACCACAATCACTGTGCCTGTAGACTTTCTTGTTTAATAAAACCGCAAGTCTTGTTCACAACAAAGCAAATGCATGACACACTTGGAAAGCAACAGTATTGTTGGGGGAGGGGGTTGTGGGAGTCATCTTGGTATATTGTACAAATCACAGATGCACAAATTTGGTTCAAATCTCTTGTAAATAATAAAAGGAAGTTATTGCCAGATATATTGTTATTAAAGGCAGAACAATTTAATTTTCCAAATTACAATAATATTGATTGCATATTTTCTGTGCATTCTATCAATGCATACTTGTTAGGTGTAAATTATTTTAATAGCATCTTCTGCCACTCTGCAAACTAACAGCTGTCTTAATTTGCACAGCTGTGTTTGAACTGTATTCATTTTATGTTTTAAGCATCGTATCAAGGGTTTCTCAGGATTGCAAATCAGTCAAAAACAAAGTAATTATGGATGTTAAAATGGCACCTTTCTCCAAATTCCTTCAATATAACCCTAAAAATCTCTGATAAAGGATGGCACAGTTAACTTAGCAGTGAGCGCAACGCTGTTACGGTGCCAGCGATCGGGACCAGGGTTCGAATCTGGCACTCTCTGTAAGGAGTTTGTACCTTCTCCCCGCGTCTGTGTGAGGGTTTCGTCTGGGTGCTCCGTCCGGTATCCTCCCACCGTTCAAAACATCGTCAATTGGGCAGCCTGTTGCTGTGCTTGGTCTACATTTAAAAATTTTAAATTGTGGAATTTGCACACACTTCTCCTGACCAAGTCCTCCACCAACCTAATGATGGACTGGCTGGTCACTAAATTGCCCCAACTGTGCAGGTGAATGATAGAATTTTAAGGATGATGAAAATGGGACAAGCCTCACTGGGTGTTGGATGACATGGACCAGATGGCCAAAGGGCTTATTTTGAACGTATGACTATAGGAGCCCCATCTAATGCCTAGTGTATTTATGCTTCACTCCTGGGATGCTCATAATGGAAATAATTAATTTTCAAACTTTTTTAAAAACTGGCTCAGCAGAAAACAGTATTAATAAAAATCCTTCATTTGTAACCCTAACCAGGTATTAATAGGTAGGTGGTCAGGTTTTAAGAGGGAGAGAGAGTCTGGCAATTCGAGTTTTGCCCAGCAAAAGCAGTCGACAATGTTGGACCAAAAGGTAGTGCTGGGCATCACAGGCAAAACCCTCCCCACCATCGAGAACATCTAAAGGGAACACTGCCGTCACAGCAATCATCAAGGATCCACCCCACCCAGCACACACTCTGTTCTCGCTGCTGCCATCAGGAAAGAGGTGTAGGTGCCACCACCAGGTTCAGGGACAGCTGTTCCCCCTCCACCATCAGACTCCTCAACCACAAACTCAATCAGAAACTCATTTAAGGATTTCCTTTTGCACTTCGATTTTTTTTCTCTCTATTGCACAGTTTCCTTCAGATTTAAGGATGGCTAGAGAACTAAAGGGTTAAAAGAAATTACTGAAAACGAAGCCTCAGAGATTAGAAAATAAAATCAAACTGTCTACATATCAGTAAACCTAGATCATCAAACCACAAGGGTAAATGGTGGGCAGAGCTCGCTGCAGGATACTTGACGCAGTTTCGGAAGTTGAACATATAATCACGTGAAACGTAACAAAATATGAAACCGGACTAGATTTAACGGGGGGGGGGGGGGGGGGGGGGGGGGGGCTACTTCTATGTATTAATTCAACAGACTGGAAATGTACTTAGAGGGGCAGCTTCCTGCATTCATCCATCTCTGATGACCACGGTGGTTGGCAGAATCACAAACACCAATGAGGAAGTGTACAGGAGGGAGATGGATCAGCTCGTTGAGTGGTGTCACACCAACAACTCTGCACTCAACGGCAGCAAAACCAGGAGACAATAGTGGACCTCAGGAGGAAGTTGGGAGAACATGATCCAATCCTAAGAGGGCTCAGTAGTGGAGAGGATCAAGACCTTAAATTCCTGGGAATCAATATCTCCAAGGATCTGTCCTGAAGCCTTCATGTCGATCCAATCACAAAGAAGGGTCGCCAGCAGCTATATTTTGTGGGGTTTTTCAGGAGATTCAGTTGGTCACCAGAGAAGCTCAAAAACTTCTGCAGGTGGACCGTGGAGAGCATTCTGCTGGTTGCATCAATGTCTGGTGCGGAGGTGCTAACTCAGGACAAGAAAAAACTCCAGAAGGCTGTCAACTCAGCCTACGACATCACAGGGACAAGACTTCACTCCATTGAAGACACTGTCAAGAGGAGGTGTCTTAAGAAAGCATCCTCTATCTTGAAGGGCCCTCATCATCCAGGCCATTCGCTGCTCACCCTTCTACAATCAGGAAAAAAGGTCCAGGAGCCTGAAGACGAGCACTCAGCAGCACAAGGACGGCCTCTTCCCCTCCGCCATAGATTCCTGCCTTACTTTGACTTTTCGTGACCTATTTTTCTACGGTGGTTTATATGAATGTTTGCACTGTGACGGTGCCATAAAACAACGAATTTTGTGACTTGCTCATGACAAATTCTGATTCTGATCTGCCAAGCTCTTTCAGGCAAATATTTTTTGGTTTTAATTGCTAGATCTTGAAATGAATACTCAAAACTCTTAAATACAATGACATATTTATGCTCACTTAAGCAAATTACTTTCAAACTGCTCACCTATTTTGTTTCAGCTCCACTTCATTTAATGGACTGATTCACCTGACCTGTGGCAAGTGCAACCAGACCAGCAGTATAGCCATGGAAAACCCTGTCACTGTGCTACTTATTTCTGCCTGTTACCCAACACCATGGAGAAGTTAAATAACAGCAGCAACTTGGCTGCCTGGAAGTTGCCAAAATTCTGCGTTCACATCTCCAACTTGCTGGCAGTCGGGGCAGGAATTTTCTGCCAGTTCTTCTAACTCTACCGGTTTGAGCAACCAAGACATCACAAGCAGTTGGTGAATTTGTGAACACTGCAGAACCGCTTAGCCATTGGAAATTTTCTTTCGGCTCTGGCCCTCTTAGGAGTCTGCTGAAAGTTTAGGTGCCCCCTCCCCTGCAAAGCAGTCAAACCCTTCTTCCGTACTTCTACCGACTGCCTCAAAACCAGAAATATTTATGATTTCAGTCCACGCCCCCCCCCACATATCTTCTATAAATGTGCTGTGACTCCCTTTGAGAATGGCTGATTTAAACTATGAAATTGTGAAGTGACAAAAAGTGTCAGTGCTAACTTTTAGTTCCCTCACTCTGTATACGTTCAGGACTCTCTTCCCCCGATGTAGTTGCACAATAGCTGAAAGGGGTCATGTGTGCCCCAGTGAATCAAGAGTTCTGTGTGCAATGTGATGATTCAGATACCACTGCCAGATACTCTGTTATCAGCAAGCAATGAGCGCTGGTGAAAAGGGCTTGTTGCAAGGAAAACATTAACATACACAGTAAGAATGCTAGGTTGGGCATGGAATGGTCCTTGAAGGAGGCAAAGTAAAATGTTTTACTTTGAAATGAATTGCCGTATAAATAGACCAAATCACTAGTCTCAGCCACCGTGGCTAAATTAAACGTTATATGCCTCAGTAAAACTGGATGGATACATTTTTTTTGGCCCCAAACACTATAGAGAACCTTGAAGATGATATGCAAAATAAAATTACTGAGCCTGGTTTACTGACTGTATTGCTAAATACCCCAAAACGACAGGTAAGGCCGCTAACACAGGTGGCTGGGCAAAACCTAACCAAGAAATCAGCAGGGACTAGGCCTAACGGTTGGTGGTGACACTATTACAGCGGCAACAATCCGGAATAGGATCGAATCCAGCGCCGTCTGCAAGGAGTCTGCACTTTCTCCCCATGTCTGCGTGGGTTTACCCCAGGTCCTCTCATCCTCCAAAACATATGGAGTTGTTGGTTAATTTGGGTGTAATTGAGCGGCAAGGGTTTAACTGCTTGGATTCTGGCCGTTTTAAACTTTTCATTAGACAGTATATACTCCGGACCGGGTCCATGGGTAAACTACAGTTTGAACACCAATACAAACAAGCTGGTGGTTGGGTATAAAACCAGTCCTGGAAAATGGGGAAGCGGAATGCTTGTTGGTAGTACTTGAAAACAAGGACATAGAGTCCAACGAGTTAAATGGCTGAAATTGGGTGACACTGTGCTGTAAAGAAATAGATAAAACTTCCAAAGAGAATATGCAGGAAATAGAATCTGGAAAATATAACAATTATTTCATCCTCTATAGTTAACGTGAGCCCTCTTTCATGGAAGGGGTTAAACCTGCCTGCATTTGCACACAATAGCTGGAGAGAGGTAACCAGCTGTCCAGTTGCATCAAGGAATACATCTGGATCAATCTGTCTTCATCATCCCTGCAAGCTCATTTGTGTGAGCTCAAAAGCGGTGGCTCTAATGTAGGAACAGAGGAAACAACAATCATGGGACTCAAAGGGTGTTCTCCCTCCTTCCCCAGGAACCTCTACGTTGGTCTCGAAAATTGCTAAAAAGCAGAAATACTTAATAGGGTTCCTTGAAAATATAAAAATCAGGTCATCAACTCAAGCTAACAACAGGATCACATCTGCTCCCACAGTAACTACAAACTGGCAAAATTAAAAATGAAATTAAATACAAGAGTTTTGGGAAAAGCCATAAATTCATAGCTGATAAGTCTGAGGGATTCTGCTTGCCATGATGCAAGCCCAGCAAGAATTCTCAGCTAAATACAGAGGCTTGCTTGACAAGGGAGGCTTTCAGAGGCGGTGCTGACGTCAGTCGAAGCGAGCTCTGCTGCAGGCAGTTTTGTTACTACGCTGAGAGCCAATCAAATTCCAGAGCACAACCTTTGAACTCAGCTACATCATCACCAGCTTCCTGTACTTCTTAACTACACTATGCAATGCAGTATGTCTGTCTAGTTATGCAGCGTAAAGCAGAGCCATTTTGTCTCTCTGAAGTTGACTGCAGCTGACTAAAAGCATTCAAAAAGACAGCTATACTATCCTTTTAAACCACTCATCCCTGCCTTCAACTTTCTCATAATGATCATATGCATGCACACAAGATTCCAGCTAACCATATAGGTTAATTTGTTGGAAGAAAACTGGCAGAAACCCCTTAAAGAAATGTTAAAAACATGTTCTTGATAAGTGATTTCTACCTTCATAAAATGGCTGCCAAATAAACTGACAGGATCCCAATGCAAACACATGAAAGCAAAATAACTATTTTGGACAAAGAGCACCTATCCCTAACCATAGACTACCCAACCAAATTGTATTTCCATACTGACAATAAAATAACCAATTGTATAATACTCTTAACACTTATATTTAAACAAGTTTCCCTGAAACAACGTTCTGTTAACAACACAGAAATTAAACATTCTATTATTGCTCCATAGACGCCATTTCTGTAAACTACCAAATGGAAAAAAGTTTGATTTCCATTTACAACTGGAATCTATGCAAGGAAAACTGGCATTTATTTTAATAAATATTTTATTCCTGCCCACAAATGTACATCATTCAGTTTTAATTCTCAGCCAATTTCAGGGCACCACCCCCCCCAAGAAAATCCTTCTTCTTAAATGCTTTGACTGCAAAACCATACTGGGCATCATGCTTCATCTTTAATTCCAAAGCACCTAGAATCCTATTCAAATCAAATTTTAACTCTCACTCAATGATCCAACTTCAAGAAATCCATATATGCCTTATATAAGTCTCAATATTTCAAAGCCTTCCAAACAATGAAACAGCAGTGCTCAAAAAAGCATGCAACAACTGGTTTACTGGTGAGGAAACTTGGAAATCTCCAACCATGTAACAAATGCCACAGTAACAATTCATAAAATAGTAACAAAGCAACTCAAATATAACGCGTGTCCAAATCTCAAACAATGCCACAAATCCAGGTGGTGATAAAAGTCTTTGCCACAAAGTTGAAATTCATGGAGGTATATTAAAACTGCTTCTGAGGCAAGTTGCACATTTTTCTGAAAACATGAATGATCAGTAAAATTCCAGTCAGAGGAACAGCCAGGTCCAAAATCTCCAATTATTTCATCAACATCGCTCGTTGTACCTGACCCCTGAGAATCTGGGAAAGGATGTAGGGGTCTGAGGGCCAACATTTTAAACCCCCTGGTCCACTGCAGTGATGTTTTGTCACAGAAATGCACCTCACTAACTACAGGAGCTTGTTAGAGGTTGTGTCTGCAACTGGAAAACATGAAAACTCCAAGTATAGTTTTGTACAAGGAAGGGAGAGATTTATTTTTCTTTGACCGCACCAACGTTGTCCCCTCCACCCACCCAACACAACTAACTAATGGGCATAAATGAAGTTCCTTTCTGTTGGACAATACGCAAATTTGATCATGTTCACACACAAATTTCAATCCTCTTCTAAGGCAATTTAGGAATCACCGTAATTCAGCAACATGGATGATTCCATTTTATATGTCTTCAAACATCTCAACAATTAAAGGAAAAATTTTACTTTTAACAACAATGGAAATTCATGGCAAACCTACCAGCAACTTTCAACATGCAAGCTGTCTTTGCACCTTGTGCTCCTCTCAAAGGTTATGATGGAAACAGCTTCCTTTAGCTCATTTTTTTTTTACCATAAGGTAAATGGCATGGTGTAAAGGTGACTGAAAATTTCGACTTACCACATATTGAGGAATGAATAGCCTTCACGTTAAGTGTTCTACACTGAAAGTGGGTTGGTTAGGAGGTCTTTAGATTTTAGACATACAGCCCTTGCGGCCCACCCAATTGACCTACAAGCCCTGGTACGTTTTGGAGGGTGGGAAAAAAACAGAGCCCCCGGGGAAAACCCACACAGACCAGAGAGAACACACAAACTCCTTACAGACATGGCAAGATTCGAACTCGTGCCGCTGCAACAACATTGCGCTAACTGTGCCTAGCGTAGCAGATATTCTAAATAACAATACCCTGAATAATGACTCTTTGCAACAAGTCATCTGTCTAACTGAAGATAGTGAAACGCAACTTTCTTTAAACCCAAAGCAGCAGCAGCTGGCAAACATTTTAAGGTGATGTAATGATGACACCAGAATCCAAGGTATGTAGGGAAATTTTATTTATACTTTTCTTTAAAAAAAAACCAAGCATCTTCTCAACGAATGTTCATGCCTGCACCTTTTTGGAGCGGTGGAGCACAGGAAACGAGATTATTGGTGGTGGTCAGTTTTGGAATAGCAGCAATTTTGCCCAATCGGAATGCCCAGATGCTCCCATTGCAAACCCAAGTCAACCACAGACAACGTTCTTCCCTTCTCTGAGGCGGAAGTGGCACAACTGGAACCAGTGTTTTCTCGCATATATTTCAAATCTACCTTGGAGAACATAGACATCCAGAGGGATGGATGGCCTATTTCACGCAAGTGACATAGAAATTTCAATATCGTTGGTAGTTTTTTAAAAAAAAAGATCCTATCAACTCAAAGGTTTTTCTTTCCATCCAAAAAGATGACCCGACCAACTCAGAAGCAGAGGGGACAAAGATAATTCAATGCTTCAAGTCAATGGACATCCATAAATCCACAAACGGAATTACAATAAAACCCCCTTCATTAATCAGGGAGTGAAGGGCAATTCTGTCAAGTGACGACGAGGACCTTGTCAGGGTGCTGAGTAGGTCCAGAGTGAAAGCTGTCCTACTGGGGGTCCAAAGGGCAAGCTTCATATGGCAGCAATGCAAAATTAAACCCCAGGCAAGGACCCAAGGGAATCCACCAAAAGTTTATACTCAAAAATTTCCATGGTGGACATGCCTCTCCAATATTCACAAAAATAAAGAGGTATTACTATTGAAAACCACAAAATTCAGACCATACCTTTCTTAATGTAAATTATTAAACAGTTGTCCAAGTAGACCCTTTTGTAAATGATCTGGAATCTCAATTAATAATGCCTTAAATGGTATATGTGGATGACAGGTGGGAAATATTCAAGGATTCCATTAAAAACTGTAAATAATAAAGGTGGATTTCAAATATCATTTAAAGGAGGTTTAAATTTAAACTAGCACATCAAAACTCAATGCAATTTAAATAATGTTCGTTTATAGCTAGGTCACTGCCAGATCATTATTTTTGTTTTAAAGATACAAATTTACAGCAAAATATTCTGCATCCAGGTCACCATCTTTCCTATTAAAAGGACCACCTGTGGCCAGGTGTCTGGTAGGCAATAATATTCATGGACCTGTTAAAAGTTCAACAATTCATCAAAGTTTCAGGATCTTTCAAAGCAAAGCTTGAATTTCTTTGCAAAAATCTTTATTTTTGCAGTACAAGTGCCTCTTCTGCCCACTGTCTTGAAATAAACATGCACCTCTCCATAAAGCACAATGGGTGTCAAACCTTGCAAAGGAATTAAAACCATGAGAAAACTTTGAAGTTTTTAAAGGCTTATTCAAGATAATAAAATCTTTTCCATCAAGACCAAAGCCTTTTAGTGGGAGAGAACGTGGATGCAGAGCAGAAGGAGCCCAAGCCTGTAGAATGTACCTTATTATTTCAGTCCAGGAGATCGAGAGAAGAGCATGGTAAACTTTTCACCAAATTGTGATCAAAATTTACAAAATACCCCAAGACATAAAGTGAAATGGAGTGGTGGAGGTGAAAATAGAGAGCAAGAAGCAACTTTCCAACAGGCACTTCTTAATTTATCTCTAAATATGAATTTTTTTTCATTCATGCAACTTTTTGTAGCCTCTTATTTACTACAATTTACTTCTATGGGTTTAGACGGACACCCATCCTCCAATTCTCCAACCCGTCTGCATTGTCAGTAAAATGGTGCATTGCAGTAACAGCCAGCACAAGGTCATCTTACAGCAACATGAAGGGAAAGAATATAATCTTTGTATTAACATCAAATCAACGAGAGAGCAGCATCGATGGCCTTGCCATGGATTTCCATGGCTTAATCGAGGCCCAAATGGCATATCCTAAGTTGGAGAAAGTGCGATCCACAAAAACAGGGTGGGGCTTTGAGAAATCTCAAGGTCATCGATTAAACCTTGGGTCAGAAAGGGGAGAATGTGCTTGGGACAAGCAGGGGGGGACAGGCATCGGTGGCAAGGTCAACAATGCAGAACCCCCCAAAAGACCAGGACGGAGAGAGAGGGAGGGAGGGAGAGGGAGGGAGGGAGGCAGACAGACGCTGAGCTCGTACCTGGAAGCGTTGCTGCGATCGGAGCCGTCGTCTTCTGGGCTCTTGTGCTGGCTGGACATGGTGGCGGGGTTCGGCAAGTTTGGGGGCTCGGTGCGGTCCCGGGCTCCACGTGGACGGGCGGGGAGGGAGCGCCGCTCCGCACGGTCAGGGCGGCGACTCAGCAGCTGCCCGCGGCTCGACCGGCCGAGCCCTGACGCAGCCGCGGCCACATCGGTGAAGCCCTCCACTGCCCGGTCGCCCTCCGACAAGCTCTGCACAAGAACAAGAGGAAGAGGGGGGAAGAGACGGGGCCGGTCACCACACACGGAGCGACTCCCGCAGCTCAACGCCAGCCCCCAACCCCCCCCCCCCACCCCTTCTCGACCCCCTCGCTCCCAGTCAAGAGGCCGTGGGGGTCCGGCCATCCCGGTCAACGTACCTGCTCCATGGAGGGGGGGGGGGGGGGGGGGCTCAAGCTCGTTTCCGCACCGTCGACGAAACTTCGCCAAAGCGAAACCTCGCTCTCAAAAAAGCTCCCAAAAGTCCAAGAGTGGGGGGGGAAAAAAATCACCCCCCCCCCCCCCAGCCCGACCCCCGGCTCCCGACCCCCGCGCCGAAAGCGCACAAAGTCGCTCAAAAATGGAGGTGCGCCATGGCTGCAAAGCTCCCGAACAACGACATCTGCTCGGCGGAAAGGGGGGGGGGGGGGGGGGGGGGAGAGGGAGGGAGGGAGGGAGGGAGGGAGGGAGAGAGGGAGGCCAAAAGGAAAATCGGGAGAATTGACTAAAAAGCACCGCGGGGCTGGCGGACGGGGCGGCTGGGGGGGCTTCTGTGCCGCCCCCAGGGCTGGAGCTTCGGCTCACACACAGGGAGAGAGAGAGGGAGGGGGGTGGGGGCGCAGTTGGGCTTTTACCGTGGTGGAAGTTGGTGAAAAGTTGCATTAGGTGTGCTGGAAGTGCCGTGAATCTCGCCCCACCGCCGCCATAGACCTTCTCCTCCCTCAAGCGCCCAGGCTCCCTTTGATTGACAGCAACGACGTTGCGAAATAATTGCAACATTTTCCCTCCTCCTCCTCCTCCCCCCCCCCCCCCCCGACCCGGACTCAGGTGCTGGTCCAAGGCTCCAGACTTACCCCCACACTGCACATGCCCACTGTGGGGATACAGGCAATGTCTCAACCAGGAGACCCCCCCCCCCACCTTGCTATTTTTCTGTCGATCTTCCCCCCCCCCTTGTTTTTTTCCCAACAATTAAATTACATCCATAATCAGAAAAAAAATAGTTCCTCTCGTGGCCGGAAATGGACTTACAAGGATTGTTTTCTTCATGAAGATAAGAATGGAAGGGGGAAATGGAATTTAAACATGGTGGGAGGGAGCAGCTTCTATTCAACTCGTGATCAAGTCACATGCAACCCCCTGTGCTTCAAAGATTGGCTGGTATTTTTAATGAATGGCAAAGAAGTCCATGTTTTTCCATGAGGTCTTCTCTAGAAATAATTTAGTATTTACCCTCGTTCTTACTGCTTCAAGGAGTACTTTTTTTCTGTTCTCTTCCCCCAAAACACGGACGAACATTTTTCGGTTTCCAGAAGTTTTGCGATTCCCTCAACTTTGGGCAGAATGGCTGAAAAGGATGAGGAGACTTGAAGCAATGGATTCCAATGGGTTGTCCATGATTTAACAATCCTCAACCTTCCAGCCGATGACCCAATGGTCAAAAATAATCTTCCACGGCCACATCTTTAAAGCCAACCGATCGAGTTTCTCAGGCATGGCATATTGGTTCCACTCATGCCCTCGCGTTTTTACAATGCTAATTGTCCTGCTGGCATGAAGCAGTTCCTCGTGTCCGCTGAAGGAACGCCTCAGGTCTGGTACCTTCTGAGGAGCTGATAGAACCAACTGGTCATATTCAGACCATCCTCCTACTAATTACTGTAGATGGCAGGCCAATGAGAACACATGTCCAAGAAAAAAAGGGACAAAAAGAAAGCCAATCAGGGGCACCATTGATGTCTCAAAAGTTTCCAGATGCAGATCTCAGTTTGGATTTCTCAACTTTGGTCCATTCTTCCAATGTTGGCCATCTTCGGTTTACATCAAATTTGATAGGACCCAGAGTTTCAAGCTGATTCTTTGTCTTCCCAATATTCAAAGGTCATCGGATGTTGTGAAGTTGATATGTTGACCGTGATCAAAGAGGGAAGACCATTCACTTCATTCCTCGTCAAGCTCATCATCACATTCAAAGAAACTGCTTTCTATAATGAATTTTCTGTCAAAGCACAACTGAAAATTCCAAAAAAAAAGCCCTCCACTTTTCAACTGGACAATCCTTCATGAGCAAAAGGTAAAAAGCAACAAATTTGCAATGTTTTAAATGCAACCAATTATAAATCTCTCCCCCAAAAAAAGCTGTTCCAAAGATGATTGAGAAACATTGATTGGCAACTTCCAAAATGATTATGGACAAATTCAAGAGCACCATGTTGTAACAAGCAACAAGTATTTTCCAAAATAGCTTAATGAAGTGGCAACAATTGGCAACGTTTTTTGCAATTTAAAACACACAGAATATGAATGTACAAAACGTCATTTGCATAAATCCTGAAAGACTAAATGGATACAATATTTTCATTTTCTCCTCATTCCAACACATACATCGTCATTTAAGGTTTGATGGATCTCATTTTCAAATAATTAATATTCTTCAAGACAAAAAAAACCCAAAATCCAACATGAATTGGTAAAGCCCAGCAGAAAACCAAGATGACAAAGCTTCATCAAAAACCAAGGTCGTTGGATCAAACACAATCCATTTATAAACCATCTCACCCAAATCCATTGGAAACCACCAGACAACATTGCTTTCACCATAGCAGCATTCAACAGCATAATATTCCAACAAATTACATTTTCAAATTTTTGTTACATTATGTATTCTTGCATTGCAATACTTAAAAAGCAATGTTCTTCATTGGTCAAACAATTTGAATGCCTGAAAGTTGTGAAATATGGAGTAGTACAAGCATTCTTTTTCAGGTATTCATGCTCAGTTTTTTTTATTCATTCTATCTAAGCCTTCCGCATGATACCCATTGCGTACCCTTCCAGGAAATAAACTTTAACCAGTCCCAAATTTGTTTGACAATGTTAGCCCCTGCACTATCAGTAATAAACCCTTCTCAAAACATGACAAAGAAATAGAAGAGTAAACCAGTGAATCCACCCCCTGATACCTACCCTGTTATTCAATAATTCCATGACTGAACTTTTACCTCCAGATCCCTTTCCTCACTTAGACCCTATATCACTTTATCCTGTCTTCAATGCCTGTATCCTTAGCAAACGAGACTCCACAGCCCTCATGGTAGTGAATTCCAAAATTTAACCCATTTTCTATTTCATAGAAGGGAAATGGTTTCCCGTTGGAACAGTCTGTTGATTAGGCTCTTTTTAAAATTGGAATGGCAAGCAGTTGAATACAGCTAATACTCATTCCACATTATCTCAGTTAGCAATGAAACCTCCAAACTTATTTCAAGGTAATAATGCTTAATTCTCTTCAATCTACCAAAACTGGAGGCACTCAAGCTGAATTCTTTAAAATAGTACAGGGTACAAATTCCTGAAGGTTAAAACAATTTAACAAAACCTCCAGCTGGAGATACATTAACATGACGACACTGTATGGGTATTAGCAACCTAAGAGAGTTTTAAGTTTCATTAAATGATGGCTCAATTGACTCCTGAAACTAACATCTTTTTTAATAAATATAAAAGCAAATCCATAATAGTGAATGAGGCACGGTTGCCTCCAAATAAGATTCCTAAATCAGTTCTAGAGTAAGGTGGCATACCAACTTTATTCAGGTTCACTCTTTCAAATTTGCTCCCCAAAGTTATTAATTCACATATAGTATTCAGATCAATGCGGGCAAGGAATCCAAAGGCGCTTTATTGTGCAAGTTGTCAAACACTCCTTTCTAAAAACAGGCAATATGCTCAAAATAGGCCTAAAAATGAAGACTTGAGGCAACTTTCCAACTCCAATTTGAAATTCCCTTTCAATCTACACACCCATACTCTCAAGTGGACACTTAAGCAGAACAGTTGTGAAAAATTTAGATTTGGGGAAAATCACATTTTGTGTCCACCATTTGCCAGTACGTGTGCTAAAGCTAAATAAAAACATGAACTGATCTGATGTTAACTGAAAACTGACATAGCACCTTCAAAGACAAAAGACCACCAAAAACAGTCAGGATGTCAGGCTGTTTAGTCAGATTGAACCAATTCATTTTAATTTTTGTCTACAAGGATTTCCTAAATTGTATTTCCATCATAGTATTCAAAAAGACACAGACCTATCCTCACAAAAGGAATTTCTCTGTTACAGCCTCATCACCCACCATGTGATTTTATGGGGTGAAGACTAAAGAGTTCGGAAGGAAGTAACCACAACACAGTCAATGGTCACCCAAGTTGTAATTGGCAAAATAACTTATTGTGGAGGCTCAAACAGCTCTACCCGAGCTGAGACAGAAACTTTCTCATTCTTACATACTGGCTGAAGTAGTAATTACAAACTATCAGCTATTGTAAACCAATGTATTTTCCTGCACCAGTGGCCTAAAATGACAATATGGGAAACAATTTAGTATAAAATAAGAACAAAATACACAACTAATTAATGGTGAAATAAAACTGGTTTATTTTCAAACTAATATTCTACACAAATATTATTTAAATGAATGATAGTAAAGAAAATGTCAATTTTTTTGCAGTGTAAAATACTGCATATTTGATTTCATGGAGCTATTATTGATTACACATTTCTTTGTTACAGTATATTCAAAACCAGCAAATTTAAATGAGAACAAAGGTGTTTTCTCCCCTCAGTCGGCTGCGGCGTATCAACGATTTCACAGTTTGCCACACTTTGTAAACATCGACAATCACTTCTTATTCAATTCACGCGTGGGATTATTTCTTGGTCTACAGCGGCACAAGTCATTGCACTCCAACAACCATGCTATTGGTTCAGTCTGTCCTTTCCCAAGTGGCAAAGCATTCGATAGTCCACTTCCTTTATGTCCAAACAAGTCAAAGACAAGGTAGGTGCCATCTTGGTGCTATACTGGTGATCTCCACATTTCAATATCCTCATATGAAAGGTTTCTTTTTAAGAAAGAGAAAATCTTGATGTTCATATGATATTGGCAATGCAAGGAAAGCACGATTACAAAACCATTACGACAATATACAGAACTAAAGAGCATATTCCATATTTTCTGATGCTACAGGAACAAAACTTATTTTAGTCTGATTGAACTCTGCTTTTTGCTTTTAATGAGTAAATCCAAGAGTTATGCACAGACTTACTTTCCACCACTATCAAAGTCACAAACATCTTACCTTTTACAACAGTCAGAGTACATTTTTCATATTTAAACCATGATTCCATAAATCTTAATATACATACTTTATAGTTGGATGCCACATTTTCAAAAGCAAAATGCAATAACATTTTAATATTCTAACGCATTAACCTAGCCACAAACATCTATGTTCTTATTAACCAAATACAAATATTGGAGACAAATTACATTTCTGACAAAATTGATGCTTCGCAAATAGATCAAATCAGATTTAAACTCCACCTTAAACAACTGTTCTGTGCTAAACCAGAAACATAGAAATAAAACTGGTATGAGAAAAGCTCATTTCTTCAGATTTATCAGCTCAGAAATTCATCTGCATCCAAGCAGATCTGAAACAAAGTAGAACTCCTGACTTAATGATAATCTGCAAGCTAGCCCTAGAGACAGCAAAAGGTGATGGATCAGATTTGCAATACCGCAAAATTTGGAAAAGGTAACTAAATTGATATTTATTGCAACATGATCTGCCGACTTTATCCATCAGTAATGTGCTATCCTGAATAACATTCTTATATTGATACAATGCCATAGTACAATTGTTACAATGTGAATTTTAGTTGCCAAATTTCTTAATTTTTTTGGAGAGAGGAATAAACCATGGTGCAGCAAGTAATTAGGGAAAATATTCCCTTTTGTTTATTTCTACTCCAATTATTTCTCAGAATGCAACCAAAGTTTCCCCCTAACCAGGGACAAATAGACATGAAAAACAAATACAGACCTTGAAAAATCACAAGTATTTGATCATTGTCCTCCATCACACCAATACCATTACGAATTTGAATGACAATACAATGGGTTCAATATTTTACAGTTATGCTGTTACTATCAT
The DNA here is from genome assembly GCF_036971445.1 of Narcine bancroftii. Taxonomy (NCBI): domain Eukaryota; kingdom Metazoa; phylum Chordata; class Chondrichthyes; order Torpediniformes; family Narcinidae; genus Narcine; species Narcine bancroftii. Next base: position 67,072,594 of record NC_091482.1, on the reverse strand, counting down.
GGGACATGGACATTACTGGAAATTCCAGCATTCAACATCCACTCCTAATTCCCCTGGAATTGAATACTTCAAAAGGCAATCAAGAGTTGAACACATTAACATGTGTCTGGTGTCACGTATATCATGGACTATCCAAGGATGGAACATTTCCTTATCCGAAAATGCAAATAAGTTTAATAACAGTCCAACCATCTTATCGCCGCCATCATCAGCTTTAATCAAAACCAGGTTCAATTCATAGAAACAAAGAAAGGCGCAGGCCTTCCAGTTGTGCTCCACCTATGATGAGACAAGCTCAGTGATCTGGCCAGCTTTCTCTTCATCAGCCTTGATTCCTCTAGCTGAAAGAGCAATACCCAACTCCTCTTTAATAATTTGGATCCTACTGCATTGTGTCGGCGAATTCCAGATGTTTAATCACTCTTTAGAAGTTTCCCTTCCCCTTTGTCTGAAATGGTCAACCCCATATCCTTAATCCTGCACTTCCAGGTTTTTTTTCAATTTCTCAGAGATAGCTCAAACTTCCAGCAAATCAGCCTTACTGATTCAATGTCAGTCCTGGCATCAACCTAACGAGCCTTCACTAAACTCCCTTACAACAGGAACATCCTTTCGCAGTTGAGGAGACCAAAACAATTTTCTGATGTTGCATCCTGTTATGACCAAAGTAGATAACCACATCTGCCATGTAACTGCTCACTCTCTGAACCTGTCCAAATCAACATGGACTTCATTGAATCCTTTTCAATATTCTCCCTTCTGTTCAACTTTGTGACTGCAAGCTTGGATACATTACATTTAATTCCCTCATCTAATTAATTCATAGAGTCCCGTGAATATCTGGGACCAAAGCACTGATCAGTGTGACACCATCTGCCGCTCACAGACTTATTTATTCCAAATCTTTAATATAGATAATAAACAACATTGAACCCAGCACAGATCCTTGCAACACACCTCTGGTCACAGGCCTTCAATTAGAAAAGCAACTCCTTCCTCATGGGCAGTTTTAAATTTAATGGGCCAGCCTCCTTGGATCTCATAATGATCTGACCTTCCACATGGGGCAGTGTCAAAAGCCTTGCTCAAGTCCATGTCCACCATCCTGCCCTCATCAATCCTCTGTCCCTTCTTCAAACCTTCAAATTTGCAATGGATGATTTCCCATCTCCAATATGCACTTACCTATCCAAATCTTCCAGTAGCTGCCCATTATTAATGTCAGGATCACAGGCCTGTGGCTCGCTGGCTTGTCCTTGCTTCCTTTCTTAAATAACATTTCTTCTAGAAAGTTACCCATGGCCAAAGAGGATGCAAATATCTCTGCAAAGGCCTCACAATTTCTTCCCTAGGTTCTCACAAGGTTTGAGGATGAGGTTGCTGAGGCCCTGATTTCCGGTTTCTGATGAAAGGTTTCGGCCCAAAATATTGACTATCTATTGATTTATCTAGATGCTTCATGACAAGCTGTGTTGCTTATGGATGGTTAACAAGTTCCATGCAATAAATCGTGACACAAATGTCGACTCCTGAAGCAAAACGTCAGATTAGTGGTACAAACAAGAAATTTCACAGCAAGCACCAAGTGCCTTCAGCCAATTCTAAAGAGGTCAATACAGAGCACAATTATTGAGAGACTCCAAGATGGAGCATGAAAATACTAAGTTACAGGTGCTATCTCGATTCTCACTTTTGGAATACAATCACATATACTAATTATTGTCGAGGCTACCGGGTCAGCAGCATTGCTGTTGCCTCAACAGCTATCAACTGAACTCCGTCCGGAAAGTGCAGCATCTGCTGCTGGAACTTGCTAATGAGCACATCCAAAAAAAATGGACAGAACCTTTTAATCGAGCTGGATTTGGAAGATGAAAAATTGAATCCAGCATTGAAAAGGTGGACACATATTAGACTAAAAATCCCATATCCCTTATAGGTCTAAAAATGTAGCCTTGGAAGTACCTTTTATTCAGTACCCCTATCGAGGCTACCCTATAGCCAAGCATTTTTTTGGACCCAAAGGCGAAAGAACAGTCCCATCACTGGTGAAAACATTTTTCTTCAATCTACAATTCTATTACCAAATGCTTCAATCCACGCTAGTTAATATCCTTTGATCCAAACCAAAGAGGCTGGCCATTTTCTTCTAACTTTCTTCTAACATCTGAAACCATTGCATTCTCTCATAAGAGCACCAGAAGCATCTTCCCTACCAACTCAAGGTCTTTACTACGATCTTGTGTTGGTTTCCACCACTTTATTCTTGTCCTGAATGTGGAAAAAGCCAACAGGAGAGCATTCCACTCAGACAAGCTGAATGAGATTTTTCTTCCATTTTATGGACCATACTTCCTCCCCCACAACATTTCAATCTAACTCTTATTTACCATTTACTTTCTTCTCATGGATCAAGACAGTTCTTGTTCGAGATCAAGGGCAAGATTAACTTCAAAAAAGCTTTCCAATTAAGAGGACACAACAACAGATCGAATGAATAAAGTTATTGATAATGCAGCAGCAAACAAGGGTTAAGAAAACAAAGTTTGAAAACATGTTTGTGAATAAGCAAAAATGAAAGCAAATGCAAGGACGATAGTGAACAAAGGGGCATAATTGGTAAAAGTAGGACTACGGGTCAAGATTACACCTGATCTTGTTTCTCAACCCATTCAGTTCCCATACTCAACAGACAAAATCAGATCTGTTAAATGGATTCACTGTCTGTGAATCCACAAATCTCTGAAGTAGAGAATCAAATTTTTAAAAATGTCATGACCCATAATCAACCTCCAGAGCAAATAGCCTTGAATCTATCCTTGAGACCACATCTCATTCTTTTGAGGTGCGAGGAGTACTTTAATTAATCTCTTCAAAAGACAAAACATTCACCTCAGAATTAATCTAGCCAATATACTTGGACCTGCCTGCAAGTACATATTAGCAAAGGAAGCCAAAAATGCAGACGACATCAATTGTTTCACCAAAACCCTATCACTTCTCAGCAAATCCTACTTTGCTTTGTCCTCCAAATCTTTTGCAATCCAGATACAATATCCAAATTGCTCACTGTGCCTGAACATTTACCTTTAGCATTTCATGAATGACTGCACCTATCTACCTCCTTTATCATCCATGTTTCGTCTGACCCTTTGGATAATCTGTTCTTGTAGAAATTTCCTGCGCAGAGGCAGAAGAGTCTTCAAATGTTGAAATCTCGGGAAAACAATGAGAAAGTGGAGAGACTCAGGAGCCTAAGGCAGCATCATGGAAAGAAATAGACAGTCAACATTTTGGTTGGGTCCTCTTTTCAACATTTTTCCTTCATTGGGCAAGTGGAATGCAATTTACACCCATTTTTACATTCAAGTCATTAAACAAATTATAAACTGTGGGACCTCACTGGTAACTTGTAAAAGACTCACATCCCTATTCTTTGCTTTGCGTCTTTAAACCAAACTAATAGAAAAAGGTGCAAAAATATACATAAAGGTGCAAATGTCAGAGCGTTTGAAATGAGGCCATGCAGAATAACAGTGGCCATTGAATAAGTGAGTATGCTCGCATAGAAAATGAATAAGTGTAGTACAGAATTAGGCCCTGTGGCCCACAAGGTCTGTGCTGACCAGAATGTCAAATTAAACTCATTCCATCTACCTGCATGTGATCCATTATGGCTCCATTCCTTACACTCTCAAACTCCACTATCATATCACTACCCACCTCTGGCAAAGTGTTCCAGGCATTCATGCCTCCAAATAACAAGAATGAGGGTTGAAGTTGCAGTGTAGAGCTTTGGCATGAATCTCAGTTAATAATCCAGAATTCAAATGAGAGTCTGTTGTATTAGAAGGGCTACCTTTCAGAGAAATTGTAATCTGACACCCTTTACTCTCCCCCAGATGGACGTGAACTATCCAGAGCACAATTTTCAAAAGCAGTAAATTTATCCCTGTGTCCTATCCTACAGATTGTCGTCGCTCAGTTGAGTGTGCATTTAAGGTGGCTGGCAGATACCCTTTAACACTGGCTATTGTAATATTACATAATATTTCAATGACAAGGCAATTTAGAACTAGACGTCAATGAACACCATGAATTCCCCATTTATATTAAAGAGTGGTTAGGAATAAAAGACCACCTAGTTTACAATGGGGCAAACAGAACACAAGGCAGCCAAAGCTATTTGTTCATGGGGCAAAGAACAAGACCGACCAAATCAGGTGCATCACAAATAAACATCCGATCAAATTTTTCTCTTTCCTAAATCTGAATTCAGGACTCCTGTGGAACTCCATGGTAACGTATATTATCAAAGTATTTATCTGTGACTGGGTAAATGCTTAAGATCTAGGGGTATTTCATGAAAGTGACAAGTGATATCTCAACGAACAACACGATGCCAATTAACAATCAGAATCAAATGTGATGGTCATTATAAGGGTTGAAATTAGGGTCAAATTTCAACTCAAGAAAAACAAAATCAAATTAAGACACTAAAGAACAAGCAGTGTTGGTCAGCAAACATAGGGAAGTAACATATGTACATAACATCATGAATGATATTTGAACAGTAGAGCTTTGAAGTTTAATTTTACAGGGTTAAAATTAAGAAGAGGGTAACCAGAAGAGTACCAACATAGTTGAAACTGGAGATGATGGGAACAAGAATGAGGGGTTAGATGTGGATAGATGGAGGTGGTAAAGCGCAATATAATGAGATGGCAGATGACAGGAGTTGGATCATAAATATGATGCCATGATAGCAAAGAATACAACCAGCCCAAGATTGGAGATGGATTCAGTGCTAAAACAACTTCATTTGTAACTGAAACTCAAAACAATGGATTCAGTACAAACAACATTTAACTAGATGGCATTTTGATTTTTCCTTGGGCAACATCACACAGGCAGTGTGACAATGCAGAACCAGGAGAGAAATGCGACGAGGGATTGCTGAGTATCAGCATTGACCTGGAACATGCTGGCTATCATATTCAAACAAGTAGTAAATTTAGGTTCATGATGTACTCCAGAGGTAACGATATGATGAAAAGACATTGCAGGAGATTCTATAGTTACGACTGGATAGACAAAAATAAAACCAGGCAAAGACAATCCTACTCCAACATCCAACCAAGGTTAAACACACGAAAGGCACACAGTAGTCTGCAATGCTGGAATCTGAAGCTAAATACAAACTGCTGGAGGAACTTCATAGGTCCAGCTGTATCAATGGCAAAAAAAAGGTCAACACCTGAAATTCCTGATGAAGAGTTTCAGCTTGAAACATTGACTATTCTTTTTTCCGACTGATCCTGCTTGACCCTTTCGTCAAGTTTCTGGAGCAGATTGTATTTGGTTTTAAACAAATGAAAGGTTGCTGATGCAAGATGAATTATCAGGAAGAATTGCGCACTAGTCTTAAGTAACAGAGTACATAATTTGATATTCCAAGATTACAGTGGAGTATTTAAGTGGCAATAATTTAATGTAGTAATGCAGAATTCTGTCAGTATCACAGACAGATACTGGAGTGAAACATAAAGGTCTGCGCACACAGTGATTTAGTAAAAACATAATGCTGGAGCAACTCAGCAGATCACACAGCATTAGTTATATAGGAAAGATAGATACATAACTAACGTTTCAGGCTTGAGCACTTAAAGGTTTAAGCAAAATGCAGGCAGGTGCTTAAATAAAATGGTTGTGGGGAAAAGGGAAGAGGGCCAGGGGAAGAAGCACAGGCAAGAGGTAGTAATACGTGAATAAGGGAGAGTGAGCACAGGGAAAATGGGGAGGGGGTGGAGAGCTGGAGGAAAGGAGACAGAGAGATAGGGAAGAGAAGGGAATGGGAGTAAAAAAAAACAAAATGCTGGATAAGCTCAACAGGCCAAACAGTGTCCTTTATGTAGCAAAGGTAGAAATACATTACCAACGTTTCGGGCTTGAGCCCTTCATTAAGGTATGAGAGAATGCCAGCAGGAGTCTGAACAAAAAGGTGGGGGGAGGGGGTGGAAAAGGCAGGAGATAATAGATGGATGAGGGGATAGCAGCAATGAGGGGGAGGAGCTACGGCTGGGTTTAACAGAAAGCAGAGAAATCTATGTTCATGCCATCTGGCTGGAGATCGCCCAGATGGAAGATGAGGTGTTGTTCCTCCAATCTGCGGGTGGTCAGAGTAGAATAGTACACGAGGCCATAGTCAGACATGAGAGTGTGACTCAGTATTGAAATGGTTGGCTACTGGGAGGCACGGTGGATGTGGACAGAAAGGAAGTGCTTAGCAAAGTGATCTCCCAATCTGTGACTGGTCTCAGTTTTTCTAAACTGATTCATACCAAATAGTGAGGAGTAGACTAAGAATATGGAATCAATTTAGGGATTTTTTCCCCCCAACTTTTCTTATAGATGTAGGTTTTAAGGATATTAAGATTTATTTATCCTTAAGAACTTTGCTTATTTTGAACAATTGCCAGATAAAATTTAAGTTTTCCAATAGACATTTTTTAGGTATTTGGAAGTTAGACATTTTGACCAATCTAAACTATAAAAGTTTCCTCGAATCGCAGACTCAAATATTCTTGATGTATTTTTTGATTCGCTACTTGTTCACAGTAAATTAATATCACGTATTTATAATAATTTATTGGATTTAAGACTAACCTCAATGGTTAAGATTAAAAATGATTGGGAATGGGATCTTAATCTACTTTTTCAGACCAGGACTGGCATTCCACTTGTAGTTTGATTATTGTTTATTACAATTTAAAGTGGTACACGGAATACATATGCCCAAACTTAAATTATCTCGTTGCTCCATTGTGAATCCATGTTTTGGGAATGTCCCAAATTAGGAATATTTTGGGGAAACATTCTTCAATCTTTATCAACGATTTTTAAACTAAAACATCTATGCCCAGTATCTCAAGAGAAGGTTTTAGGTTTTAGTGCGCTGATAGCCAGACAAGGGGTTTTAATGAAGTGAAAAGATGAACTTCCACTGACTCACGGGCAGTAGCTACACGATGTAATGGCAAAAATAAGTTTGGGAAAAAATTAGATACATGAAAGATAAAAAGTTCCAGTTTGAAAAGATATGGGGTCTATTCATAGATAATTATCATGGTTCGTAGTTTTAGGCTGTTGGGCTGCTCCGGCGATCCTCCACCTGGCTTCTGGAGGTAGCAATCCAATCCTTTGTTTTATGTTGATTAATTGGAATTTAACATTACGGTCCTAGACTATATTAATTAATATTTTACCAAGTTATGAGCAGATTGCTGAGAAAGCAATACATGATATTTTCTTTTTAATAATATTAATTAATAACAAAAATGGGAAACTTAATTAGAGAATTCTTTTTTTACCAGTTATACATTATGTATACATTTATATTTCCTTCAGTTAAGTTAATGCAACATGTATGTGAGATTATTATACTGAACTCAATAAAAATATTTTTAAAAGGGAGCACCAATGTAGTTGTCAATGTAGTGGAGGAAGGGTTGAGGAGCCCTTGTAAAATGGATTGCTCCTCAAAGCCAACATAAAGGGAGGCTTAGCTGGGACCCATGGGGGCATCCATAGTTACCCATGGGTGTATCCATAGATACCCATGGGGGTATCCATAGTTACCCATGGGGGGTATCCATAGTTACCCATGGGGGGGTATCCATAGTTACCCATGGGGGTATCCATAGTTACCCATGGGGGTATCCATAGTTACCCATGGGGGTATCCCTTTAACTTGGAGAAAGTGGGATTAGCCAAAGAAGTTAGAGGGCAAGAAAAAGACCTGCCAGGAGGAAGATGGTGGGACTGGAGGGAGACTGGTTCAGTCTGGTGTTAAAGAAATGAAGGACTTTTGAGACCTTCTGCATGGGGGATGGAGGTGAAATTGTACATCCAGAGGGAAAATGAGACATTAAAGTTCAGGGAATTGGAAATGTGAGGAATCATGGATGTAGGTAGGGAGGGACTTAACCGGAATAGGGGAAATGGAGTCGAAGTAAGATTATACTAGTTCAGTGGAGCAAAAGCATGCGGGAACAATGGGTCTACCTGGATAATTGGGTTTACCTTGGATTGGAGGTAGAAGAGGGAAGTTCAGGGACGAGAATCAATGAAATTGGAAGCCCTGGGAGGGAGATGACTGAAGGTTAGAGATGATACATGCAACGGTGGCTTGGTGTTCTTTGGTGGGGCCCTGTTAAAGGGGTAAATAAGAGTAGGTGCCTGAGAGCTGTAGCCTGACCATGGCAAGGTAAATGTCAGCACACCAGATGACAACAGCAGCACCCTTGTCTGCAGGTTTGATAGTGAGGTTAAAGGGGTGAGACTGGAATAAGAGAGGGGAGTGGTGAAGCTGAGACAGTTGATGTCTCGGCAACAATTAGAAATATAAAGACCCAGAGAAGGCAACTAGCAAATACGAGGTGTCCAAGAGGAAGAAGGCTTAAGGTAGAGGAGGAGTCTTCAGTGAGGGGTGGAGGATCATGGTAGGAGTGGACGCAGATGATGAAAGAAAAAGCTTGGCATCATGGTGAGCATGGAGCTCTGAGATGTGGGCGAAGGGGGAACGAATGCAAGGCCTCTACTGAGGACAGACTGTTCCGTTTTTGAGAGGGGAAGATCAGAGGGGATGATAAAGACCAAGCAGGGGTCAGAAAGAGATACCAAGATGAATCATTAATGCAACTTTTATCTCTGAGCATCCAGAGATAAAATCAGTATTTTGAGATTTTCTTGAATACATTACAAACACACAAAATAGTCTTGCCGCTCATTAGCAATCTTGTTGAACCTGTTGCACAGCTTGTAGCGAAGAAACTTCAGTTGCACAGGCTCTATTTTCACACAGCAAAAAAAAAAAGAACATTAGCAACAAATTTCAAAATCTGTAAAATGGGAGAATTTTGAGGGGGAGGTCACATCATCATCTATCTCCAGCCTTGTCTTAAGCAGTGGATTTAGTTAAGATTCCATTCAATAACCTAACCAAGTTGCTACTGTGCATTTTGTGAATTTATACACTGCTCTAGAACTGGAAGTGAAAGTTCAGGTTGATGAGTGGGATGTGGAGCAATGAAGATAAGATGAAGTGTAGAGATTGCATCATCTTCTTGATTTGTGGTTAAGTCATGGGGAGAAAAAAAGAGAGCAAGTTATCCTCTGCAGAATACCACACCATTCAAGTTGTTGGCCCCTGTTCAATGATGAAACAAGAACATTTTGGTGGAACGTTAAGAAATGATAATCGCACAGAATATTGAGCTGTGGCGGGGGGGGGGGGGGGTAAACCTCTACTCGAAGATTGCCATTGCTTGTTATTTGTGTGCCGCTTTCAGCTACTAAATAGCCAAACTCGAATTTCAAAGTCTTGCTGATCACTGCTATTTGTTGGATCGTGAGCCAATTGGTGGAAGTGTTGTCATCAATGCAAGTGTGACTGACCTTTAAAAATACACGACCCATTGCACTTTGAGATTCCCTCAACTCAAAACACTTTTAATTCTGCAGGTTGTGAATTAAGTTTGGGGTAGAGAAAGAAAGCATTTTCCACTGAACTTTAATCTACCCAATGTAATTTAAATTTCCAGGAAGATTTGAAAAACTTCTGCACCCAGGTTCAAAACATTAAGGCAGAGCAAAGCATCTCACCAGTCTCAGGAATACCAATTTATTCCAAGATTCAGTTTGAGTGTAAAATGGTCAGCAATATTGCTGACACTTCACCATCAGTCAACGGTCATGTCTAATAACAGCAAGTCTGAACAACTCATCTTGGCATTCAAAACATTATCTTTGCCAAATCCCCAACTATAGTATGGGTGTAAGTGACTTGTGCCTTCTCAGCACAATTCACTGTATTCGCTTTCTTTGAAGAATAAAGGAAAGCATTTTCTTAATGGCATGAATAAAAATTATTGTATTTCATGCAGGGAAGCTTTCAACAGCATTCACAAGCAGAAACCTCCCAGCTTGTAGAATAAAATGGGCAAAAATCAAGTCACTGGAGATAAAGTAATTGGGAGGGAAAAGCGGGGAAAATGGCCAGTTTTCTAGATACAAAAGAGCAACTGTATGTTTTAATGTTATCTGATCTTACAGCATAAAACTGTTAATCCTCCATTGAAAATAACAACTGCACGTAACATGAGTTTACAATTTGTTTTCATGATTTTCATGGTTAGCGTAGCAGTTAAAGCAACACGGTTATAGCACCAGCAAACATGGTCCGAATCCCGCGCTGTCTGTAAGGAGTTTGTACGTTCTCCCCATGTCTGTGTGGGTTTCCTCTGGGTGTTCCATATCGGGGTTGTAGGTCAATTAGATGTAATTGGGCAGCATGGGCTCGAGGGCCAGAAGGGCCTGTTACCGTGGTGTATTTCTCAATTTAAAATCATGGCCATCAAATAAGTGAACATTGTGATAAACATTTAACATGGTCAAATATTTTCAATCCTAGGATTTTAAGGTTTACCATGAAGCCTTGGTTATGAGACACCAAATAACCAAAAAACCTATCTCCTTTGTATTGACATTTAAACACAAATGTTCAGTCAGGCTAATTTAAATAAAGTGCCTGATTATTCAAGAGGCGGTCAAACCTTTTCAGGGATGGAGTCATACACAGAACAAATTAGAAGATATTTTGCATCAATTTTCCATTTCAAATATGCCACAACAGCTTTTATGTATGGCCTTGATTTTAAACCAGGGGATTAATTACTGCACTGGACTGTGTTCCACTGGACACATTTCTAAGACTATGGCAGGATTTCAGTCCTGAATTAAAAAGAATCCTAAATTTATTTGTTCTAGTATAATTCTAAAAAGCAAAGAATTTTATGCCATAATCACAACAAAATACAATTACAATTCTGCTAAATTTACAACACAAACTGGAAAAGTGTGGTACAAAATTCCCATTTGTCTGAAATAATTTTACAGATTGAAAAAGTGCTTATTTAAGAGGTCAGCCAAATATAACAATTAATACAATTAGAATTGTTATAATTTAGACATTCGGCACTGAAACAGGCCATTTCAGCCCACGAGTCTGTACTGCTAAATTTACACCCAATTAACCTACACACCCGCTACGTTGCGAATGGTGGGAGGAAACCGGAGCCCCTGGGGAAAACACTCTCAGACATGGGGAGAACTCCTTACAGACAGCACAGAACTCGAACCTTGGCCCCGATCGCTGGTGTTGTGTTGCGCCAACTGCGCCGCCCGAATTAAATACCAAAATCAAGAGAGATTTACAGTCCATACCAAGTTTAGTTTCGGTTGTTGGCAGCAAGTCAAATTATTTTTTTCCACAATCCACCCTGACCCTCTCACAAGTTAAATCATACACCAAAGCAAAAGAATGACCACAATGAAACTTACCAGAGTGTCCCAACTTGGGTTTGCCTCTTGAATCGACCTTGAAGGTAAGCTGGATGGATCTGCAGACAATGGTGCTAGCACAAACTGTTGCAAGGTACTGCATCAAGAGATCTCCAGTTGTTGTCTCATTCTGCAATTTAGGGAAACAAAGATTATTTCAATTTGCAATATTCAGATTGTAGCAAAAGCAATTTTATGCCATTCTTAAAGTGGTGCTGGGCAATTTCTCAGCAAAAGGAGGTGGAGGGCGTTCCTTCCGTCTGATAGCCTACAGGTCACCCTTGGGCAAGGTGTAGCACCTGTTTAGCCTCCCAATTAGGGTCACGTGAAGCCAAGGATTGCAGACGGTGGATGGTTTTTACAAGCTGATTCTACAAATTGGAATTTATGGTTGTAAAACTAAAAACGTTGGGTAGATGAATCTGATCTACGGCCAGGGTTACCCATCCAGTATGAACACTGCAACTGAAGAAGGCAAAGGGAAACCACTTCAGAAATTTTACCACCTATGATCATGAACTCAACAATGACTACGGTCTCAGCTCTAAGATGGAGCCTTCACCAGAGAATGGGGGAAGCAACAACTATAATTCGGAGGGTCAGAGATCATGACAGATGGAGAGACATGATCACCCACACCAAATGGCAAGGCACCAGAATTAATTTTATATATATATTTAAATTTAGACAAACAGCATGGTAACAAACCCTTTTGGTCCATGAGTCCGTGAAACCCAACTGAACAATAGTCAAATTAAACGGTGGGAGGTAACCCACAGAGACACAGGGAGAACATACAAACTCCTTACAGACAGCACTGGATTTGAACCCCGGTCACTGGTTCTGTAACAGTGTTGCACTAACCATTGGGCCACCTTAACAATATCCTTTTTCTCTGGCAAATTTTTACGAACTTTGTTCGTAAAACAAGAATGCAAGTGGGAATTCTAATAATTAATTAATCATGGCCACGTTTATTAGGTTGAAAATAGGAACATGTTGTTTAATACTATAAATCATGAAAATAAAAACCAAACCTATTGCCCAATAGATGGTTGAAGAACAAAGAAAGACAAGATACAACTTTGTACTCTTTTCTTTGTCTTCCCCCAGTTTTCGACCTTGTAGCCAAGCATTATTTAATGAGCTAGATACATTTGAAAGATGGTGGGATAAGGGGACAAAATTGCAAAAACAAGGTTTTATGCATGAAATTTAGAGGAGTTAAAGTAAGGGCAAGTTCTCCCACCACCAGAAAAAGTGCAGGAGAGCAACAAACACAAATGACATACATTGCATTAATCACACATGATGGCCTTTAAGCTGATTGACCAGGCCATGACCCATCTCCCCCACCAACAGCCCTAAATGTAGTAAATGTGAAGTATTTTAGGACATTTGTGGAAAAAAAAATGCTGAAGTGCAACAGAGAAGTTCTCACTCTGACTGTGGGCAAAGAAAGAGATGTGTTGTACACAACAGTGAAAGTCAAGGCTGCTCAAAAATAGTGAGTTCTTTTAAAACCAAGATTCAACTCACCAATTCATGACCAATGCGCCCCTGGTACTGGAAGAACACATTGCCCCGCTGGCCTACGTGTTGCTGCAATCCTTCCCATTCTGTAGAGCTTAGTTGCAGCAAGTCTGCCACCTGTTTATCTGTGCAGTACACCCATGCCTCTGCTGTTCCATCCTCCACAATAATCCTGCAAAACAGTTCCACTATTAATGTAATCATCAGCTCGAACCCAGCTTGCAGACAACATATAATATGCCAGAAGAAGTATGGAATAAATTCAATTTTTTCTTTCCCACACACAAGGGTGATTAGGTTTTGTCAGGTGAAGAAAATCAGTCGACATTTGCATCGTGAATTTGCTTCTGAAAATAACTTGAGAACTAGGGGTATTTTAAAGGTAATTTTGTGATTAAAGAAAAATTGCCTGGGGAAAAGGCACCTAAATATCAACAAACACAGGGCTGACTAGCTGTTGCATGATTAGCAAGGTCAAAGGACAAGGAAATGGAAGAATTAAATTTAATGAATGCTGAGATAGCAGTAGGGGACAAATTAGAATTGAAGGTCTGAACTTCAGCAAAAATGAATGCAAGGAAACATCCTCAATTCCACTGAACCTTTTCAAGTTTCCCAATCAGTTACTTCCATCAGTTACTGCACTAGGGGATGGGTTATGCACGTTCACCCAATTAGCAATACCCGTAACGTAGGGGCAGCCAACCTTTTAAGTTAGACATACAGCATGGTAACTAACAAGCCATTTCAGCCCATGACTCCATGCCACCCAATTAATCTACACCCCTGCTATGTACTCATGGGCCAAATTGGCCTGTTACCAAGCTGAATATCAAAATTAAAAAGTTGGCCACCCCTGCCATAACCCATAAAAGAAAATCCATGTTCCAGAAGACTGCTTGTAATCAAAGCCAATATTGTGTTGCAAAATAAATATTTTCTACAAGAGTTGCCAGTAAATGCAGAACACCATGAAAGACTGCTGAGGGAGTGTAAATTAAATAGTAACTGCTCTGAAGTATTACCGAACATTTTCAATTTCAACATCTTGATAGCCTCTCACAGATACAAATCTATCTTTACACTTTAAAGGCAATTGGTGCAAACACTTCTGCTAATCCACTTTTTGTTCTTAATTTGGCCACATCTTCTCACCTTATTCTCTGGTGACGGCTCCATCTTTGAGCTGAGACCCTAGTCAATGTTGAGTTCATGATCGATGATAGGTGGGAAAACTTCTGAAGTGTTTTCCCACAGCCTTCTTCAGTCGCAGTGTCCATACTGGACGGGTGACCCTGGCCATTGATCTGCAGATTCATCTACCCAGCGTTTTTAGTTTTACAACCATAAATTCCAATTTGTAGAATCAGCTTGTAAAAACCATCCACCATCTGCAAGTGGCTTGTTATAAATTGCATCCCAAGTCCAATAGAGGCAAAACCAAAAGTTTTTCTAATTTTTACAACGACAACAGTTTGAAGATGAAAAATGAAAATCAAAGTAAATCAAAAAGCAATAATTCACCGTATAAACTCTTTAAAATCTGAAAGTCAATGATCCAGAAGTTCAAAGGTGTTCTAATGAAGAAAACCACCCATAAAAAGTAACATCCTCAATTCCAGTGGACCTTTTCAAGTTTCCCAGTCAGTTACTTCCATCAATCTGCACTAGGGGATGGGTTATGCACGTTGGAATTTATGGTAGTAAAACTAAAAACGCTGGGTAGATGAATCTGCAGATCGATGGCCAGGGTCACGCATCCAGTATGGACACTGCGACTGAAGAAGGCCGCGGGAAACCACTTCAGAAATTTTCCCACCTATCGTCATGAACTCAACATTGACTAGGGTCTGAGCTCAAAGATGGAGCCTTCACCAGAGAATCAGGTGAGAAGATGTGGCCAAATTAAGAACAAAATGTGGATGAGCAGAAGTGTTTGCACCAATTGCCTTTCAAGTGTAAAAATAGATTTGTATCTGTGAGAGGCTATCAAGATGTTGAAATTGAAAATGTTTGGTAATACTTCAGAGCAGTGACTATTTATTCAATGAATGAGACAAGAAAACAGTTTTCAGGATTAAAAATTAACAAATGAAAAAAAATAATCAGACAACCAAATTTAGTCAGAATGCAGAAATTACGTATTTTGGGAAATCTGGAAAGAAAACAAAAATTCGATGGTGGGAAAACCATTCTCTATGATAAACAAACTACGAAAGAGGAAGGGTCAAAAGGAACCAGGTGGGAGTAAGAGGTAGGAAAACAAAGCAACTGATATTGAAAAGAAATCCAAGCCTGCGGTTTATACTGTGAAGTACAATTTTTATACCCAAACCAAGATGCAACACGTGTCAGTCCCAAATTACACACATTCTAAAATTTTTATGGCAGCTTATAGACATTCAATGCTGTTGTTTGGGGGGGGGGGGGGGGGGGAAGAAAACCACAGTAATCATTCTGTATTAGTCTTCTGGCTTGGGTTACTTTCCAATCAGTTGAAAAGTTTTATGTGTGCGCAAACTGCAGTAATATGAAATAGAAGGTAAACTTCAGATTTTGAAAGCTATCGTTAGTCTTCTGTGATCTGCACATTGGGGACTGAACAGCCTCTAATCAAAGAATGAACTTGCCACGGTCATTTTAAAATTAGTTCCCAAATGCTCAATGCTTACTTTGATTTCGCATGAAATACACCATCTGCAGGCAGGCAGGGTCCAGAGCTTCTTGTACACCTTCCCTACATAAAATCAAAGGAAATATGCTATCATTAAAATATCACATAAATTCCCAAAGTCTCAATTTCACTTTGAATTTTAATTCCCCAGTTTTTTTTATATATAACAATTCTATATTCTTGATTTATGGAAGTAATAGAATTAAAATGTTTCCAAGTTGTTGGAAATGTGTGTTTAAGATTCCTTTTCCTTCCACATTCATTTGTGATGATGGGAGCAAATATTCAGGCAGCAGAGTGCATTGGTTGTGCTTTGCTCTTAGCAGCTGTTTGAATAAAGTTGTATGATGCAGCTCGCCATTAAGATGACTCTCTTAAAGTGTCTCCTTATTCCTTCTTAGTAAGGGGGATTAATTAACTATAATGTTATTCATCTTTCAGGTGGCTCCGTGGAGGAACCTGCAGATGCAGTGACGGTTAAACGTTTTCAAAAAAATGTGACTGAAAATAAATTGCTTTAAGGTTTACATATTCCTGCAAGTGAAGTTTGTTCAGTGTAAGTACAGTCTAGTATTTTTGTCTTTTAAACTGTTTATTCTTAATGTAGGTGTATTAGACAGGTATTGTAAGAGCAAGTCTCAAATAACTGGGAAAGACTATTATGCAGCATCTATCAATCCCCATAGAGTATTCAGAAAATTGATAGAAATCTGCCTTGTTACTCTTTAAAGTATGAAGTTTACTTTGAATTCTTCTCCAGTACAAGAGTAGTTTACTTTATCATCTAACTTACTGAGAGTGAAAATTGTAGTTTAGTGTGCTATTCAGGAATTGCATAAAAAGTTACTCATCTAGTAATCTGGCAACAGCACCAAAACTTTCCCAGTACACAAGATGCAGCAAAACACCCCCCTGATACCCAACACCTATGGGGATTGGTCGATGCCAGATAAGTGTATTTTCCGGTTGCTTGAGACTTGCTCTTACAATGCCTTTCTAAGACTTATTGGCTGCCTCATGATCCGCTGATTTCTGCTCACCCGACAAGTCTAATCGACAGATCTTTTGCCAGTTGCTTGAATTCTGGATACCAGGGGCTTTATTGTATTAGTATTTCAAATAACAATCCTTTCTTCTTCAGAGAAGTTGGGATTCCTTTTTGGGCGAGATCTAATATTCATTTTACTAAAATAGCTTGCAATCACCCCATCTTTTCTGATAATACAAATTGAAACAAACCTGTTTAAAAATACTGCTACAACGAGTGCACACCCACTGTAGTTGAAGGCACTGAACATTAACAACATGACAGCAAACAATGCCCTGCAGGGAGTTCTCCTGTCGGGAGATTAAATTTCCAAGATGGACCCTGGGCCTCTCTGCAATTGCTGTACTGCTTGATGGGCTAGAGCAGATAAAGGAAAAAAATTCATGGTTTAAAAATATAAAATTAAATCAAAAGCAATCAACCTCAAAATGTAACCAGTTAAATCACTTCTCAAACATTTCTGGTGCTGATCACCTGAAATGTATTCTACAATTCCCAAATCTGACTGTTAACCAGGATATCTTTACATTAGTTGTGGAATTTTAATTTCTGACCACAGCAGTAAAGTTACATTTTATTCCTTTTAACTTGATGTTACTTTCTTTCTGCACAGCCACATTAGATTTAAACTAACTTTGGTTTCTTCGTGTATAATTGCAGCAGCCGTCAGATCGCATTATTGGCAGAGTGACTTTGCCCCTTTCGGAGGTCAATCTACAGGTGCATAAGAGCGGCAGAGAGGATCACTGGAGTTTCCTTAAACCCCCCCCCACCATTGACGTGATTTACCAGAATTATTGTCTGAAGGCGGCACACAAAAATCAGTGTAACCCCTACAACTCTGCACAGAGCATTTTTCTGCGATTCCCATCAAGAGAAAGAGTATCAGAGCAAGCACCACGAGGCTGAGAAACAGGTAGTGAGAACGCTGAACGATCAGAAGAATTGCTCACACTAACCATCCAAGACTCTCATATCTACTAAACATTATTTATTTATATACATTACTACTTGGCCTGCATGTGGATTGTTTGTTTGTATGTGTGTTATATCTGGTTGTGTTATCTGCATGTTTTCCACTGTGGGTCAGAGAATGGTGCTTTGTCATGCAATCAGATGATCATAAACTTGATTTGACTTGAACAAATTTTCCACTTCTCACTATGTACAGAACAGAGGAACTGGGATAAAGTGTGACAGTGGTGTCATTTTTCAGTTTTCTGGGCGTTCAGCAATTAGCATGAACGTGCTGGTTTTGAGAAATTGTCATTCTTAGAAACCTACATTTTATTTTTGCATTCTGCTCCATGTTCATTTTCAACTAATTCCAAAATGTTAGTAACAAGTTGAAAAGACGGTAAAATATGAAAAATATTACTTCTAAAAATGAACACCCAGTACAGATATTATTCATTCAAAATTAATAATTTTTTGTCACAAAAAATTTGAAGTACAGGCTATGGAAAATTTGTTTAATAATTAGAATCAGAATTTATTGTCATGAACAAGTCATGAAATTCGGCATTTTGTGGCAGCGTCACAGGGCAAACATGAACATTATAACCATACTACAGGTGCACGATCCTTTATCCGGAACCCTTGGGGGACAGGGGGTTCCGAATTTCGGATTTTTCCAGATTTCAAAAAGCCCACACAAATTGTGCTGCCGTATCCACCCCCGACCACCTCCCCGACCGCGGTCCCCCGGCCGCCTCCCCGACCGCGGTCCCCCGGCCGCCTCCCCGACCGCGGTCCCCCGGCCGCCTCCCCGACCGCGGTCCCCCGGCCGCCTCCCCGACCGCGGTCCCCCGGCCGCCTCCCCGACCGCGGTCCCCCGGCCGCCTCCCCGACCGCGGTCCCCCGGCCGCCTCCCCCGACCGCGGTCCCCCGACCGCCTCCCCCGACCGCGGTCCCCCGGCCGCCTCCCCTGGCCACTGGTTCCCACTTGCCAGATTTTGGGTGTCTGGATAAAGGATCGTGTACCTGTATAAATAAAAAATAACAGTGCACAAAAAGTAAGGCACTGTCATTGGTTCATTGATCATTCAGGAATCTGACGGCAGCGGGGACGCTGTCCTTGTGCTGCTGAGTGCTCGTCTTTAGGCTCCTGGACCTTTTCCCTGTCGGTAGCAGAGTGAAGAGGGTGGTGAAAGTCTTTGACAGTGGAGGCTGCTTTTTTAAAGACACCGCCTCAATAGACGTCCTCGATGGAGTGAAGTCTGGTGCCTGTGATGTCGCAGGCTGAGTTAACAACCCTCTGGAGTTTATTCTTGTCCTGAGAGTTGGCACTTCCATGCCAGACAGTGATGCAACCAGCCAGAATGCTCTCCACGGTCCACCTGTAGAAGTTTATGAGTTTTCGGAGACATACCAAATCTCCTCAGACACCTCACAAAGTTTAGCTGCTGGCGAGCCTTCTTTGTGATTGCATCAACATGGAGGCTCCAGGACAGATCCTCAGAGATGTTGACACGCAGGAAGTTCTTGACCTACTCCACTACCGAATCCTCAATGAGGACTGGGTCACGTTCCCCTGACTTTCTTCTGAAGTCCACGATCATCTCCTTGGTTTTGCTGACATTGAGCATAAGGATGTTGTCGTTACACTATTCAATGAGCAGGACTATCTCTTTCCTGGACGCTTCCTCCTTGCCATTTGTGATTCTGCTGAGAACTGTGGTGTCATCTGCAAACCTGGAGATAGCATTGGGATTGTGTCTGGCCACACAGTCATGGGCATATAATGAGTACAGCAGTGGGCTCATCTTTGGAGTGCACCTGCGTTGACAGTCAGTGAGAAGTTGTTTCCAATTCATACCATGGTCTTCCGATGAGAAACTCAAGGATCCAGTTGCAGAGTTGGGGGGGGGGGGTGGTTTACTGAGGTCTAGAATTTGTAGCTTCTTTACCGGCACTGAGGGAATAATGGTAGTGAAGGCCAAGCTGTGAAGGGCGGCACTGTTGGCGTAGCGGTCAGCATAACACTGTTACAGGGCCAGTGATTGGGACTGGAACCCACACTCTCCCCATGACTGCGTTACTTTTCTCCGGGGGCTCCAGTTCCATTCTACCGTTCGAAATGTACCAGGTGCTGTAGGTCAATTAGGGGTGATTGGGTGGAAGAGGTTTGTGGACTGAAAGGGCCGTTACCAGCTGCATGTTTAGACTTTAAATTTAAAGTTTAAAAGAGATCAATAGTTAAATAGGTGCACATTCTAAATAGGTCTTCTAACTTGGTACATTTGAGCTTTCAAACTAAGTAAATAAAATGTGAAGAATCATACCAACCTTTTCACCTCCAAAGAACACTGAAGGACAGAGACACTGCTCGAAGGCACAAATCTGCAGTACACGTTGTTGTGTCTGAAAAGCAATTTGAACAGATTAAACTGAGATGGAATTCTTCTTTTAAAACCTTTGCAACTTTAGGTTAAAATAAATAGATTTGACAACTCTCTCAAAAATACAATTGAATACACGATACAGGATGGCATGCGTCAATCAACTGAAAAAAATCCATTCTCAGCGACAAAGGATAAGACGCCAAGAACATTCAGCAAGTCAAACTGTGTGAAAAAATTAAATGCAGTTGGCATGAAACAGTAACCCTCCACCTTTCCTTTACCAATGACAGGAAAGTGCTGTCATTCCTTAGTTTTTATTTCAAACCTGCAGCTATTTTCTTTTCGTATTCTTTTAATTCCAAAGCTAAATGCCCCTGAATGAAGCAGTGAATTAACCACATCTTGGGACCTGGTTCCAATTGATTCAAGGTTGATAATATGGAAACTATAGCATGTGAAATTAATTTGGATTGAGTGGGTAAAACGTTATTTCAGTAGGGAGTTTAAGCCTTTAAACTGAGAAAGGTAAACTCAAATGCTGTCTAAATGGTCATAAATTAGGAATCATCGAAGATATATTTGGGAATACATGATCAATAATCCCTTAAAACCTTCAGACTAGTTATGCTTCAGTGTAGATGCATAGATAAATGCATTCAACTGTGACCATTGCATATACAGGGAATTTGGAAGGGTGCAACACATTTGCCACAATTATGTTGGCTCCGAACGCGTTAGGTTATGAAGACTAGTTACATACATTTGGTTTATATTCCTGGAGTATAAATTAATTACTGCAGGATTTAATTCAGGTGTTAGTGATGACATAGTGAATTAACAGAGGGTAATTAGTTATTTTGATGAACAAGAGGACATCCAATCTTAAAACCTGTGCCGAATTCACAAAGTACACTACTGGAAATTTAGAGCTCAACTGCAAAATTGGTGGGACAACTGCCATACTCATAACCAGTTGATAGATCTGTAAAACAAACTGTCAAGTGAGCTGGGACAAGGTAAGCAAGTCAAAACAGGACAACAAAAATGCAAAACTGACCTGGATACAATTCTTTCCAAATCATAAAATGCAACAATGGATCCTGGCAAGACTCCAATGGTATAGGTTAATTGTAAGAGATCTATATAGACATCCAAAGCCACAGCTCCATTTTGAATGGTACCAACAGTGAATTTCAGACACCAGTCACTAGGAACCAATACACCTATAAACAAGTGGTAAAAAGTGTCAAGTGCAACAAAACCTACTCTGACATTTTAGAAAATATCCTAAATGTATTCAGCTTAAAAATGTTCTGACAAACTTCTATAGAGCACAAAGTTTAATTCTCCACACAAAAAATCCCTTCACTTTGAGTTAAAAAATTACCCATGTTCTGAGAAATCTCATTAGTTTCTTAGCTTCTTTACCTTATCTTGAAATAAGAGGAGAAATTCTGGACAAACTGCAACCAGCTATTGTCATACAACATTGCTCCAATATATTGCAGCAAAAGAAACACTGGACATTAATTTCATTAATAATGTAAATCTCTTGTACAGCTTATAATTTTACTGCATTTTTACCTTTTGTATCACTATCAGTTACAAGTGCTGGAAAGTTGGGCCTTCTTTTAGGTTCCAAGCACATTCTTTCCAAAATAATTCCAGTGAAAGAAACAAGCGATGCTGGGAATCTGGTAGACAATCCAAATACAAGATTCCAATTGAGGACATTACAAAATGCATTTTTCTAAAAAGCCAATTCCCCAGTTTGGATTTCACAATAAGGTTTAAGTACTTGTTTCTAAGCTTGGAGAGAGGTTCAATTAGAAAATTAACATATGGATTTGTAAAAATATAGTGAACAGCATAATTGCATCATATAAGGAGTGTCCCATACAAAGGACGAGTATTCTTACTAAACATGCACAAAGAGACAATGGAGTCGTGAACAGTGACTAAATGGTACATAATCCAAAGCCTTTATTCTAAGTAGTGTTTAAGCTTGCATGGGCAAATGGTGATTTACTAAAACACAAAGGTTCTAAAATTGAGATGGGAGATGGAAAAGCAACCCAAGGTGCAGGGAAACAGTAATATTCTATTTTCACTTCTGTTCTTACCTGTCAGAGAGTATATCTTGAATTGTACTTGGTTGAGGCATTTCTGAGGACAATTTTTCAAGATAAGCAGGTATATTTATTTGTTTCTTCAAAATCTACAATTTAAAATATTTTACCAATAAACAAACTGTTTTGATTGTGAAACTTTTTGTAAAGCCATAGATAATGCAATATCTAAAAGTGACAAACATGAAACCAATATTATCATTAACAATAAAAAAAACTCTCATTTCCCAATGCCAAAGTAATCTTCCCTCACTTGTTATTGCACAACACAAACATTACCCAATTATCAATATACATTACGTGTAACTGCAACCTTCCTGATGCTCCACAACTCATTTAGAAACTAACAAAACCCTTCAATAGTTAAAATGTTACAATGGGAACCCGATATCCCTGGTTTTTATTTATCCGTGACTAGCTTACTGGGGATCGCAGTAAACAGGAGTACGTGGAGATATACTGAAACTTCCAGTCTGGTTGAACAACAAGGTAGCGTGGGCAATTCAAACTCTGCAGAGCCTT
This sequence comes from Narcine bancroftii, assembly GCF_036971445.1. Taxonomy (NCBI): domain Eukaryota; kingdom Metazoa; phylum Chordata; class Chondrichthyes; order Torpediniformes; family Narcinidae; genus Narcine; species Narcine bancroftii. Next base: position 67,049,944 of record NC_091482.1, on the reverse strand, counting down.
CAGTGGTACACAGGATGAGTGCTGTTCAAAGCAGAATGTGCCCTGAATAAAACAAGAGATATTCATCATCTTTTCTTGAAGTGAAAAATACAACATTGGTTGCATTTACACTAGAAAATAGTTCCTGGCACAGGCTCTAGAGTAAAAATCCAAACATCATCCTGATGGGCTGACTTTGGCTCCAAAGCCGCTATCCCCACATATATGAACTTCTCCGAGCTGGGACGTGGAGAGCAACACTGCCTGCCCAATGCATCTGGGAATCACAGCCATGAGGCTTGTTCAGCAGAAAATCAACAAGCAGCAAGCCCCAAATACACCATCAAAAGCACCACCCACAGGTTTACCGTCATAGTTGTCAAGACTTTTTAGGACAGTTAGAAAATTGTAAATGAAGTGAATTTCTAAGCTTTAAAAAAAAATTAAAAACTCAACCAAAATTTTTAAAATTTGCAAACACCCACAGTTTAAAAAGGCTTTTCAATTATTTTTGCCTCCCCCCCCCGCCCCTCCCCAAAGCCCTGCAATCTTTATTGAAATCAAAGGGATGCGAGACTTTACCCCAGGTTTAATCCTGTGCCAGGAACTATTTTCTAGTGTAAATGCAGGTGATACCTCATAGGTTATTCTGACTCTGGACTCTCCAGAGATACATGGGCAAATGTGACTTTCATTCCACAATTTTGTTAACTTCAACTATAAAATAAGTTGCTGACATTTAAATAATAAAATTCAAGTGGTTTATTTCTGAAGAGCCAACATTTACAAAGATAATTCCTTTGTTCACTGCAGTAAGTTAAAACGCAACCACTATATACAAACTATTTATTAAGGGGTTTGCTCCCATGATCAGTTGTAGGTTCTCTTACCATCTGTTTTGGTCCAATGACTCTGTACACAACCCCTTGACTTATCAAATGGTACCACCTCACTGCTTCAGCCATGAATTCTAACCGCACCTGCAATGACATCATAAAATTAAACTCTATTTCCATCTCCCCAGCATGTACAAAATAGACCAGTCTCCTACTTCCTTCAATTTCATTCAAATACTGTAAAAAAAAACACAAAATTCAATGAACTACAGCTTCAGAAGCATTCATTTGAAAATATTTTGATTTTATATTACACAGAATGCATCCAAAAAAAAAATCAATGGCAAGAAATCGAGACAAAACCACAAGAACAAAGCACCCGATTGACAAAATCTGAAGATTCAATCCTACCGAACATTCACGTCCAAATGGTGGAACTATATCGACTGCTCTCAAATGGATAATAAGTGTCAGGTTTGCAATTAGTATTGTAATCTAATTGCTCTTAACACCTGCATACACAATCAAGTGTTAATAGCATGGGAGAAGGGGGGGAGGGGGGAAAAGGTCAAATGAAGCCATATGGAGCAATAACTTTCCTCACTCCTGACCACAACACCATTATCTAAATAAGTTTTCCCAAATTATGGGTTAAATTTGGCAACACCACCAGTAATATAGACAAGGCAGCTGTGAAATGTAATGGATTCTCGGTTCTTGCTAAAGGGCAAACGCATCTTTCAAGTGTCCTAAATTGTGTAGAAATGTCTGAACAACGTTGCACAGATAAAAGAGGAAGTACTAAGGGTGCAGCACATTACAGATGTTTTCAAAATTAAAACTTTACAGATATAATCCATGTGTATTTGTTCAGACCAAAGTAAAATTTGAGTTAACAAATCTTTTCTGATCAAATGATTGTGTTGGATCCCAAAATAAAACGATTTAATCCAAATTCATTAAATTAAAATGAGAACTCCAAACGTGAACAATCACATCCACAGGAAAAAGAATCTCAGGGCTGTACTCTGACTCAGTCATGTATGTTCTGACAATAAATCTGAATTTGTGACATTTCAACCTTCAAGTTTATTCACTTAATTTGGGAATTAGTTGTGTTGATTGCCAAGCAAAGTAAAATCAAACTGAAACATGTAGATCCAATAATCTGGTCTTCTTGACAATATGCAGCACACAAACCAAGTACGATCACCTACTTCCATAAAACTGATACAATGGCATTTCTCAGAATGTTATCCAATAAGCTATCTCAAAAACATTCTTTAGAAGAGACAGAGCAAACTTCAAATGTCCTCTAAATCCTTTTAATGCTGCAATCTGAATGGTAAGATTTCTCTGCATAAACCCCAAACTACAAGTCATCCTTTAACTACACTTCAGGTTTAAACAAAGTCAAACCCAGAGAAGCAAGCAACACCTCATCTCCAATGCAGGTCAGCAATAAATTAGTAAGTTCATTGGCACAATTCTTATATTAACAGTAAATATTACACAAACATGCAATTTAATCAACGTCACTAGATTTAATTCAATTTGTGAGTGTACTTAGTTGTGGAAGAGACAAAAACCTAGACCATTCCAAAGCCAAACAGCAGCTAAAGTTTGTCCAACGTGTGTGAAAAGTAACAGGAAGAATATACAAATGCCAGTCATGCTTATGGCAACAGAATGCTGTAAAAATTTCATATTACAATTAGCAGGCAAAAACAGACCCTCATCTCACTCCGCATTCACAGGTTAACAAAGGTTTAACAAAAGTAACTACTAATATACATGCACTAAATTGACAATTAAATGGAAGTTCATTACTGTAATGATAAATTTTGCAAGAATGCACTGCAGAGAGATACTTGGAAGGAAATGCATGCAATTCTTGAATTACGCACCCTATAGTTGCAACAATTCAGATATTATCCCAAATTATGAAATTACGAATTCCGCCTTATTTGCTAAAAATTGATCCAATATACTTAATCTTCTTACTAAATCTCTAGGTGTCACGTTTCAGGATCAGAAACTTCAGCAGATTAATGAAAATAATGCAGTCACGATAAAACACCATATATAGGAAAAATAAAACCACAGGCTTCATGTGAGAAATTAGGATTACACTGTACTTTACTAAATTATACAAATTAATTTCACCCTTAAGAGTGTAGCAAAGGTCGCAATTTAATTGTGCCTGCTTGTTCTGAAAAGACCTTTTATTTTTGTAGGCTTTAATGAGACAGCACGGACTATTTCAGGAAGAGTTTTGGTTACATTCAAGAAACCTTTCAAAATAAACATTTAAACAAATTTCATTCCACACATTTACCAATTACCTGAAAGATTTCCTTTGTATTCATTTCAATTGTTTACAGAAATTATTTCAAGAGAAGCACTATTAACCACATAACCCCCATCAAGATATGTCCTGCCAGCCATTTTGTTGGTGATAGTTTCATGAATTTGTTGGAAGCCATACTAAAAAAAAACTACCCATTTAACTGTCTATGATTAACTGTGTATAATTTTTGACAATGCTACTTTTGTTCACCTTACCAACATATTCTTTAAAAAAGAGGTTAAAAAGACAAAACAGAAAGTACAAAAGCATTTTAGATACCTGCAGTTTGCATTTTGTCATATAATTCAATGTAAATACATCTTTCTACTGGACATCTGCTGCAAATTTCACATTTACCCAAAATGACATTTGAAGAATATTACATTTGTAAAAATACTCTATTTTAATTCTCAAATCCATTTTTGAATTTAATAATCATGTTACTTTTACTAGAATAAATAATTTAAACTGTTTGAACATTTCCTATCAGAGTTGGTGTTTGGAAGTCATTTTTACATTGTATTATTTGGTGACAAAATGCAATAACAAATTGCCATATTATTTCATCTTATATTGAATATATACTGCCTATCATCTCTTCCTCTCCCTCCTCGGTAACTTCAAGGAGAATGCGTCAAGTGACTAAAGCACCCCCCCCAGAAACTAAAATACCAATATTAGAGAAACTAAAATACCAATATTAGAAAAGCTAGTTATTCAAAAAAAACCTGATAATCTTATTTCAGATTTGAATGCATTTCCTCAGGTATTTTGTTAAAAAAAATCTGAAACAGTAGATTTTGGAAATGAACTCCAAATATTCTTGCATTTGAAATTTCAGATGGATAGAGGTTAACCAGAAGAAACCCTAAACAAGTCACTGCACCAAATACTATTTTATTCGACATTCAAAACATTTACAAGATATGATTTTAATTAAACCTGCATGTGAATATAGGATAACTGATTAATTTGTATTCAAATTTATCACAGCTTTTGCATAGAATAATTTTGTTTATGTTATTTGTCCTTTAACTGCTATTCTAATGTCTGGAGTAGAACCTTAACAGCTTCCACACTTGCATTAAATTTATGATCACAGGAGATGTGATATTACGAGCAAAAAGAAACCAGAATCAGTTAAGCTGATAGTTCAGAGGTTTTAAAACTTTCAAAACTATCTTTTTAAAAATGCATATACAGTGGAATTTTGTGCACAATTTGAGATTCATTGGATGGTTTTCTTTATTAATGGTAAATGTAAAATAACGGGCAGCCTATATTTCCATCTTTGATTTACCCGAGAATGCAAGAGTTAATTTTGCACCTTTTACAGTAGAGCCCACCAAACGAACAATGAAGACATATGAGGCATTTTGCAGTTGCTGGTAAAAACTTAAAATCTGCATCTAGGAGAACTATACAAGTCAATGTGATGATTCTATAGGTGTGGTTTTCTCACTACATCAACCTTCTCCAAGAGGAAGCATGAATTTGGTAATAAAATGGCGTTCTCAAAGCTAGTCGTCTTCACAGTAAAGACGAGGCGAAGCTGAAGCTACTTCCGGGCACCCATAAATTGGCGGGAAATGTCATATGAAAGTAATTCATCCAAAGACTAAAAAAAATTATTTTGGTCAAAACTGTTGATTCTGTATCTTAATCTATGTATCCCAAGTCTTAAATTCAACCAGAAAATATCAAACGCTCGATTCAACATTTGCTAGCCAATTAAAACTGAATTAACAGAAACTATAAATCACAAAATAACTAATTAAAAAGGATGACTGCAAAATGTTTATTTTCGTGCAACACCTTTGATAAAACAATGTTAGCAAATTCACAAATTAGTTTCAAAATGCTGGAAAAAATAATTTTTAAGAGGATTTCTCTGTGAAAAAGTGACAGCTGCGATATTTCAGTCGGACCCTTAAGATTTCGATGCACTAATGGGAAAGCACACCAGGAATTTCAATGTGGCAGTTCAGGAAATACTGCAATGGTTTTGATGGCAGATTTTCAAATTTACAAAATATTAATAAACTTATCCATTTTATCACTTCAATATTTTATGTCAATTTGTAAACAAAACTGCATGTTGACTGATGTGGATAATCGATGCTGAAGTTTCATCTCACCCAATTTTTTAAATAGATGATTATGTTTATAGAGAGGGCAGTTGGAACTTTTGAAATAATAAAAGATAATCCGTCCACCACAAGATAAATGGGTGTTTGTTCTGTAAACAAAAATAAACGATGAGCCCGATAGAATGAACCTGAACAACTCTTTCAAAGTAAAATCAAGGTTAGAGGAAGCTAATTTTTAGTCGGCTCTGTTTATATTTAATTTGGCCCATCTTAAACTGCGAAGATTCTGAAGAATCAAAAAAAATGCTTGAACAGAGGCAGGTTTGTTCTTATTTTCAGTAGTCTGACCCTCAAATCGACTTCAGGCACAGAGACCACTTTTTAAACCAGCTGGTCAGTTTTTGTTTATCTCTACCCGGCCAATCTGTTCATCCCTTTCTCAGGCGTTAATTCAGAGGTAAAAGTAGTTACGTGAAGGGAGTGTTTAATGCAGCTGAAATTCATAACTTCTCAGGATGGTTTCCTAGCTAAAAATAATTTCTGAAGAGGCTTAGGACTCAAATCAGCTTTCCAACAGCTGGAAAGAAAAGTTGAAAATTTCACCATGAAGGAGGGAAGAAATGTACTTTCACCATTCGAACACCAAAGAGTTAAGCTGACTGACTTCAACCCACGAAGACGTCAAGATGGAAGACAAATGCAAAATTGTGAGGGGGGGGAGAAACACATGAAAAGGACTGATTAAATCATGTCCCCCCCCCCCCCCAGCACAAAGAGTTAACAAAGCCAACACCCAAACAAAGAAATCTTTTGATGACTCGTGGATGACCTTCGATTTAGTTGCATTGAGGAAACTTCATCAATCCCAACCTGGGCAATACATGGTCACAGCCCCCAACCTTGGAAACTCGCACACAGGTCACCCCCCCCCCCCCACCCCCAATTATTCCCCTCTCTCTCAATCGCTTGATTCAGACGAGTAGCATTTGGAGGCTGCCCCCCCTCCCCCAAATCGAGGCGGATGAGAGAAGTCTGTGGAGGGTACATTTTTAATTTGGATTGACCCCCCCCCCCCCCCCAGTATGGACTGGAAGTTTGTGACATGCACCAAACACGGGGGGGGGGGGGGGGGCAGCAGCCACGAGGCCGTTGAATGTGCTGCATCACCGCAGCCGGTCTCTCAAGGACGAAGTTCCATTAAAGCCCGACTTACTTGCGCTCGGCTGTCGGGGCGGAGACAAAGAGCGGCCTCTGCCTCCCATTCGGCCAATCCCCCCGTGCTCGCCCCGTCCGGCCAGGGCCGCGGGCCTCCGAGGCTGAGGGCAGACGCGTGGAAGGCCAGTGCCAGCCGGCTCCTCCCGCCCGGAGCCGGGCCGGGGCCATTAGTATTCTCGGGGGCTCCTCCTCCTCCGCCGCCGCCGCCGCCGCCGCCGCCGCCGCTGCCATATTGACAGTTCCTCAGCATCAGGGCATCTTTGCGGGTGACCAGCAGCAAGAGGCTGACGTCGCCCCGACCCCCGGCCCGGCCCGGCCCCCCGGCCTCGCCTCCTCCGCCGCCGCCGCCGCCCTGGGCGCTCCCGGCCCTCCCGGGTGGGTGTGAACAGACGGAGCCACTTTCCCCAACATGGCCTTCTCGCAGCACAACTTCCTCCACCAGAGGCATCTTGGGAAGGGAAGGGCCGCCCCGACGCTCATTGGCTGCGGCGCTGGTGACCTCATCGCTCGTGCCCGCCCACCGCCGGCGGCGGCTGCTGCTGCTCCTGGCCCTCTCGCTGGCGGCGGCTGGAGGCGCCGGACCGGCTCCCTTCCTCACCACTCGGCCCTCACCCGCACGGAACTGCACGTAGACCCTGGGTGAAGAGAGCAGCAAAAACACCCGTCAAATCCCCGCCACCACAGAGAGGAGACCCCCCCCACCACCCACTGTCCCTCCCCCCCCACTCACCCACTGTCCCTCCCCCCCCACTCACCCACTGTCCCTCCCCCCCCACTCACCCACTGTCCCTCCCCCCCCACTCACCCACTGTCCCTCCCCCCCCACTCACCCACTGTCCCTCCCCCCCCACTCACCCACTGTCCCTCCCCCCCCACTCACCCACTGTCCCTCCCCCCCACTCACCCACTGTCCCTCCCCCCCCCACTCACCCACTGTCCCTCCCCCCCCACTCACCCACTGTCCCTCCCCCCCCACTCACCCACTGTCCCTCCCCCCCCACTCACCCACTGTCCCTCCCCCCCACTCACCCACTGTCCCTCCCCCCCCACTCACCCACTGTCCCTCCCCCCCCACTCACCCACTGTCCCTCCCCCCCCCACTCACCCACTGTCCCTCCCCCCCCACTCACCCACTGTCCCTCCCCACCCACTCACCCACTGTCCCTCCCCACCCACTCACCCACTGTCCCTCCCCAGCATTGTCTGCTCCCACCCCCACCCACCCACCCACCCCCACTGTCCCTCCCCAGCATTGTTTGCACCCACCCCCACTGTCCCTCCCGAGCATTGTTTGCACCCACCTCCACTGTCCCTCCCCAGCATTGTCTGCTCTCACCCCCACCCTCTCATTCCCACTGTCCCTCCCCAGCATTGTCTGCTCTCACCCCCACCCACTCATCCCCACTGTCCTTCCCCAGCATTGTCTGCTCTCACCCCCACTGTCCCTCCCCAGCATTGTCTGCTCTCACCCCCACTGTCCCTCCCCAGCATTGTCTGCACCCACCCCCTCTGTCCCTCCCCAGCATTATCTGCTCTCACCCCCACCCACTCACCCCCACTGTCCCTCCCCAGCATTGTCTGCTCTCACCCCCACCCACTCACCCCCACTGTCCCTCCCCAGCATTGTCTGCTCTCACCCCCACCCACCCACCCCCACTGCCCCTCCCCAGCATTGTCTGCTCTCACCCCCACCCACTCACCCCCACTGTCCCTCCCCAGCATTGTCTGCTCTCACCCCCACCCACTCACCCCCACTGTCCCTCCCCAGCATTGTCTGCACCCACCCCCTGTCCCTCCCCAGCATTATCTGCTCTCACCCCCATCCACTCACCCCCACTGCCCCTCCCCAGCATTGTCTGCTCTCACCCCCACCCACTCACCCCCACTGTCCCTCGCCAGCACTGTCTGCTCTCACCCCCACTGTCCCTCCCCAGCATTGTCTGCTCTCACCCCCACCCACTCACCCCCACTGTCCCTCCCCAGCATTGTCTGCTCTCACCCCCACTGTCCCTCCCCAGCATTGTCTGCTCTCACCCCCACTGTCCCTCCCCAGCATTGTCTGCACCCACCCCCTGTCCCTCCCCAGCATTATCTGCTCTCACCCCCATCCACTCACCCCCACTGTCCCTCCCCAGCATTGTCTGCTCTCACCCCCACCCACCCACCCCCACTGCCCCTCCCCAGCATTGTCTGCTCTCACCCCCACCCACTCACCCCCACTGTCCCTCCCCAGCATTGTCTGCTCTCACCCCCACTGTCCCTCCCCAGCATTGTCTGCTCTCACCCCCACTGTCCCTCCCCAGCATTGTCTGCACCCACCCCCTGTCCCTTTCCAGCATTGTCTGCTCACACCCCCACCCACTCACCCCCACTGTCCCTCCCCAGCATTGTCTGCTCTCACCCCCACCCACTCACCCCCACTGTCCCTCCCCAGCATTGTCTGCTCTCACCCCCACTGTCCCTCCCCAGCATTGTCTGCTCTCACCCCCACTGTCCCTCCCCAGCATTGTCTGCACCCACCCCCTGTCCCTTCCCAGCATTGTCTGCTCTCACCCCCACCCACTCACCCCCACTGTCCCTCCCCAGCATTGTCTGCTCTCACCCCCACCCACTCACCCCCACTGTCCCTCCCCAGCACTGTCTGCTCTCACCCCCACTGTCCCTCCCCAGCATTGTCTGCACCCACCCCCTGTCCCTTTCCAGCATTGTCTGCTCACACCCCCACCCACTCACCCCCACTGTCCCTCCCCAGCATTGTCTGCTCTCACCCCCACCCACTCACCCCCACTGTCCCTCCCCAGCATTGTCTGCTCTCACCCCCACTGTCCCTCCCCAGCATTGTCTGCTCTCACCCCCACTGTCCCTCCCCAGCATTGTCTGCACCCACCCCCTGTCCCTTCCCAGCATTGTCTGCTCTCACCCCCACCCACTCACCCCCACTGTCCCTCCCCAGCATTGTCTGCTCTCACCCCCACCCACTCACCCCCACTGTCCCTCCCCAGCACTGTCTGCTCTCACCCCCACTGTCCCTCCCCAGCATTGTCTGCACTCACCCCCACTGCCCCTCCCCAGCATTGTCTGCACTCACCCCCACTGCCCCTCCCCAGCATTATCTGCTCTCACCCCCATCCACTCACCCCCACTGTCCCTCCCCAGCATTGTCTGCTCTCACCCCCACCCACCCACCCCCACTGCCCCTCCCCAGCATTGTCTGCTCTCACCCCCACCCACTCACCCCCACTGTCCCTCCCCAGCACTGTCTGCTCTCACCCCCACTGTCCCTCCCCAGCATTGTCTGCACTCACCCCCACCCACCCACCCCCACTGCCCCTCCCCAGCATTGTCTGCTCTCACCCCCACCCACTCACCCCCACTGTCCCTCCCCAGCATTGTCTGCTCTCACCCCCACTGTCCCTCCCCAGCATTGTCTGCTCTCACCCCCACTGTCCCTCCCCAGCATTGTCTGCACCCACCCCCTGTCCCTTCCCAGCATTGTCTGCTCTCACCCCCACCCACTCACCCCCACTGTCCCTCCCCAGCATTGTCTGCTCTCACCCCCACCCACTCACCCCCACTGTCCCTCCCCAGCACTGTCTGCTCTCACCCCCACTGTCCCTCCCCAGCATTGTCTGCACTCACCCCCACTGCCCCTCCCCAGCATTGTCTGCACTCACCCCCACTGCCCCTCCCCAGCATTATCTGCTCTCACCCCCATCCACTCACCCCCACTGTCCCTCCCCAGCATTGTCTGCTCTCACCCCCACCCACCCACCCCCACTGCCCCTCCCCAGCATTGTCTGCTCTCACCCCCACCCACTCACCCCCACTGTCCCTCCCCAGCACTGTCTGCTCTCACCCCCACTGTCCCTCCCCAGCATTGTCTGCACTCACCCCCACTGCCCCTCCCCAGCATTGTCTGCACTCACCCCCACTGCCCCTCCCCAGCATTATCTGCTCTCACCCCCATCCACTCACCCCCACTGTCCCTCCCCAGCATTGTCTGCTCTCACCCCCACCCACCCACCCCCACTGCCCCTCCCCAGCATTGTCTGCTCTCACCCCCACCCACTCACCCCCACTGTCCCTCCCCAGCATTGTCTGCTCTCACCCCCACTGTCCCTCCCCAGCATTGTCTGCTCTCACCCCCACTGTCCCTCCCCAGCATTGTCTGCACCCACCCCCTGTCCCTCCCCAGCATTGTCTGCTCTCACCCCACCCACTCACCCCCACTGCCCCTCCCCAGCACTGTCTGCACTCACCCCCACTGTCCCTCCCCAGCATTGTCTGCTCTCACCCCCACCCACTCACCCCCACTGTCCCTCCCCAGCACTGTCTGCACCCACCCACACTGTCCGTGCTTTGTTTTCCCTGGCTTTGCAGCCGGGGGGGGGGGGGGGCAAGTGGAGCAGCAACAAAAGCCCAGATCTTGCGGCTGAACCCGCTCAGCGACCACAAGAACATCTGCTGCAGTGAGCCGCCGCCCCCCCCTCCCCTCCCTGCCCAGTAAACCCCCCAGGCTCGGCAAGTGACGTGCATTGCAGATAATAACCGCTAAATAAATATGCCCTCCTTTCCGAAGCAAGCACCGCAAAGACTTTTGTCCGCGCTGCAGTTTCTATTCAAACTGCGCAGACGTTCAGAAAAGGGGGGGGGGGGGTAGTTTCAATTTTGCAAATGCTGCTCTGCTTGTAACGACCAAAAGAATCCTTGTTCGAGTCTGACTGCACATTCTGCAGCTGCCGAATGCCTTTCTAAACCCTTTCCCGTCATTCCTCCTCAAGGCAACAAAAGCCCTGCCACGTCGACAGCCAAGTGGAAAAATACTGCAGAGCTTTTCCCAGAGAAACAAAATCCCCCGGCCGTCTCCGCCTTGCTTGTCGAGGGTGGGGAGGAGGGCAATGGTCTGACTTCAACTACAATGCTTATTCGGACTCCTTTAATTTTGCATTGAAACCAATACTGACATCAACCTGGTGACACACCAGAATTTTTGCCCAGTTTTCTCTTGGTGTCGACTGACCGTGCATATAAACAAATGAATGAACAAAGACGTTTAATGAAGGGCTCCAGCCGTTGGTGAGGCACCTTTATCTTTGCTCCATGACATTACAGTTCTCCAGTTGTGCTTTGATTGTACAATTCAACTTGTATTTAATGTGTTGATTTATCCATGAATCCCACTCAACTTCCTCTTGTTTGTCATAGACCAATAATTTGAATTGTATATGAAATAGGTAGCATAATTAGTAAATTTGCAGATCCATCGTAAGATGGATTGACGACAAGATCTATAATTATCTGAGGAATGGCAGGTGGAATTTCAATCACCACTGGACTTGGACAGTAAATGACAATGACCCAAGAAATAGTCTCGAACACGAGGGGTACAAGTATACGGTATTAGATCCCTGCAAGTCATGATCCAGGGAGACAAGGTAGTGAAGAAGGCATTTTATGGCCTGCTCGTCTTCATTTGATAGGTCATTGAGTACAAGACTTAGGATGTCACGATGCAGCTGTATGGATTAGCCATTCTGCAACTATTTTTCTAGTATAAAAACAACTGGGGATGGCCTTATGGGAGGTTGATCAAATTAGGAGGTGCATAGATAAGGTGAATGGTGGCAAGGTTTTTGCCGGGGGAATCTTAAACTCGAGGAATTGGGCAACGATCTACCAGAGGAAGTGGAGGACGAGTAAAATTACTCATTTTACAGACATTTGGACAAGTTCATGGTTAGGAAAGGTTTAGAGGGGTAAAGGCCAGATGGAAGCAAGTGGAGCTTGCTTTAGGAAAGCACCTTGGTTGACACGGACGAATTGGGCCGGAAGGCCTGTTTCCATGCCGTAGAGAAGAACTCTACTGCAATTGTCTTTTCTTATAGTATCTGATTTTAGTCATCGAAGAGTCACAACATGAAGGAAACCGACTGAACAAGTGGAGTGCAACATTCAGCAAATTGGTTGGGGTGATGGATCTGACAGGGGGAAGAGGGACAGGTGTAGCCAGGAAGTCAGTAACCAAAATCATTTGCAGAGTCTAGAATGGAAAGGGATACTGTTGAAAAGAAATCAGAGGCATTCACAAAAAGATAAACCAGGAGAGAGTTAAAATGCTGTGCTATAATTTTCCCCTTTTAAAAGGTTTTAATGTCCTCAAATGATTGTTGTGGCCTAGAAATACTGAACAATGCAGAGGAAATTCTCATGCACTTCAGATCTGTACTCACTGCTTGACAGCTCAGCTTCACCAAACTTTCACTCATCATGTGCACAGTCAAAAAGTTACTCAAAAATCATTAATTTATATAATGACCGACACAAGACGGGAGTGGGGGGGATATATTGTGAGCCAGTCTTCCCTGTCATCTCTTCAGGCTGCCATTGGTTGTTTTTGTTCACATTGCACTTCTACTTTATTTGCATGTGGGAAATGGTGTACAAGGTTGTTGGATGCATTTTCCCGTGATCCCTGCAGGAAAAGGTTTTAATGGTTTTGACAGATCTTTTCACTATTCCCCTCATGCTTGGACAACATCCCTTGGCTCTCTTCACATCAGCCCCATCACATCATACACAAGAGCATGAGAAATAGAAGCAAGATTAGGCCATTCGGCCCATCGTGCTTGCTTCTCCATTCAATAAGATCACAGTTGATCTAGCCACATACTCAGTTCCACCTGCCTGCTTTTTCCCCATAACCCTTCATGCCCCTACTCTACAAAAGTCTAGCTATGTCTTAAATGCATTTGCTCTACTGCTTCCTTATAGGAGCTTCTGACCCCATCCACAATACCCACATCAATCATTCATCTTCACCTAAGCAGGTGGCACAGTTGGCGTAGTGGTTGCGCTATGCCGTTACAGCGTCAGCGATCAGGACCGGGGTTCAAATCCCGTGGTACCTGTAAGGAGCTTGTACGTTCTCCCTACGTCTGCGTTTCTTCCCGGGCCTCTGGTTTCCTCCCATCATTTGAAACGTACCAGTGTTATAGATTAATTGGGTGTAATTGAGCGGCATGGGCTCATGGGGCGAAATGGCCCGTTACCATGCTAATTGTCCAAATTAAATTTAAATATTGATCATCCCCAGACTCTCACAAGATATAGAAATAAAAGTAGGCCCATTGAGTCTACTCCATCAAATCTCTCCCCAATTCTCCTACCACCAACCTATACTAGGGGTAGTTAACAGTGGCAAATTAACCCAACCAGGATGTCTTTGGAATCTGGGAGGAAAATGGAGTATCTGAGAAGAAAATCTTAGACCTAGAGAATCTGCTAACTCTATGAAGACAGCACTCAAGCCAGAATCTCCAGAGCTTTGAGGCAGAGGTACTCTCCTCTGTATCATCCAAGATTATGGACAACATACATTTTGTGGTTACGCTGTTCTCTAGCAGCTGAATATCAGAAACCTAATAACTTGTTTATGTTAAGTTTATGACCAGCTGAATTTCTCCACCATTGTGTTTTTACTTCAACTATGGTGTCATGTTTTACTTAAGTTTATGTTACTTCTAGTTGCCAAAGGCCTGGACTTTTCATCTCGAAGCACGAGTTCAAGTTCTCACATGGCATACAGGGAAACTGAATTCAAGTAATTAAATAATAAATCTTGAATGAAAGTTATCAGATTTTCATTAAAGCAAAATAGTAAAAACGCACCAAAATGCTGGAGGAACTCAGCTGGTCTTTCAGCATCCATAAAAAGCAAAGATATATTACTGATGTTTTGGGCCTGAGGCCTTCTCCAAGCATTTTGGTGTATTTTTACTACAATCACAGCATCTGCAGACTTGCGTGTTTTGAAGAAAAATAGTGTCCACTATAAAGACAAATTTTCCACCTTAATCCAATCTGGCCATAAAGATGCCAAGCCAATCAAACTGAGGTTATCTCTTAACTGCTTCACATTCCATGAACAAATAACAATAGTACAGTAAAACACCTAGTCTCCAGCATTTATGGGGATTGGTAGATGCTGGATAATTGAATTTTCTGGTTGCATGAAATTGTGTGCTGTGTGGATTGGTGAACGAGCCGCAAGGGGGGTTCTAATTTTAAAGTATTTATTTCCCCCATCTTTTTGCCGGTTGCTTGAATTCCTAAGAACAGGGTTTTTAATGTATTCTTTTTTGTTTTTGAGAACTCAAATCTCATGTCCCATACTAGGCCCAGAAACTTCCTCCCTTTGTGGCCTTCTCTACATCGGAGAGACCGGTCACAGATTGGGAGATCGCTTTGCTCAGCGCCTCCTCTCCTCCTAGTAGCTAACCATTCAATTTCGAGTCAAACTCCCACATTCACACGTCTGGCCAAGGCCTTGTGTAATATCCCACCCTGACCACCCGCAAATTGGAGGAACAACACCTTATTTTCTGTCTGGGCACTCTCCAGCCAGATGGCATTAACATTGGCCTCACTCCCTTCCACTAAACCTGCTTGCCTTTTCTTTCCCCTTCCCTCTTTTTCCAGTTCTTCCACCCACCTAACCCAGCCATCCCTCCTCCCCCTCACTGTTGCGGTCTCCTCCATCCTTTCTCCACCTATCATCTCCTGCCTTTGCCACCTCTCCCCACTCTTTTGTTTGGACGCCTGCTGGCATTTTATCATGCTTTGATGAAGGGCTCAAGCCCAAAGCGTAGATTATGTATCTTTATCTTTGCTACATAAAGGACACTGTTGGACCTGTTGAGCTTCTCCAGCATTGTGTTTTTCCTGCAACTTCATCATAGGTTTGTTGGCTTTTTAATTTCATTTCCTAAAATTTACTTATATCCATAATATTAAGACTATGATCAGTTAAGACTATGATCAGTTGATAAACAGAACCTTTCTCAAATCTTGACATAATAGACACAGATTGTCCAGGTCATAGATGTATCGAGTTAATATCAAGGGATGGGAACCAAAACATTATCAAAGTAAATACAAGATCCTGGGACTGTTTCTATTTTAGAAATAGCAGAAATCTTTGATGTTGCATTGATTTTTTTGACAAAAGGCAACTTTCGCCAGTTGAATAAAATATTATCATCAATTAACACTGGGTAGGAAGAGATATCTTTATGCAGTGCGTTGCAGTGTATAAATATTTGTGGAAGCTGCAGAATTAATGGGAAATGTGAGGTTCTAAGCAACCAACCTAACTGCTGGCACTCTCAAGCTGAGCTGCAGCCATCTTTTAAGCATGGTCCATTATCCTCATTTTATCACTCATCAATAGACCCATCCAAGAATGTGAAAGTGGGGATCTTATTGAATGGTAAAGCAGGGACCAACTGGTCTAATCCTCCTCCTCTTCCTATCTGTGAAGGCTGAACAACAATCAGAAGGTGACGGTTTTGCTTCTTCTTTGCCCAGGACAACCAAGTCCAATTTTGAAAACTAAAGATATTCTGATATGATAAAAGAGAATAATTAAAAATTTGTAAATTGAAAGTGCTTTAATTTATTTCAGATTTAGCCTTAGATTATCACAATTATAATTTAGACTGGAAAAGATACCACAATGCAGTTGGTGGATTACTCTCCAGATATTTATTGATATTTATTAATAATAATGCCATGGAAAAGTTTATTATTAATGAAATGTTTAATTTGAACTTTGCAACTTTTAATGTTCAGGGATTGAATAATCCAATTAAGCGTAAACAAGTATTGGCTTACATAAAGAAAATGAAAGTTTATATTGCTTTTTTTTGCAAGAAACACATTTGACTGAAAAAGAACATTTGAAATTGAAGATAGAGATTGGGTTGGTCGTGTGTTTTCTTCTTCCTTTAATTCTAAGGCAAGAGGTGTAGCGATTTTAATTCATAAGAATTCACCGTTTGAATTGGAATCATTTGAAGGAAATGCAGGGAGGGTTCAGATGGGGAATTGTAAAATTTTTGCTGAATCATGGACCTTGTTAAATATTTACACAACTAATGTAGATGATGAATGGTTCATGTCGGGGGTTTTTTTATTGTTAAATCAGGCTAATGAAAATATTTTGATTGGGGGAGACTTTTACTGTGATTTTCTTATACTTTTTGGAAATCTATCCAATAAAGGATCTAAAACAATTGAGGGAGAAATTTGATACATCTGTAAATTCTTTATTTGTGTAATATCAGCAGAGCTTTGATAAAAGATAATTATGGTAAAGAGATGAATTTACCCATGTTGACGAAATTTGAATCTTTGATTTCCTATAGACCAAAGAAAGGTTATATTTCGGATATGTATCAATTGTTACAAGAAAGTATGGATAAACCAAAATGGGAGATATCTAGGAATAAATGGGAAAGTGATTTAAATTATATTATCCCTCAAGAGAATTGGGAAGTTATGTGTCATGAAAATGTAACTAAATTGTAAGATATGGAATGGTTAATTACAATTTTTTTTTAAATTTAAAACATCAGTTATATTTGACTCCAGAGAAACTGAAAAAATATGGGTTTAGTAATTCGGACTCTTGTTTTAGATGTGGATTATGTACTGGAACTTTTGTTACATGCTGTTTGGTCTTGTGTTAAAGTACAACCATTTTGGGAAGGAATTAGGTTGGTCTTGGAAAAATTATTCAAAATTAAATTACCATTAGACCCGTCGATTTTTTTTTGTTGAGCTATATGGTCTCTTTGAAGGGATTGGGGTTGGATAAATTTCAGATTGCATTTGTACATTTAGTGTTGCCTGTAGCACGAAAATGTGTAGCTAGTACTTGGAAAGATAATGTGGAGATTAATATAGCACGTTGGCCTAATGAACTGAGAGCTTGTAAAAAATTACATGCAACCTGCATGTTAATCATTCCTTTTTTGTTAAAATGTGGTCTTCTTATTTGGAACATACGAATTTGGGAGCTGGCTAAAGAAGTGGGAGGGTGGGGAGGGGTTTTTGTTTTTTTCATATATATTTAAAAATTGATTTCTTTCTGTTGTTTGATTGTATGCTGTTTAAAAATCTTTTAAATAAAGTTTAAAAAAAATAACACCATGGAATAAACCATTTTTAAAAAATCAGTTTACAAGGTCATCTTTAAACTCCACTCAGTTTGAGTGATATTAAATCTCAGCATAATAAATGCAAGACAATTCCAGGAAATACTCCATTTGAACTTGATAGGAAAGATCAAGTAGAAACTCTCATTCATATTAAGGTACGTATGCTAGGCTTCAATTCATTTTTTTTTAAAAACTGAACATCAAAAGGGAAACTGGATGATCTCTACAAATCTTCCTTTCATTGTGGTAACCTTAAGGCATACATTGTATAATTCGATCAGTCACTGGCCTTTGCTAAACTTTAAACTTCAAGACCACAAGTTTCTCGACCAGTTATGTTTACTGTCAATCAATTTATATTCTGGTTGTTGTATCTTGGTTCTCACAAGGGCATAGGGATGTAAAAATCATGTCACAATAGGATTAAGAGCTTGTAAGATTGGCCTTAATATTCTGAACTTCATTAATTAAATTTAATGCACACTGACCTGGTGTGTTTCTTCTTTATATATCGAGGGTCATCAAGATATTTGAAGGATGGGAAATCACTGAGGATAAACCGTTCCAAAACCAGCTGGAATTTCTGCAGCTGTACCAGACAATCTGTAACAGAGACAAATGTGAATTCCAGACATACTTGAGATAAAAAAAATACAAAACACAGAACTAATTACAGAAAGTAGTGAAAGCACAGGAAATCCAACTAAAGGTTTACATTTTAAAAAGCATCTTAAAACATTGGTTAAGAAACAGAAAGTGATTTTTTTTATAGCTGTTGATGCATGAGTGGCAGTCCACATCCTTTTTTTCCCCCAAAATATGTTCACTGAGCATCAAAGATAACTTAGACAAATTATACAGATGTACATCGTGCTCCTATTTTCTTTTTTAAAAAAACAGAAAAACCAACACACATACACACCCAGACCCCACTTCCTGTCCACCTTGGCACTTTTGCTGACAGCATCATCAGTATAGAACTGGCTCAGTACAATTGTCTCAGTTAGTGCTCGTAATTAAGAAATAATGCAAAAAGAGTTGCCATTTATGGACAAATTTTCTGGTAGACCCTCTTAATATGTATTTGATTTTCTCCAGTTTAATAAACTGACATACTTAATCCAATAGAAGTGTAATAGAAGAACTTCCAGTGTAACAAGATTATACACTTGGCTAATAGGGATGTAAATGCTATTACTTCTTTCTGCAGGAAATTTCGAGACTTGTTGGAGATTCCAAATATTGCAGTCAACAGGCAGAGTTGTAAACTGACTTTAAATATTTTAGACAGAATGCTAAAGACTCCACTCAAGAACCGTTGTATTTTGGGGCACTGATAAAACATGCGACTTAGGTGGTAAGGTAAGCCACTTATCTTGCATTTAAGGAAGAATGGCTGACAATTTGGATTTGGAAAAGTGAACCCAGTGGAGCACCCTGAACTGAACAAGTTCCAGGCAAGTGAGGGAGGTGATAGAGCAAATTCTCTCAATAGCTTCTTCCCATAGTTCCTCCCCACTTTCCGTTTCTTGCTCCCATTCTGCCTTTATTTTGGGAAGTGAATGACTTTTAATTAACAGAACAGAACTGTAAATTTTTGAAATTGTCCCTCTCACTCCTGGATTAGCTGATACTAAATCTTCCCAGAATTGTTTGTCAAGCAACTGAGAGAAGTTACGGAAAGACCTTAAAATAAAATGTTGAATCTGAAAGTAGCAAATTAATTATGATACAGGTAAGCCATGTTTGTGACAGAGAGATTAAGCTTCTAAACACTGTTCACGTTAAGATTTTGAAGACACTTGATACTTCAAATTTATTTTTCCATGGTATGGTTTCCTTTCAGGTCAATATATAGCTAAACTTAGATAATCAGCCATCGGATTGTTCAGAAATCAGCAAGCTTTTGGCAAGGGTAGTCCAAAGAGTCAATGAGGTCCAAATGGACCTTGAGTTGCCTTAGTGATAGGAGATCGAGGGTGCTGGTGGAGTGCTCATTTTGTGATCGGAAGACTGTGATCAATAAGGTACCGCAGGGACCTGCACTGATTTTTACACACATTAATGACTGGGATGTGAATGTAGTGGGTATGGTAAGCAAGTTTGTAGATGACTACGGTGTTGAGAACAATGGTAGTCTTGGGCATGACAATGAACAGCTGGTAAATTGGGTAAGAAATGGCAGGCAGAATTTAATCCTGAAAGAAGTACAAGGCAATGCATTTTGCGAGGAATAACAACAAGAAAACATCTCATGAATGGTAGGGCCCCAAAGGGGAAGAGAAGAACTCTGGAGTCCAAGTTCATGGATCCTTAAAGGTCACAGTATTGGTAGATAAGATGGTGAAGGCAGCTTGCCTTCATTAGATGGGGTACAGATGCAAAAACATGGAGTTCATGCAACATAAACATCTGGTTAGATCAAGCTTGAATATTGTTGCCCCACAATAGGAAAGATGTAACTGCACTAGTAGGGGCGCTGAGGAACCTGATACCAGGGATAGGGTGTTTCGATTATGAGGAGAAACTGGATCGTGGTGGTTTGTTTTCCTTGAAGCATAGGTGACTGATAAATGTTACTGATATTATGCCAAGTGCACAAAATTATAACGGGATATGGTAAAGGTTAAACAGGAGTTGATGCTCTATACAACTTTCTATACAAAGTCTGAAGTAAAAACAATGCTAGATGAGCAAAATGTAGGCAGGCGCCCAAACAAAATGGTGGGGGGGCGGGTGGGAAGGGAGTGGCAGAGGGAGGAGCACAGTCCCACAGGCAGGAGGTATCAGGTGGATAAGGGAGGGAGGGCACGCCAATAAACGGCAGGGGTGGGGGGGGGGAAATGGCTCTCTGAATAGAAGGGGGTGGTGAGCTGGAGGAAGGATGACAGAGGGATGGGAAAGAGAAGGAGAACAGGGAGTAGGGTAGCGAAAATGGGAGGTTGACATTAATACCATCCGGTTGGACTGTGCCCGGACAAAATACAAGGTATTGCTCCTCAAATGTACAGGTGGACTTGGTTTGACAGTACGAGGCCATGAACAGACATGTCAGCACAGAAATGGGAAGCAGAATTGAAATGGTTGGCCACTGGGAGATCCCTTTCTTTGATACGGACAGAGTGAAGGGGCTCAGTGAAGCGATCTCCCAGTCTGCATCCAGTCTCTCCAATGCAGAGAAGACCACAACAGGGGCACTGAATGCAGAGGATGACTTCTGCAGATTCACAAGTGAAGTGCATCACCATACACAGAGTGTAATTTAAATAAGTAGATGAGAGAAACACTTTCAGCACATTTCTAAATTAATAAATAAATAACACGGACAGAAATTTTAAGCTAAGTTCTTACCAAGAAACATGGTGTCACTAAATGCAGTTTCACTTATTTCACAGTCCTGCACAACACAGTCCAGTGAACCTGATGCATCCACAAGCTGCAAACGGCCTGTTACTGAATTAGCCTGCAACACTCCATTCACTATCTGGAAATAGATAAATTGGACCACGTTAACTATTCTTCATTGGTGCAGCTGAGCAATGGGCAAAATCTATGTCAAAATCTTTCCAATCTATTTCCCCTTGAATTAATGCAAAAGCAATTAGCACTCCATGAACATAGATGTGCCCCAGACACAAGTTAACCTTATTTTAAAAGCTGTTAGCAAAAATTTTAATGGCATAATTTAAATTGGCCTTCCTATGCCCCATAAACACCAAATTAGTTTAATTCGGCCATTCTCAACATTTCTTTCCCAGTTATGGCCCTCCTAAGACTCTGCTCAAGTTTTGGTTTCTTCCATACTTCTCTCCCACCAAATACACACACACACAAAAAATTACGTTTGGTAAGGTGAAAACAAGGCTTTTACTTAAATGTGCTGCAGCGCCCAAAGGGCCGCCGTTGAGGATGGCTGGAATTAATGAGTGAACCAGATGGTTAGGTTGTGGGGGGAGAAGCAGGAAGTCAAGTTTTGCAAAGTATTGCTGGGGAATGCACTGCAGAATTGTTACAACTTTTTGTTTATCCAATGCAGTCAAATTTCTCACCGCAGTTGCAATGAAACAAACATGTGGGCTTCTGAGACTTTCATACCATGTTTTTGTGTGAGAATCAAGTAGGAGGTATGAAATCAAGGCCATTTTAGTATTGGACCTGTTGCCCAGTTAAGAATGAAGAGGGGTTCACACCATAATTTGTCAGATGTCTCGTTTACAAAAATAATATTGTTGTAATTCCATCAAAAGCAAGGTCTCCCCAAATGATAACTAGAAAAGGAGCAGTTTTCGGTTTGCTTCTGAGCTACCCTTTCTTCAACTTTTATATCTTTCAATCTTCATAATGTGGAATTACAGAATGATACTGCACAGATGGCAGTCCCTACACTGACTGTTCACTTGTCCCAATCTAGTCACATGTTCAAATAATCTACTGTTATTCCTTGATCACATGATAAATAGAAAAAAGAGTACCAATATTTGGATTTTCAGCTTTTGAAAATCACACACGAGTTTGGAAAAGACACAGAATTGGGGGTAATTTAGAAATGACTGATAGAAAGGGAACAGGAATATTCACATCTTTCTCAAATTGGCAGAGGTTGATGGTTGGGCAATCTATTTTCCCTTGAGTTAAAGGGATGGTACCTTTTTAAAATAAATGTGCAGTGATTAACACTCCCTGATGAAAGATGTAATCAGAAGACAAGTTAACCTTATCACAATCTAAATCAATTTAGCTAAGCAGACTAAATGTCTTATGTCCATGTTTGCTGATGTGACAAAATTATGTGGAATTCTAAGTGAGAATGTAAAGAGGGTTAAAAAGAATGGGGACAAGTGAGTGGACAAGAACAATAAGAAGATAATTATTGAATATTATCTACTACTGGGCAGAAAACAATATCTTTTTTTTTAAAGTGGTGACAGATTGGGTAACATTGATGTTTAAAAGTATCGAGTATGACCTTGAATACAAGTCACAGATGCAGCAATCAATTAGGAATCCAATGATATGTAAGCCTTCATAGGAGGATTTAAATACAGGAGTGAAGCTCTCTAAAAGCAATGGTGTAGGGCCTTGATAAGACTGGAATATTGGGTGCAGTTTTGATCTTACCAACAAGAGGATAAGCTTGTGCATAAGATTATGAGGGACAGCCACCATCGTTTTCCCTGGGCAGCAGTGATCAATACCAGAAGACACCTGATTATGATGAGTTCTGAGAGATATCAAAGGCATGTTTTTTTTAAACTAGAGAGTGGAAGGTACCTGGAATACACTGCTAGAGGGAATAGTGGTCAAAGCTGATACAATAAGGACATTTAAAAAACTCTTAGATAGGCACGTGGATGCAAGAAAAATAGGGGATTATTAACAGTGAAAGAGGGAAGGTTTAGATTGATCATAGACAAGGTTTAAATACTGTAAATCAGCTCAACATTGTGGGCTAAAGGGTCTGTACTGTGATATTCTACATTTAGATTTAGTGCCGAGAAAACCTTAATGGACTGGCTTGCTATTTATGGAGAAACTGAAAAAACTAGGCCTGAATTCTCCAGAATTAAGAAGAACGACGGGAGATGGCATTGAAACTTACAAAATTCTTCCAGGGCTCAATCAGCGGGTTGCAGAGTATATTATCCCTGGCTGAGGAGTTCAGAATAAGAATTCATTATCTAGGATGTAATGGACTATTCCAGACTGAGACAAGGGGAAATTTCTTTAGAGATGCCGTGTGTCTGCAATTCATTGCCCCACAGGGAGGCTCGGACATAGAGTTCATTCAAAACTGAGAATGATGTAGTATGCTTAACAAAGATAGTGCGAGAAAAGGGAACCCAGAGAGAATATCAATTATGATCTTGAGGAGTGAAGAAGCTGATTGAAAGCGACCTGCTTCTCTTTCCTACCTTCCACTATTAAATATTTTGAGAAGCTATTATTTTCAGGATAAATGGTTGTTCCTCTCTACAGATTTACTTGCAAGTCTGTCTGCCATTAAAGAGCTCCACAGTGGCATGTTCCCAGTTCAATCACTGCGCATTAAACAAACACATGATCTGGATTTCTGATGAATCAAGCCATAAAGCCAGATGAGCTAGTTAAAGCCACCCTGTGGCAGAAAAGAACTACTGCAGATTTGCAATTAAAGTCACCTTTATTTATTTATTAAGAATTCCACTAATTCTTTCAACATGATCCAATAGTAAAAACACAAAAATGCTGGAGGATCTCAACTGGTCTTGGAGAGCCCATAGAAGGTAAAGATATATTACTGAAGTTATGGGCCTGAGCCCTTCAAGGAATAAGACCAGGAAATATAAAGACTGAGGGCTGGCTGGGAGAGGAGTCCAGACCAACAAAATATGCTCATTAGATATGATTAGAAGAGAGGTGAGAATTGATTTTCACTCTGTGAAAGGAGACAGAAGGAAGAAGGTGGGGGGGGGGGGGGGGGGTGGTTTTAAACAGAAACTGGAGAAGTCAATGTTAATGATCTCTTGTTCAACCCAACATTAACCCCCCTTGCTCTCTTCAGAAATGCAGCCTAATCTGCAGGTTATTTTCAGCATTATGTTTTTATTTCATGAGAAAACTTCAGAGCATTATCACGACCACTACTTCGTTAACCTATGGGTACTTAATATATTTAACTATAGAAGTTACCAGTTATGAACAGATGTGGAAACATTAGCTGATATTTTGTCCATTTACCTTGGACTCCAAAAGATAGATAAAGTTAGCTGAGATCTGATAAATTTGAATGCTTGGTCTAAAGCAGTGGTTCGCAACCTTTCTCTTTCCACTCAAATACAACTTTAAGTATTCTCTATGCCATCGGTGCTGTGATTAGTAAGGGATTGCTTAAGGTGCTAGAGGTTTGAAAACCTCTATTTTAATCGTATCTAATTGACTCGTTATGTGCAGGGTTTCATAACTCCAAAGGAAATGGGCCACTGACAATTTTTCTCAAGCAAAATATTTCAGTAACAATTGGGTCTAGAGCAGTGGTTCTCAACCTTCCCTTCCCACTCACATCCCACCTTAAGCAATCCCTTACTAATCACAGAGCACTGATGACAGAGGGATTACTTTAAATGGTATGTGAGTGGAAAGAAAAAGGTTGAAAACCACTGGTCTAAAGCAGCTATTCTCTATTGGATCCATATGGCCCCCCATTAGGGGACCATGGATTGAAATAAAATATTTTTTTATGTAATCAGTCGGAGAAAAGTATGGAAGAAACCAATTAAACTTGACTGCTTCACGACACGGGGAAGGAACCCATAAACTTTGAGGAGAGTCTGAAGGGGCATAAGTTCAAAATGGCTGGTCTGAAGGCTTATTGTCCAATAGGAAGCAGCTTTCTTGCTCCAATAGGAAGCAGCTTTTTTGCTCCTTAAACAGGAGGATTATAAACATTAAAAAGATAACAATTCTTAGATCACAAACAGTATAAACATTCGATGTAGGAACTGTAATATCATAAAACTAGGCATCTGTGCCACAGAGTTCATCATAGCAGCCTAATTGGGCATAAAATGTTCCTTATTTCAGTTTTTTAAGCTTTGTATCTATGCAACAGATGTCTATATTTGCAAAAGCAAGGCTCCAACCACAGAAAATTGTATTCAATCAGAAATATTTGTCCTTTTAAGTGCTGACTTAAAGGTGTCTAGCTAAAGAGGGATCTGAGAGTACTTAGTACAGAAAACATTAATGTAGGTTACTTGAACAGTTATGAAAGTAAATGAAAACATTTATAGAACTCACTGAAAGGGGTTAGGAATAGAAAACAAGGAAAATGTTATAGTAATGGCCCAGGGCTTTGATGAGACAACAGCCCAAATAGTGTATAGTTCTGACCTTTATACCCAAGGATAAACTATACTTTTATTAAAGGTAGAGGAGTGCAGGGCTGAGGAGACAGTCCTGTGGAGATCTGATGTTATGATGGGCCGGTAACGGAGTTTAGAATGATAGGATACCTCTGATAGGTATATTCTGAGGACGTGGATGTTGGGAGGCATGTCCTCTCATTGGAGGGTCTAAAACAATGAAGCAAATCATATGGTTTAGCCAAATGGGTATGAGCCAAGTTGGAAATCTGCCACAAAGTGGCTCTGGACGGCCTGTCGAGGATATTTAAGGGATTGAAGGAATATATGAATCTGGAAGTGAAGAACAAGTTATCATCTCATGGAATGGCAGAGCAGTTGAGAATGCTTTCATTAATGCTGGTTCATTTACTTTTTCATGACGTGGCCATCACTAGCAAGGGAAACATTTATCATCCCTACTTTACTGCCCCAGAGAAGGTGGAGCCAAGCCACCTTCTAACCTCTGGTCAAAGTATCCCGTGAAGTAGAGTACACAGGAGTTAAGTATGGTGACAATGAAGGGATCTCGATGTCTTTTCAAGGTTGGGATATATGATGACTTGGAGAAGAAACCGAGGGTCCCCATGCACTTTTTGCCCTCATCTTTCTTGATGGCAAAGTTATGGATTTGAAAACTAATGTTTGAGTAGTCGTTATACAGCTGGACAACATTTTTTTTAAAGATACAATGCTGCTATGATGAGCTGTCGGAGGAGGTAATGGATTGAGTGGCAGATGCCAGGCATGCATGGGGCTTAGCTTCTTAGAATGATCAAGGAAACCATTAATAAAAATCATCGGTATCAAGTACAAGTAATGTTGCTATCAATAATAAAATATATACCATCTGGGGTTGGAAATCTTCAGGCTTTAAAACTTCAAACGACCAAGCGAGCTTACTATTAAGCTTAGAAGCTACCCAGTGTTTTATCTCATTTTCTGGCAACAAGGAGGATAAATTGAGAGATTCCCAAGCTCGTTTTTCAGCCATTGATAAAATTTGCGCCAGAGATGGAATCTGGCATGGAACATTCAGCTGTGTGATCTGATGAGAAATGAAATTATCAGTAACTGGTTGAGCAAATCACAAAAGGAAAGCCAACACATGGGCAAGAGAGTCCTGTCGGCACACCAAACACACCTCAGCCTTTCTGTACCCTTGAGCCTGCCCTGTCATTCCACAAAATCAGACACAGGAATTGAGAATGTCACAGACACTGCAATACACAAAGGTGTTGGGAGAAACTCAGCACGTCATGCAGCATCCATAAAGGGGTAACCAATGGTTCAGGTGAAGAGGAACTAAAGGAGCAAGGTGTTAAAGAGTCCCCTCACTAAATGGCTTGTGGAGAAAAAAAATGCAGGATTGGATTGATAAGTTTGAGGTATAGTTGATGGAAAAGGGGAATGTTCAGAAACACTGCAATCATTGTATCAATTATGTCATTACATAAAACACAGAAGCATGGAGCAATCTGGCAAAACAAAGCAGAGAAATACCTCTTTAGCAGGACAGTGATGTGACTCAGCCAGTATCTCTCGGTATACATCCCTCGCTGCTTTGGGTGAATTCCACTTAGTGTAGTTCAGAATAGAACTAAATATTGACCCAATGACTCCAACATCACTTACACACATTAGCATTTGCCGCTGTGAGATAAAGCAAGGGCAAAACCTACAGTATAGAACAAATAAGATTAAAGTGACTTGTACAAATCAAAAGTGGTTAGTTACAGATTTATTCTCAAATTGGCCCTTTACAACTTTTTCTCCCCCACAATGGAAAATGGTATAGAAATGTCTAAAGTTACAGATAACAACGAGAGTGTTCCGGTTTATACACACAAGTAATCCTTGTGAAAAACAAGAATATTTGCAAAACAAGAAATGGAGAGAAACACCATTCAGCCCCTCCTGAAAAAATTTAGACCCCTCCACACACAAAAATTACAGACCTGCTTCTAAACTTCCATTTCTGTCAAAGGTCCTTGAAAAAGTTGTTCTTCGCCAATTGTTGACCAACCTACATCAAAACAACATATCCGAAAGGTTCCAGTCAGGTTATAAGGAGCAGAGTCGGCCTTACTAAGAGTATACAATGACCTGCTCCTCGCCACTGATTCAGGGAGCTCCGTCATTCTAATTCTCCTGGACTTTAGCCCAGCGTTCAATACTGTGGATCACCTTCCACAGAGAGTCAATGTCGATGGCACGGCTCTGAACTGGCTTAAATCTTATCTTAGTGATAGGACTTTCTCAGTCAACATGACCAAATTTTCGTCATCCTCTGCTACCCTTTCCTGCGAAGTTGCACAGGAAAGGGCCCCATTCTCTTCTCCTTCCCCTCAGCCATATCATCCAAAAACACGGCATCGCCTTCCACTGCTATGCTCAACTCTATCTTCCCCTGAAGCCCAACGACCAAACAAAGATAACCAACCTCATTAAGTGTTTGGAGGACAAAGTGCTGGATGGCTCAAAACTTCCTGCAGCTAAACGAAGGCAAGTCTGAGATCATTATATTTGGGGCCCCCCAACTCCACCAAAATGATCTCCAATACCCTTGGTAACTTATCCACCCTTACTAAACTGCACATCAAATCCCTTGGTGTGATATTTGATTCCACCTTCAAGTTTGACAAACAAGTCAAAGCTAGCTTTTTCCAGCTCCACACTATTGCCAAAATTAAATAATTCCTGCCACTGATTGAGAAAATTAACACGCCCTAATTTTCTTCTGTTTAGACAACTCTGACTCTATACACGGGAATTAGTCGTCATTATCCCATCTGCAACTGGTGAAGAATGCTTCATCCAGGCTCCTCACTGAAGCCAAGAAGAGGGACCATATCCCCCTATCCTGGCCTCCCTCCAATGGCTGTCAGTATGGCTCAAAATAGATTTTAAAGTTCTCCCAGTTTGTTCACAAAGCCCTTAATGGACTAGCCCCCTCCTACATCACCGATCTCCTAACGCCCTACTCCACTTTAAAAACCCCTCAGATCAGCCAATTTAGTGCTCATGGTTGTTCCACGCTCAAATTGCAAACTCAGGGGAGATCGCATCTTTCCTATTACAGCCCCAAAACCGTGAAACAACATTCTCCCTCCATCAAATCCAGGTTGAAGTTGTAGTTTTACTCACAAGCGTTTTGAGGTGATTGTTACCGTATTGTATGAACCTTGGGTACTTGTTTTATAATGCACTTTATATAGCTACCAGCACTTTGGTCAATGTGAGTGGTTTTAAATGTGCTATATAAATAAACTAAACCTTAATAAAACTTGATTATGAACAACCATGCACCCACTTGAATTTATTCACAAGTCCAGAAGAGGAATGAGAATGCATTTGGGTACTGGAGGTACACCAAGATATGCAATCAGAACTAAAAATTGAAACACAAATTACTAGAAACACTCGCCATGCCAGGCCACATCTGTGGAAAGAGAAATAGAGTGATCATTTCAGATTGAGGACTCAATCAGAAATGGAGAGGAAATAAGTATTAAGTTGCAGAATCAATAGGGAATAAAGGGATTTTTTTTCTGACAGGGCAAGGCAAAGTTTGAGCTGGGGATGTGCTTTGAACTCATCTTTTTGAATGGAATAGATAGGGAGAAAGAACACTGGGAGAACTTTGTCCTTTATTCACAAGAAATAAGTGTGATTAGGAAAGACAAAACTGTCAAAAGAATATAAAAACTGTAAGATGCATAGCTTCAATAAATGCCTAGCATTTTAGAGTTTTGAAAATGTTTAAAAAACCTCAAACATCGTCCAAACATTATAGTTAATACATCCACTGCAATTTTCCACCTTGATCTTCACAAAGCAAATTCAACAGTCAGGGTTTTAAAAATACAGGTACTCAACTTACGACCTACCCAACTTACATCCATCTGGACATACAACCTTTTAAAAAATGTGTATGCGCAATATAGTGCCCGGCATTGCAGTTTCCGTTCTGGATATGCACTAGAAAGATGGTAAGCAACAGAAAAAACCTATCCCTTGCCAATCGAATGTCTCATTCCACCACTTCAACAATTTTTAAGCACAAAGAGAAAATACGTGAGACTGTAAAAGGTTCTGCAAGTATGAAGAGCCATCTTGATTCATGTGCTCATGCAGGAGTCTTTGGTTGGTGCATGAGCAAGAGTTTAGGCGCCAATTCAAGATCATCAGGGTGCTTAACTCTTGTGCATGCGCTCAGGAATCAAAATGGCCGGTCCCAGCCAATGGATCCCAGGACGTCGACTAACAAAGTACGCATATTTGGCTCCTACGTGCCCTGTATCCCTGTTATAGTTTGTCAAATACAACATTTAATTTAAAAAGTTTGCTTTATGACTTCAATACTCCACCCGCATGGGCAAAATTCTGATACATCCATTCTGAGATATGACCAATCCTTCAGTCACAATTACAGTCGGAAGGAGTTAAAATTAAGCCATAAAATTATAGGAAGTTAATCCTTACATTGGAAACTTAATAAACTGCAGATTCAAACAAATTTGAACAATTTATCAAAACACTTATTTATTCAATTCAATAGTACCTTTCTAGGAGTGTGTCTATAACATAAATTAGCCACAAATAACTGGGCAGATCTAGGTTATACTTGAACAGCAGGCTGATATAGATGTTGCAAATGGGAGAGAAAGGATGATATTCTGTGCTCAGCCGAGAAAATCCCGTTATTTGCAGAGAGCTCCTCAGACAGCAGCAGAGCATGATTTGTGGGAGATGGTCAGCTATCTTCATATGTACATGGGCATCAAAGATCTGCAAAAAGAAAAACATGTAACAGGTACACACTTTCTGAACAATTAATGAAGAGAGTTTAAAAGACCTCAGTGTCCAGTGTATGTAGGATCAAGTTCAAACTTATGCCATCATGTCTTAAATGTTTTTTAATATTCTTTCATTTCTTGTAATTGCACAGTAATATCACACTGCAGCACTTTGTCAAGCTATTATATCAAACACTTTAGAATATCAAACAATGTCCATATTCAGAACAAAAAATGTACCAGATTGGTTATTTCACATTTGAAGTGAATGTGGTACCAATATTCCATACCTGATTGCACTTTACAAAAAAAAACTAATGAAAGTTAATGGAGAGATAGAAATAAGATTATTGGTGTTATATGGTGCCAATAATGTAAAGAAATTATTATTTATTACACAGGTGTTACTACATTTATTTAATTCCAACACCTGACAAGTAAAATTGGAGAAATACCATTTCCTCTGCAGCAAGTTTCAAATCTTAGCCCCCCACCCCCCCAATCATTTCTGACTTTTCAGAAAATGGATTTTATAGGTTCTTGGCTAGGCCACAAGAGGAGGCATTTTTCAATCCTCAGAGGAAAAAAGATGCTTGCTAAATCAAGCCAGCTGACCAACTCGCAATGCAAAATGTATCCCTGGAGAAAAATGAACAAGGCTTTTTCAGAGAAAAAAAAATTAATTTATAAGTTAACAACTTGTCAAAGCAATTTTGCAAAAAAGTATACCATATATGCTTGTGTAATCGTCAATAGAGTAAAAGTTGAGCCCCCTCCACCCCCATTTTTGGCCCTGACCACCCGCTATCTGAGATCTCAATTGGCCACTAAGCTCCCGACATTCTGACAGCAGACCCTCGCCCCCGTCACCCTACAGAGCTCAGATTTCCCGGCCACCCACCCACCAGAGCAGAGACAATTAAACTTTCTTTAATCCAATAATCTCTCCACTTGAAACAGGATAGAGTAAATACAAAACAAAGAAAATAAAAAGTGAAAGAGAAAAAAAACATTTTTACCTCCACTTGTGCTCCAGGACGCAAACCACGCCCACAATTCACTAACGGCTGGTAGGCCAAACAAAGACCAACTTTGCCATCCAGTTCATAAAGACTTGCTCTAGAATTTATTACTTTACTGATCACACCCTGAAATTAAAAATAGTTTAATTGTCAAGGAGTCACCAACAATATGCAGAGATTTGACAATCCAGTTTGAGTCATCCTAAAGGGAGACTTCCCCAGTTTACAGCTGCAACTTATATCAGCGAAAGCTCATGAATTCATTACAAAGCAGGATCAGGTAGAGTCAGACACTTCCTCAGAGGAAGGGATGGATTATTCTGGCAAGCAGCCACTCTCTGCCACCATGTTTCCCTTGGTAACCAATTTCACAAGAGCATCAAAGGAACAATGGGAGGCCATTAGCCAACCACCTTCTGCACTTTGTAGAAAAGACAGAATACCATGATATCTTGCCACGCTAACAAAAATTCTCTCATCAATTATTTTCCTTCCATTTGTACCCTGTTGATTGAAGATTGTTTAATGGAACTTACCACAACCATCTGTGACATTAGATTTATACAGTTCATTCATATAGTACAGTAAAAAACCCCAGTATCCGGCACCTCTGGGGAATTGGTAGATGCCGAATAAGTGTATTTTCCAATTACTTGAGACTTACCCTAACAATGCCTAACTAATATACTTGCATTAAGAATAAACAGTTTAAAAGACAAAAATACTGTACTTGCACTGAAGAAACTTCACTTGCATGAATAAATAAACCTTAAAGCATTTTATTTTATTTCAGTCCCATTCTTTGAAAACATTTAAAATTGCAGGTTCCTCCCCTTCCACAGAGTTGCCTGAAAGACAAATAATATTATAGATAATTAACTTCCCCTCCCCCAAGTTTACAGATAAAGCTTCCGATCAGGGCAACTCTTACTAACCAGGGTTAAAGAGTAAATCCTATGCCAAGCAGCATCAACCATCTCTTCATCCTGGGCGACGCCATTACTGTTCCACACAACTTTATTCAAACAGCTACCAAGAGCAAAGCCCGACCACTGGCTGAATATTTGCTCCCATCCAAAGGTTTATGTGTTACTTCAGAGAACATTTACTTTTACAATTTAAACTATTTTATTTATATATATTTTATTTTTAATTTATATTCCTCAATTTTTCGATCGGTTGCTCGAGGCTGCCAGTTACTTGAATTCCAGATACCAGGGGTTTTACTGTACTGCTCTGAACTTTTGTCCAGTGTCTTATCGTGAATTGGCAGAGTCAGAAATGGGAATCTTGGATAAGCACATCTTAAATTAGGAAGGAAATTTGTTTTGATTCTCTTCAGAGGTCTATCCAGTAATCTGTTATAAAATGACCTCATAAGAACTCCAGACCATATTACCAATGGCCCCATTATCCAATGGTTGAATAACCTGCCAGCATTCCATCAAACCTCTCACGATAATGAAAGACCTTTGGACTACAAGCCACAATCAGTAGACAAAAAGGGACAGACACAGAAAAATCGAGCCAATTTTTTCCTGAAGCATTGTCCTCACTCAATCCAACTTTAAATTCTTACCCAGTGACTGGAGAACGTTAAGGAACACAGTCCAGGTGACATTGAAATGTCATGTATTCATGGTGTAATTTTGTCACGATATCATGTCAGAAATCACTGGAGAAGATAGATTCCCCAACCCTCCCTTCAAACTCAGAACAGAGGCTCCTTTTTGAAAGTTAAGTTGCTTCGTGCAAGAGATCATGAGGAAGGCAATTTCAAAATGACCCGGACACTTATCTTCAAGTCTCTGTGTAATTAAACATTGTCACCACTCAGAATACTCACACGGTATGAAATTATTTTCGATTCTTTGCTCTGAACAATTCTTTGTTCTATGGTACTTTGTGTTGACCAATCCATCAATTGTCTAATCTGAAATGATTCATTGGAAGCTTTTGGCATCAACTTTGAATTTGAAGCTTGGATAAATTCTTCCAGTGTTTGTTCTTTCACAAGTCCCTCATTATAAACATAGAAGTTTGAAGATGATGACACTACAAACATCTTATAATTGGTGCCCTGGAGCCTGGAAACAAATACCTTTGTTACAACGTACTGCTTTGAAACCTCGAGGCAATGATGCCACATTAGCTTGGCAGGAACCTAAGAGAAAAAAAAAAAATCGGAAAATTCAGGTTGAAAACATTCATTTCGAATTCAGTTAAAATTTACAACCTATGAGGCAAAGTTGCCATCTTTGCACATCAAAACCACAACCAATTAATTTGACAAAACAAAGAACAATCACTTTATTTTCAAAGGTGTTAAACATGAGAATAAATACGCTGGATATTCACTTTCCAATGAATCTAGCTATCATGGTTTTTTATTTGAAAATTTATGGCTGTAAAATATGGAAATAAAACTAACACAAGGTAGTGTTATCAGACAAAATCAATGCTAAGGAACAGACAACAAAATCAGTTACTCTACTGAAGTCAGGGATCAGTTTAACAGAATACAAAATATCAGAATCAGAATTTATTGCTATAATAAACATGTCATAAAATTCATCATTTATCAAAAATCAAAGAATTCTCAAAAGGAGATTGTAATTACTTGGTTTCACAGAAGATATTCTTTAACAATTGCTCGCTGCTGGGTTCATATCACAAATGTGCAATCATTTGCTGTGAAGACGCACATTGTTTGATTGTCCAAATTACAATCAGGCGAAGTTAAATTAAGGAAAGCAATTTTAACACCATGCATTTCAAGGGCTTTTACTCATTTATTCACAATGAAATGCCCTCGTTGAGAATTTCACACCAGCACAAGTACGTTACTTCCATCGTTAATATTTCTGTATACTTGTAGCAAACATCCTTGTTCTTGCACCCAAATCCACTAGGAAGGGCAACAAACTATTTGCCTTCTTAAGTGGTAACTGTACATCCATTAATTGGCTTCAATGACTGGATGACCCCAAATCTATTGCACATTCCCATTTAAACAATACACTCTGTATTCCCTCAAAAGTGGCGAAACCACATTTATTCGTTAATCGCTCTCTGCTCTTTTTTCTGCCCATTCACTCAATTAGTCCATGTCAAGCCATTCTGAATCCAATGCAATTTCAACAATCCCATCAGCAAAAAATTAAAATCTTGCACTTTATTCCCTCATCCAAACTAGTAAAACATATTTTGAAGGGCTGAAGCCCAATCACGGATCTCTCTGGTACCTTAGTTTCCATCTGAAAGAAACCGATTCCTTCTTCCTGTTTCCCAGTCTGTCAACCAATGTTTAATCCATCCCATAATCTCACTGTAATAAACAGCCACGAGGCAGCACATCCTGATGCCTTCCCGATCATTGTGGGGGACTTCAATCAGGCCAACCTGAAGAACTCTCTGATAATTACCACCAACACGTCACATGCAAAACCAGGGGAACCAACACACTCGACCACTGCTAAATCACCATGAAAAACCCCTACCAAGCTATATCACGACCGCACTTTGGCAAGTCTGATCACCTGGCTGTACTTCTCCCAGTGTACAAGCAGAGACTGAAGATCACAGTACCAGTGGTGAAGACAGCAAAAGTATGGTCGAAGGAGGCAGAGAAGCATCTGCAGAACTGCTTTGAATCGGTGGACCTCCCTCAGTCTATTTTTGTCATTGTTCTGCAAATTTTCGTGCTTCTTCTGGATCCGAGAATAGTCTGTTTTGTTGTCCTGGAATGAATATTTTTAATACCGCTGGATGCTTTAGTATAAATTTATACCCTTTCTTCCATAAAATCGCCTTTGCTGTATTGAACTCTTTTCTCTTCTTTAGGAGTTCAAAACTTATATCTGGATAAATGAAGATTTTTTGCCCTTTATACTCCAGTGGTTTGTTGCCCTCTCTTACTTTTTCCATTGTCTTCTCCAGTACCTTTTCTCTTGTAGTATATCTTAGGAATTTTACTACAATAGATCTTGGTTTTTGTTGTGGTTGTGGTTTAGAGGCCAATACTCTATGTGCCCTTTCTATTTCCATTTCTTGCTGTAGTTCTGGACATCCTAGGGTCTTAGGGATCCACTCTTTTATAAACTCCCTCATATTCTTGCCTTCTTCATCTTCCTTAAGGCCCACTATCTTTATGTTATTTCTTCTGTTATGGTTTTCCATTGTATCTATTTTTTGAGCTAGTAGTTCTTGTGTCTCTTTAGTTTTTTTATTAGATTTCTCCAATTTCTTTTTTAAGTCTTCTACCTCCATTTCTGCTGCTACTGCCCGCTCTTCCATCTTGTCCATTTTCTTTCCCATTTCTGTTAAGGTCATCTCCATTTTATTTATTTTCTCTTCTGTGTTGTTTATTCTTTTTCTTAAATCCTTAAATTCCTGTGTTTGCCATTCTTTAAATGACTCCATGTATCCTTTAATAAGAGCAAGTATATCCTTTACCTTGCCTTTCTTTTCTTCTTCTATTTCCCTGTACTCTTCCTCTTCCTCTTCTTCTTCCTCTGGGTTGGCCATCTGTTGTTTCTTTGGTGCCCTTTCCTCCTCTTCTTTCTTGTTTCTATTGTCTTCTGTGGTCTCTTCTTGCTGCAGGTGTTCTGCAGCTGTCGTTGCCGGCTGTGGAGGTCGACTCCCCAGCTGGTCCCCCCTCCCGTCGGTGTGTTTTTTTTCATTCGCATCGCGCATGCGCGAAGTATCGCGCATGCGCGGTTGCGCACTTTTACTCGGCTCTGCGAGCCATTTTTGTAGTCCATTATTTACCGACCTGAGGGAGCGGGTTTCTCTCTCCGCAGCGGGCCTCTTCGGACAGGTAAGGCCTTCACCTTTTTCCTCCTTTGTCTTCTCTTCCTCTCTTCTTACCGTTGCTTTCGATTTTTCTTTTTTTGTCGCCATCTTCTTTCCACCTTTATACTCACTTTTCTGTAACTTTTATTTCTGTGCCTTTGTGTTTTCCTTTGTTTTTCCCGACTTTTCTGGAGAGGGCTGGAGTTCACCGTCCGGCCACTACTCCATCACGTGACTCCCTCCTCACTTGGTAGTTCTTGATGTTTGTTTTACAAGTAAATTGCATCATTATGAAGCTTCTGCCACTCACAGTGCTATTGCTACTTCCACCACCGAGTGGTTGATGTGCAGAGGAGGGTCTACGCTCTTTCTTCTTAATGAAGTTCCAAACAGTTGATCTTGGTAATCCTCAGGTTTGGATGATGTCTATTATTGTTTTATTCTTGTTTTTCATCTTCTTTGACTTTAATTGGCACAACTCTGGTGCTCATCTACAGACTCCAAAGGTGACCAAAAGCTTAAAAGCAAGCCAAGCTCTCGAAGAAATTAAACTTACCCGAGTGCTCACAAACACCTGTGAAGCCAATGTCCCAAACATTATGGTGCACTGAAGTGGGGAGACTATACATAAATCATGTTGTAATTTCTACATGGTGAAACGAAAAAGTATACAATTAACTTTTAATAAAATCTGGAATGTGCACTTTAATTCCATGTGAATGGTTTGATTGCAAATTTAAAATGATGGAGCACAGGGGCAAATAAAGAGAAAAAAAGTGTTTTTGTCCCAAACATTATGGAGGGCATTGTATTTAAAATGGTGAAACATTAAATTTACACTAGATTTTAAAGGGTATATTTATTGGGTAGCAGTCCAGTTAAAACAGTTGAGATAAGAGAAAATAAAACGCACCTGAATGACAACAGGAAGACAAATTTCAGTTGTAAATGAGCTGAGAAAGAAGAAAAAGAAGGTTTTTCCTCGGGTGCTTAAAATTGAACTGAGGCGGAAAAGTTCTCCAGCTATGTTCAGCTTCACTCTTTGGCAAAGAAATCTTGTGAAGACAAAGACAACATGATCACTGTCACATCCTGTCTATGTGTAAGATCAATCAACATTTCTTCAAGCAGAGCTGATCTACTGTTGTAACTTCATTAGTGAAGAGACTGATTTCCATACACTATAAGCCTTAAACCACATGTCAAACTCAGGCCCGCGGCTGTGATATAATTATATTTGGCCTGTAAGATCATATCAAATATGTATTAGAGCTGGCCCGTTGGCCGCCGCGCCAGTATAGCGCATGCACAGCTAATACTACAAATCCCAGAATGCTTTGCAAATGTGTTGGCGTCAGCCCGCTAATCGCCCCCACCTCCTCTCTTTACTTTCATTAGTATCTGTGACCTGTCGCCTAACTCACATGTAATAAGCCCCTTACGAAAAATGGCCAAATGAAGGACAGAAAAAAGGACATTTCAAGACAGGTGGGAGGCAAACTCTGACCCCAGAGTTTGATGAACTTGCATCTAAGAAGAGATGCCAAGTGTCTGGTTTAGACCCAGGTGCATCAGAGTAAATCACAGTGAGACAAGCTAAGCTTGGATTCATATTTTCTTTGGTTAACTTGGACTGTTCATAGTTGAAAGATTGGATTTTCATTGAAGCAAGTTGTTATTTTTTTGACTTGTTGGCTTGTGAAAAAAAATACATTTAAAAGGAGCTTAAAGGCTATAGAGAAATATTATTTATTGAATATTTTATTTCTCATTTGTTAATGCTTCTTCTGGAAAGAGTTTAACCAAAACTATTATTAAACATTTAATAAGAAAAAGTTTAATATGACACATGTTGAAAGAAGAGAAAACATGCAGATGTTGTTGAAAATTTTCAATAAATATTTAGTATGGCCCACGACTTAGTCCAAGTTTTTAATTTTGGCCCTCCGTGAATTTGAGTTTGACACCCCTGGGGATGCTAGAAATCCAAAATAAAGATAACAATTGTGGAAGGAAAAGATCCTTCATCAAAGCATTAGTGTCAGGATATGGGAGAGAGCTGGATAGGTCAAAGCATATTCCTGATTGAGCAATTGTGCTGTAAATAAAGGTCAATGTCTTAGATCATAAATATACTAGAATTCTACCATGAAGAGATTATACCAACAAGGAGAAAATATTAATGGGAACAGATAAAAATAAATACAAAACCCCATTTCCATTTGGAATCCAAGGCGAAATGGGCAACTTAAAAATTAAGAGCTGGGCTTTCAGGATTGTTGTTTAAACATATTTGGACACAGAGAGGACCAATGGAGCAAACTGCAAAATTAAACAGAGCATAAATCAAAGAATAGAGAAAAATGAGAAAAGGCAGGAGAATGAGTTATGCAGTTAACCTTGGCAACATTAAAAGGGTGGAACAGGCTTCAGAGACTAAATAGCCTTTTCTTAGATCATTATAACCCAAGCTCTTCCATGATGTGTTGAGCTGACTTGCACTCTTGATTACCTCGTCCCTTATCCTATCCAATTAACACCTTTTGTTGGTCTGGATTCCTCCCCCAGCCAGCACTGTCTGAATTCTGAGACTTTCTCAGCTTTCCTGCTTCTGGCTCATTCTGCTTATTCCTTGAAGCGCTCAGGCCCAAAATGTCGACAATATATCTTTGCTTTTTATGGTCGCTGAAAAGACCGGCTGAGATCCTCCAGCATTTCTGTGTGTTTTTACTACAATCACAATGTTTTCAGACTTTCGTGTTTCACTAACTGTGTAAAACCTGGTTCAGCCTTAGATGAGGGTCGGGGAGGGGAAGAAGGCCCAAACTTTCTAATATTTTACTAAAGCAAATGCAAACTTGAAATAAAAGTTATGTAATTCTGGAATTTAAAAAAATTAAAATAAAAAAATCAACTGCAAGTACAATTCATAGAATTGCAGATGGATGAATCCATTCAGCCCATCGTTTTCCTCTATTTTTTTTCCAGAAGTCTTCCATAAATACACATACAGAATCAATTAAACACCAAAGACTTCATTGCATGGATTGTGGTCTTTCTATTTTGAGTAATTAAATTTTGCCATGGCTAAGGGATATGATTCAGCAAATAAGTAGTTATCGGGTTAAATCACCAGTAATGCAGTTCTTAAATGTAGAGTTAAGAGGGGAGCTGGAAAAATGTGGATTTTCAATTGTCTATCCAATTTCAGATTTAATTTTATTTTCATTGTGCCAAGTACAGACACAAAGCCAATGAAATGCAATTAGTATCTAACCAGAAGCAGAAAGAATAGTGCTATCTACAAGTAACTGCAAATCTTCTTCTTCTTTGGCTTGGCTTCGCGGACGAAGATTTATGAATCTGCAAATAACTGCAAGTAACTGCAAATAAACAAGTTAAAAAGTAATGACAGTACAATATGGGTGCAATACTGCTCAGTGCTGTGATAGAAAGTTCAGCAGGGTCACAGCCTCAGGAAAGAACAGAGGCTCCTGGAGAGCCTACTGGATGGAAGGAGAGTAAAAAATGTCTAAATTATATAAAAGTCATGAATATTTGTGTAGAAAAAGGATCAGTATGTCAACCAATCAGAGGAATGTCATGAACAATTGACTTTTTAAAAAATACATCAAATAAGTGGTCTTTCAAAAGCAACTACATAATGTAATTTGCATTAAAAATCAATTTTTGCAAGCAAGGTGCATAAAAGGTATTACAAATGCCACAAAATGAGTGGAAAAGCCTCAAGATTAACATTTAGAATGCCTCCTTATCAGAGTGGCTCCATCATGATAAAATATTTCTCTGAGCAGATCTTACCCTTTGTCCAAGAGATGAATAGCTACATCAGGCAGTAACACATTCAAGGGGCTTGGTCCCCAAAGGTTGCCAAATGACTGTTTTGGAAGCACATGGTAAGGTGTTTCAGTTATTTCAAGATAGCCAGCTTCTATCCCATTGGGTCTCCGTCTTGCAACGCTCAGAGGAATGTAACTCCAGCTTGGAAATAGTACTAAATGTTCCAGACTTTGCAGATCCAGTTGGAGAACCTGGACAGAAATTATATCATGACTACAAGATCATAAATAAATAAAGAGATAAATCAGAGCAGGAGTCAGCTATTTAAAAAGGTCAGGCCTTATTCATCCATTGACTCAGCTCCAACAACCTGCTTTTTCCCCCCCATAACCCTTTAAATCAAGTTTATTGTCCAACAGTGTACTTTATATAGCAACGAAAAAGATATACGAGCAATGTTTTGGGCTTGAGCCCTTCATCAAGGGATGAAAACCTTGTTCATCCCTTGAAGGAGAGCTCAAGCCCCAAATGTTGGTTATTGTATCTTTATATTTGCTACATAAGGTACACTGTTTGACCTGCTGAGTTTCTCCAGAATTGTGGTTTGACTTCAAACACAGTGTGTCTGCAGACTTTCAAGTGCTACCTCGAGTTTATTGTCATTGATTACACTAGTACAACCTGACAAAACAGCGTTCTCCAGTCTTTGGTGCAAAACACGCAGATACACAGCCAGACATAACACAAATGCAGACAATCATAGGTATTCATATATATACTAAACAAAATAAAATTATATTGTTTTGTGACTGAGAGTCCCAGATGGTTAATATGAGCAGTTCCTTTGGGAAGAAGCTGTTCCTCAGCCTGGAGGTGCTGGCTCTAATACTACAACTACACTATATACTCCAACTACACTAAAAACAGTACAACTATGTCTTAAATATATTTAATGAAGCAGCCTATACTGCTTCCTTGGGCAGAGAATTCCGCAGATTCGCTACTCTTTGGGAAAAGTAGTTCCTTATCTCTGCCCTAAATCTATGCATGAACCCTGAGGCTCTAATTG
Source organism: Narcine bancroftii (assembly GCF_036971445.1). NCBI lineage: Eukaryota > Metazoa > Chordata > Chondrichthyes > Torpediniformes > Narcinidae > Narcine > Narcine bancroftii. Next base: position 67,009,109 of record NC_091482.1, on the reverse strand, counting down.
ACAGTTCTAGTTTGTCATACTATTGGTTATAAATTCCCTGCTTCTACCTCATCTATGTCATAAGACACCAACGTAATTTGCTGCAAATCAAGTCTGCAGCATATTTTCAACCAATTAGATTTTTATATCCCTTTACCTCACAAGGAATGAATACATTCTTGCCCCGAAGATACACAGTTCCATCACTCTGTGATCCTGAACTCTCTGAAGTACCCTGAGTAATAGGAATCTTGTCTGTCAGGAAACCACACAACAGTAAGTTTGTGCGACTGAGTGCCTTGTGATTCATTAGAAAGCTTTCTTTGTCCAGGGTCCACTGCTCGAGTTCCCTAGTGTTCCATGTTAGATTACTCCAACATGGGATCTTCTGTGATTGTAGCTCAGAGAGAGAGACAAATCTGCAATAGAAGTATCTTCAGTCACTAAGTAAATGGAACCAATCAAAAAATCAATGTGACAACTGATATGCAAGCTTTCAAAAGCACTTAAATAATTCAAGTCTTACCACCTCTGCCTATTTTAGTGAAAAATCAACAGCTTCTTTCCATTTTAATCCAAAAATTATGAAAATCACATCCCTCTGAATTAGAGGTTTTACAATTTGCAATGATAAATACACACGAAGGATGCCACACATTCAAATGATTTATCCTCACACATGGATGCTTCGTCAACCCATTAAATTAGTACTTAAATGGTCCATGTCTCATGAATAGAGGGATTATGATGAAAATAACCTGCATTTACTTCAGACCTTAAATTCGTAAAACATGCTCAGGTAATTCACAGAAACATTTTCAAATGAAAAGGAGCTATTAGAACAGATGACTCAGAACAAGGCTTGAAAGAATCTTCCCTGCACATAAATATATTTTGCTGAAGAGCTTCACAACCACACTGACAAAATTGGAGCCAAGTTCACATCAACAAGCAGAGATGAATGAAAGCCAGCCCCAACATTCAAATTCAAGCATCACAGTTTAAAATAAATGCTCTTAAATTTGGAATCTGTAATAGCTGCCATTGATTCCAAAATTACATGAATGTATTTGATTAAAAACAGTTTTGGCATGCAGAAAATGCTTTTTAATTGAAACCACTATGCCAAAAAACTTGATTTGTCACTTACTTGTAATTTAAAGGAAGAGTAAGTCCATCTTTTCCTTGTTGGCAACAGGGATATTTGCAATTGAGGCAAACCCTGTACAAGCAGTTAAAAAGACAGCTACTCAGCTCCTTGCAAGTGATTTCAGAATGCACCTCAGGAACAATATTCTCTTCTGTAAACCTGTACAAATTCTGGAGCCACTCAACATTCTGCAAGGCAATGCAAGAAATAAAACCAATTCACAACCAATATAAAACTACTCCTGCAAAAGTGTAGCAATCTTGACACAGTATAGCCATATAACCCACAAGCATAAACCTAATCAGGCTTTTTTAATTCAATATTTTATCATTCATGCAGACACAAAGTATTAAATGTACATTCACAAGGTACATAAGCATGCACCCACCTCACATGCTGCAATCTCATGCATTGAATCCATTCCATCTCTACAAAGGATTTGGCATCAAATTTAATAATTGCTTAGTCCCTAATATGGGAATGGTAAGATGTATACTATAACTATCTACACATTATAGCTTTGATAGATGACATTTGTTATCTATTTAGTTCTTTTATTTCTTTACATGTTCACATTGTGTAGTTTATTTTTGCAGTACTAATTAGTGGTAATTCTGCCACGCCTGCAGGAAAAATGAATCTCAGGGTTGAATGAGATGTCATGTTATAACAATAAATCTGAAATCTATTTAATACAGGTGTATCATGATAGCTCTAATATTTCTTGTGCACCAAGGAGGTGAAACTTGGGAATACTCTGAAGGTTGTCATGGACTGGATTGACTGAATAATTTAATCCCATGATTTGAACAACATTTTCTGCGCAGATCTTTCAACTTGTATCGAAGCAGCTTTCCTGACCTTCACTCCTTTCACATCAGACTCAATGACTTTGAAGTGCAGAACAAACTGCGATACGAATTCAGTGGGTCAAGCAGCGACTTTGGGTCCCCTGAAATACTCTTTTAGAAAGGAGTTCGGAGTCATCCAGGATAAGGACTGCAATCCCATTCATCGATCGTCATAAATCAATTGATGTTTTGTTTTAATATCTTCCTGGAAGTAGCATGGGGAAATATAATTACAGACATTTATTCTCCAGGTATATCAGATTATGAGAGGCGAGAATAGTAAAGACCAGAAGGCATCTGTTTAAAGTGAATGGAGGAAACTTGTCAGAGGTGGGGAGGGGGGGGTTTAAACCCAGAGAGTGGTGGAGGGTGTTACAATAAAGACATTTAAAATTGAATCCAAAACGCCTGCAGGCTCTGAGATGGTCGTCCGACCCCGGCCCGAAACGTGGTCAGGTATCTTTACCTCTTATGGACGCTGTGTGACCTGCTGAGCTCCTCCAGCACGTTTGTGCATCCAAACTCTTTGACAGGCCCATCAGAGGGTTCTGGGTGAAAGTGGGGGGGAGTTGAGATTGTTCCCTAGGTCGGAACAAGATTGTGGGCCGAAGGGCCTGTACCACACCGGTTTAGTGCTACCACGCGTCTGCACCTGAATGAACCAGATTGCACGTTCCTAATCCGACAATTAAACCAGGACATCAATTCAAAACGGCAACTGGGTTCATCCGGACCGAGAGAATAGGACTCACAGCGTTGCTGAGCTCTCCAAACTCTGCCACAAACTCCTCCATGCCACCTAAAGCATCTTAACTGTGGATGCACACGTTAATAATCCGTATGAAAGCCGAGAGGGGGAAATTAAAGGAAAAAGGACTCAATACGAATTAAATGCGCGCCATCATCCTCTGCGCTCTTCCCTCCACGCCTGCGCACGGCCGGCGCCTGCGCACTGTCAGCCTCGGCCCGCGCTCTCCCCCCCCCCTCTCACGCCTGCGCACGGCCCGCCTCGGCCGGCGCCTGCGCACTATCAGCCTCGGCCACGCTCAACCCCCCCCCCCCCCCCCCCTCCGCCTTCCACGCCTGCGCACTATTAGCCTCGGCCCGCGCTCTCCCCCTCCACGCCTGTGCACGGCCCGCGCATTGTCAGCCTCGGCCCGCGCGCTCAGCCCCCTCCACGCTTGCGCACTGTCAGCCTCGGCCCGCGCTCTTCCCCCCCCCCTCCACGCCTGCGCACTGTCAGCCTCGGCCCGCGCTCTCCCCCCTTCACGCCTGCGCACTGTCAGCCTCGGCCCGCTCTCTCTCCCCCCTCCACGCCTGCGCACGGTCCGCCTCGGCCCGCTCTCTCTCTCTCTCCCCCAGTCAAATTGCCACTCACGCAAGCGCAGAAGCTCCCCCTGACCAAATACGTCACTGAGCTCCCTGCGCTGGGCATTGCAGGCTCTCCAGCACCTTTCGTGTCCGACCGTCGCCCGGGGATAGAGGGAAGAACCCAAGTGCAAAAAAAAATAAATTGTAAATAGATACTAGACAATCTGCTCAGCAGGTTAAAAAAGGCATTGCATGGAAACTATGCAAAAGTTTGAAGAAGACGGGCGTATCTAGAGGAGCTGTTTGCTCATTGTTATAACGAGGGTGGAGGAAAATTTCAGCCAGTTTTAGGCCAGCAAACAGTTACATGGATGTACACGTTAATATTCCGTATGAAAGTGGGTGGGGGGGGGGGCAATTAAAGGAAGGAGAAGGAATATCCAATATCTCAGGCAAGTCGATGGAGCCAATCAAACAGCAATTATTGGCGACCTTTCCTCAATTCTATGGGGTAAAACACGAAAATCTGCAAACACCCTGAATGAAGTTCAAACAGCAAAGATGCAAATCTTCAAGAGAGTTCGCAGAGTCTTGCAATGGAGAAGAAAGAAACCTGAAAGTTTTGCAGCGATGGACAAGGTACACGGTTTGACCTGCTGAGTCTCCCCCCCAGGTGACCCTATCTGGAGTGCTCTGGATAACTTCGACCTCCTGACTTGCATTAAAATGGAAGACCGAGTCAGAAAATAAATTGGAACCTGTTTAATGGGTCTGAACACCCTGCTTTGGGGCGGGGAAAGTCATTTGATTGACGGTCGGGGATCAGCCAATCACTAAATGTAGAGTCTGCCTTGGTCAGGGGCAATGTGATTGGCATCATAACTGACCTATCGCCGATGGGGTGCCCCCTGGATGGACAGGGGGCTGAGCCAATGGTGGGAGAAGGGGGCGGGGCGGGTAGCTGGGGCTGAGGGGAGCAGCCGCCCGGGCCTCGGAGACGGCTATGTGTCGCTGGCGGAGTCCCTTGGTGCTCCTGGGCCTGGCGCTGCTATGGCCCGCGGCGCCGTGGCCGTCGGACGTGCAGGTCGCCGAGTCCCCGGCGCCGTCCAACCGCACCAGCCCGCGGCGCAACGACTCGGCCGCCGCCGCCTCCTCGGTGACCAAGGCCTTCGGCAGCGTCATCTCCATGTTGCGCCAGTTCCCCGCCCTGGAGGGCCTGGTGCTGGCGTCCTGCGCCGCGGTTCTCCTCATGGTCCTATGCCTGTTGGTCAAAGTGTTCAGGTAACGTCGGGGGGGGGGGGGGGGGCAGGGAGGGGGGGGCTGAGAGGGTGGGAGGGTAGGGGGCAGGGGGGGGGGCTGAGAGGGTGGGAGGGTAGGTGGGAGGGAGGGGTGGAGGGGGGCAGAGAGGGTAGGTGGAGGGGGGCAGAGAGGGTAGGTGGGTGGGGGGCTGAGAGGGTGGGTGGGTAGGTGGGTGGGGGCTGAGATGGAAACGAGGAGACGTAGGGGAGGGTAAGATGGGGGAATGAGTGAGTGGGGCGATGGAAGGGGTAGAAGAGGGGAGGGGTGGTGAGGTGAAGGGTGGGGGAGTGAAGGGGTGGGTTGGGGTTTGTCTGGGCTGGTTGATTGTGGTAGTAGGGTGTGTGGGCTTGGGCATGGTGCAAGGTTGTGGTGGGAGGAGGAGAGAGACAGTGGGTGGGAGATGCTGTGGAGGAGTGAGAAGTGGGAGGGGAGTTGGTCCATTGAAGACCCATATATCACTCACACATGTGTATGTGCAACCTTGTCAGGCAAAATTCCATCTTCTGATGTAAATATTGTTATTGATCCTGGGGAAAAGTTTCTAGCTATCAAGAGCCAAGTTTTTTGTGTGTTTATCCCGAATAGCTGATTCTTTGCATGGCATAATGTTATTTTTCACTTGCTGATCCAAATTCCAGGATTTGCCTTTCCATTGCAAATTTGTTCCAGAGGATGGTGAGAGGTTTGAAGGAATGTCTTGGAGGTGGTAAGAATTAGAGAGGGCAATCTAAAACTCCCCAGTCTTGACACCCAGCAGCATGCCTGCCAGTGCTTGTTTTTGAAGTTCTGAATAATCAGGACAGGAAGGCAGTATCGTTGCAAATCAAGTTGTGCAAGTGAGGGCAAAGGGGCATGTGGGGAGAATTTTATAATTGAAGTGTGACTCAGCAGGGCTTCTGTAATTTAGTGATAAATGTGTTACTACTCCTGTTTGAAGAGATGGTCATTAGAGTCTGACAAGTTTCCAGAAAACATTTAGACAGCAATTATAGTTTTGATAATTACAGAATTGTAAATACCTGTAATGCTTACAATATTGTAGAGGCATAATACCGGCAAGTACTTTTTATTATGCATTCAAAGAATCAAATTCTTCATCTGAGAATGGCACCAATAAGTTGTATTGTGAAAGATTTGGACAAGTTGGCTGTTCGTCACAGCTGCCCCAGATTGTTGATTACTTTTAGCTGGGTGTGTTGGTAGTGTCGTGTCGTGGTTTGGTGATCCAGAAACACAAAGCTAAATCCCATTGTAATGACAGTTGGAAGTTCTAGCAAATCCAGGTCTCCAAAAATGAAAATATTTTTAAAGTTGTGTTTGTGGATGAATTGGCCATGAGCAGTGGAGATTTGATAAATTTGGGGGTCATTCCCTCATCCAGTCAAGATGTAGCTTCACCGCTCAGTTCACCTCTGTCATGCTTGAGGCATTTTAATTGGCTATAGAATGTTACCACTTTGAGCCATTGAGTTCACTATTTGAAGAGAGGAGAATGCAAATTTCCCCACCCTTTTAAAGTTCAGTTTATTGTTAAAGTACATGTATGGCATCACAGACAACCCTGAGATTCAAAGCAGTTGTCAATAAAATGTTAATTTAGATTTTAAGCCCCATCTTACTTCAGTCAAGGCACCTGATGAACATTTAAAAATTTGTCTAATATAGCCAATTCTTTTCAAATGCCACAAATAAACAACAGACTATTTTCTTGCCTGGTTATAAATGTATTCATACTCCTTGTGTGCCATAATTAGGTCATGTAAGCAAATTGTCCAAACATTTTTCAGATCTTTCTTGGCATGGCTAATTGAATTGTGCATTGTCACACGGTCATGGGTGGAGAGAGGATAGTGCACTGGGTGAAGCATGCATCCTTGAAGTGTGCCTGTGTTAACCATATAACCTTTGACGGAAACAGGCCATGTTGGCCTTTTGAGTCCGCACCGGTTGATGGTCAATGAAGAGGAGACACTTGAAAATATTAGAGTTCACTGTGTAGTGAAGATAAATTTTGGTGTAGAGCTGGTCACAATACCAAAATTAATCTTCAGAAGGTCAAGAATATTTCTTGCATAATTCATAAAAATATGAATCCATGCAAACATAGTTAATTTCTTTTGCAGGCTTTATCTAATACCTAATAATATGACTGATAGGGAGCCTGCTTTTCCAGTGCTGATACAACAGTATAATATTGTGGAGAAAGTCCTGGGACATTTGTAACTGGGTGACAATTGGGTGGAACTTCTGGTCTTTTTCTAGTTGATCTCTTGATATTTACCCGCAAGCATTCCCACCACTGACCCTATTCTCCCTTTGTTAAAGAGCCAACTTCCACCTATTCCTTGGACAAATTAGGCTATGTGACCTTACTTCTGTGTTTTCTTACCCCCTTATCTTTTCTAGTTGATGACATCAGCAAGAAAATTTATCAACAACCTGAACTGCAAGTTTTGGTCCTAGTTAAGTAATTTTGAATCACTGACTCTGTCAGTCAGTACTGTGATTGGTTGGCATTGCACGGCCTCCCACCATGTGCTATTCCTCTGTCGGCCGTGGCTTTCGTGGAATTTTTTGAACCTGACCGGTGTGTCAAGCTCTTTAGTAATTGTTCAGCGTTGCCCTTGTTCTCAGGTCCAGAAGAAAATTTAGGAAAACAAGGAAATATGACATTATTACAACACCCGCGGAGAAAGTGGAAATGACACCACTTAATGAAGAGGACGAGGACGAGGAAGATGCCACAGTGTTTGATGTGAAATATAGCAGGTACGACTTGGAATTTTCCAGCGTCACTTAAACTTGCAAAGGTATTCAGTGATCATTTAAATTAATTTGAATATTCTAATCTGAACACCGCACTTTTAGTGATTCTAATAGAAACTTGCAAAAATAATTGCTGGGAACAGGAACTTCAGTTATGTAGACAGACTGCGGAAACTGCTCTGGAGAAGAGTTGAGAGAGGACCTGCCTGTTAAAATATGAATTGTGTAGAGGGTGGATAAAAATTGTTTTCTGAGTCCAAAAGGATGCAGAATTAAAACTATTGGCAAAAGTATAAAAAGGTTCAGGATGAACCGTTTTACCCACCGAGTGTTTGGCATTTGCAGCAAAGACTATTGAGCCAAATTTGAAAGAAAACAGGATAAGTGTCTCAAAGGCAAACGTTTCCTGCTCCTTGGGGAGAGGGTGGGAGAGTGAAAATAGTGGAATTGTTTTTACAAAGAGCCTCAGAATATACTGTGGGCCAAATGACTGCCTCCTTTGCTGTTATCATTCTTTCATTCCTAGAAACCAGTCTTCAATCAGTTTATTAATGTCTGGCTGCAAGAACAGTTCATTTGTGTGGCTGATTATTTTTGTTCCAGACACTGCTACATTTCTCGATGAAGAGTCCAGACCCAAACATTGACAGACTGTTTCTGCCCATGGGTATTATCAGACCTGCTGGGTTCATCGTTGGTGTAAGATTCCAGAATCTGCAGATTTTGATTCTGTAGCTATGTTTTGAGCTGTTAGAGTGGCACTAAAAACAAAATTAAAATAAATTCCATTTGTGGCTTGTTTTCAGAGGTCCACTAATTGAATTCAGCCTATCATGGACCTGGCTGTTTAATTAATCAATTCAATGCTCTTTTTAAAAAAAAAACCCACCTCACTGAATGCCTGCTCTTTGATTCTCAGTAGAAATTCTTCTCCTTGTATGTGAATGACTCATTGGCATCAAGCCATCAAATCATGTGGGCCATCAAGGAAGTTGGCTAAAATTGTTAACAATAGCCTACTTCATTAAGATCTTAATGTCTGAAATAGATGCACTCAATAATAACTGAACAATCATGTTCAGTTCCATTTGCAGCTTTTGAAATAAACCTGTTCATGCCTTTTCATGCAATATGAGCTAGTAAACAAGAGCTTTAAGAAGTAACAAAGCTGTGGACAAGCGTAATTCTCAACAATGTAGAGGAGGCCATACTGAGTACATCAAATATAGATTAGGTTAGATGCCCCCACCCACCCTTCCACCCACTTTGGCACTTCCTATAGTAATCACAGTGCAAAACCTCCAGCCAGGGCCATAAACTTAACCTTCCAGGTGAGATGGAGCTTTAATGCACCCTCTACAATCTACTGCACATGGCGTGGCCACCTCTACATCGGTGAGATAAAACAGCAATCGGGCGACGGCTAAACTGGTGCTTTCTCCATCCAACCATTTCAACTCTTTCCCCCCCCCCCCTCCCCCAGCTATTCCTGCAATGACACGTTTGCCTGTGACTTCATCCATTTTCAGATGAGATCAAATGTAAACGAGAAGAGCAATAGATTGTATTCCTCTTGGATAGCCTTAAACCTAACAGCATAATTTATCTAATTTTGGTAATACCCATCCTCATCAGATTCCACTGTTTCCATCTCGTTTTTTTCCCCAACCCTCTTCTGACTGGTTTGTCTTTCTACTTGTCCCCACCACTCACCTGTCCTATTGACTGTCACCCCTGAGCCCCTCCCTAATATACTTTCCACCTTTATGTAATTTTACCCAATTTATCTTGGTCCTAATAAAAGGTTCAGACCTGAAACATTGACTGTCCATTTCTACCTGACCTGCTGAATTCATTCAGCAAAGCTTTGCCTACTCAATGTTGCATGTCAGGTTTTTTGACCCACCAACGAACCACTCGGTCCACAGAGGGGAAAAATGAAGCGAAATGCAAAACAAAATGTGCATCTGGATATGAACCTTCTAGACCAACCAATATTGGTTCATTTGTGATTGACAGCCCCTCCTGCTATATTAGATATTTTGCAATACATCGTCTAGGATATACACTTTTGAAAGTGAACGTGTTCAAGTTTAATTTCTGCATCTCGTTGACGACTAGGATGCTCCCACTATGATTCTTTAGTGAATCAGATTTATGGTGAGAATGATGAGATGCAAGCCAGAGGACATGGGTTAAGAGTGAAAGGAAAAAGGTTTATAGGGAATGTTAGGGGGAACTTACTCACACAGAGAGTGGTGGGAGTGTGGAACGAGCTGCCAGCTGAGGTGATGAATGCGGGCTCAATTTTAAAATTTAAGAAGAGTTTGGTCAGATACGTGGATGGGAGAGGTATTGACTGGGTACAGGTCAATGGGACAAGACGAAAAAAAGGTTCAGCTCAGACTAGAAGGGCCGAAGGGACCCGTTTCTGTGCTTATAGTGTTCTATGACTATATTTGTAAAGTAGACATGATTTTGCTGAGAAAGGATAGGGATGGGGTAAAATGATAACTCCTCCACATTTCATAGGGATTAGATAATATAAATCACTTCACCTGGTCTCTTCCCATGAAGCAGTGAAGGCAACTTCAGTAAATAGATGTAAGACAAGGATAGATAGATTTCAGCATATTGAGGGATGTGGGGAAAATGGAGATGACCCTATCATCAGATCAGCCATGATCTCATTGAATGACGGAGCAGATCTGACGGAGTATGCAGATGGCCTACTCATTTCTTGTGTTCATGTCTTGAAAAATAGAACAAGAATGTATTGTTTATTCTCAAAGAGGAGGGTACATGGAAAACTGTGGCAAACCAAATTTTGGTGAATGAATAGAGTGAAATGCTAAGAGTCTGCAGACACAGTTATTGTAGTTTCACTTAGTCCATCTATGGAATGGTTTCAGGGAAAGGATGGAAGTTGTTGATTTAAATGCACATTTATTTTTGAAAATAATATTTTGCTTTTGAATACTGGTATAATTCAAAGTATGTTGACTAGCATGCTCGGAAGGAAATTTTAACCAGTTGTATCTTGAGACCTCAGATTGCATGAAACAGTATTTGCAATTAATCTGAATTTGAGACTCCTGGAAAATAAGGACTCTTATTTGGATCAAATGAAGTCACTTTCTCTAGAATGCCATTGCATCATTCAAGTTACTGTCCATTATGTACAGCAAAACCCCTGGTATCTGGAATTCAAGCAACTGGCAAAATAAGGAAAATAAATTTTAAAGGATAAAATAATAGATTTTTTAAATGCTCAAATTTAAAATTGTAAATGTTCTCTGAAGTTACACACACACCTTTGAAGATGGGAGCAAATATTCAGCCAGCGGAGGGAGGGCCTTGGTTGAGCTTTGCTAGTAGCAGCTGTTTAGATAAAGTTGTGTGAAACAGTGATGATGTCGCCCAGAGTGAAGAGCTGGTTGATGCCACTCGCCGTTGGGGCGACTCTCTTGAAGTGTCTCCTGTTCCTACATAGAAAGAGTCTTTATTAGTATATTATTATAAACTTTGGGGAGGAGGATTGGATCAATATAATGTTATTGATAGTCTTTCTGACAAGGAACCTGCAGATGCAGCGACGGTTAAATGTTTTCAAAGAATGGGACTGATAAAGTAAAATGGTTTAAGGTTTATTTATTCATGCAAATGAAGTTTAGTGTAAGTACAGTGTTTGTCTTTTTTAAAACTGCTTATTCTTAATGCAGGTGTATTAGGTAGGCATTATGAGAGTAAGTCTCAAACAACTGGAAAATACACTTGTCTTCATCTACCAATCTCCATAGGTACTAAGGGCTTTATTGCAATTAAAAGATAATCCAATAGAAAAATTTGTCTTAAAGATTGCTGCTTAGTTCAGTTCACTTTTTTAATAGGATGTCGTCAGCTATTCAAATTCCAGATACTGTAATACAGTTTTTACAATTTTCCAGGTATAAAATAATCAGTCTGAGGCAATACTATAGGAAGTGGCGAGCAGATTAGCTTCTGAAGCAGAATTAAATTTATTTTTCTCAAATTTTCTTTTTTTCCCTAGGTGATTTGTGTGAAATAATGATGGATATGATGGCCAATCGCACTGTGTCAACCACCACTACAATAACCTTCTCAAAGAAAACTGGATTTCATTTGTCTGTATTAACTTTTCATTCAGTTTCTTGTGTATAGCAAACAGAAGTGTATAAAGAAGCACTAAGTTATCATCATCCAGTTTATCACCAGCAACAATATTGTCTGTTTGCAATGAACTTGGTAGAAAGTTTTTTCTTCTAAGCTCAAGGTTTTCTGGTGTATATTTTGAAATGTATATTGTATCTTATGGGAGTAACTTTGTACTTGTTTCTTTGTGCAAAATGATGTATCTGCACAAAAGTACCCACGAGAAGTGGAGTTTAGATTAACACTTAAATTATTTGCTTGGATAAAGTTTAGGGTTTATTCTTCGGTTTTTAAAATTTTATATACAAAATCATTTGAAATGGCTTACAGGGTAGAAATCTATTGACTGGCCAGACAGCATGGAGTTCGTAGCTGTGTATTGGTTGTACCATGCTTTAAAAATTCAATTCCATTAATTCAGTTTTGAAAGTAGAAAGCATTTAGCACAAACGAGACTGGATGAATTTCTATTCCATGACTCTCTACCTGCACCGATAATTGGGTAGGTAATCTGACGCATCAACAGGTCTCCAAGTTAACATTGTGCTTCTCTGTGCGTACAGGCTTTTGGGATTGTGAGCAAATTGACTGATTAGAAGATGGAAATTGGCATGCGCTCTGCATTATTGATGTGGACAAATTAAAATGATCGACATAGGCACAGCAAGAACTGATCCCATGAATTCTGAGGAGCCGGCAGGATATTTATAACATGTTGGGCAAATAAGTTGACTTGTTTTTGGACAGGTGCACTATAGACTAGAGCTACATTATATGGCTTGTTCAAAAACTTTAACTGAACTATGGGTCCAGGTATTTAATTGTGGTGCACTGATGTACCAATTGGCTCAAACTGTGACCAAACATGGGAACAGGTTCTGTTACATGTTTAAAATGATCTGAAAAAGCACTGAGCAGGCTCTTCTCGTTGAGTTGATTTTTAAAAAAACTTGGGCAGCAGTACATTGGCAAACTCCTTTTTTTAAAAATATATATATCCTGTGCCTCGGTATGAACTATGGGTTGGGCTACCTGAACTTTTCTTTAAAGGGAATTATGTATTACACTATATTATTAATGGTTTCTATTGGTAACATGATGTTACCAATGCAACATTGTCATCAGTGGGCTCAAATATCTTTTTATTTTGTTGTGGTTTAACTCACTTCCCAGCACTGCCTCCTTGATAACTGGCCTACTACCAGCACTTTGTCCAAATGTTTCACTTCTCACAATGTTCTTTGTGGGCCAACTCTGATAGATGAAAGAATACAAATCATTGTTTGACTGGAATTTTTAAGGGTGGAGGTTTTCTACCTTGTAGCTCAAATGTATATCACATCCGTTTACCATAAATCTTAGAGAACACTGGATTGCTGAGTTCTATTATAATTGGAGGTTGTTAATTCACTCTTCAAGTGGTAGAATGCTAGTATTGTACACTGAAAAGATGTAATATAAATGTATTTTATCTCATTTTTAAAGTAGATAAAAAAAAACTTCCAATGCATATCATCTATCAAAATTTGAATCTGTTCTTGTTTTTCCCCTTGAAGTAAAATAAAATTGCCTGAAAACAAAATACTTTCAGTTTTATTGCAATTTGGCATAAAGGAAAATGTGGTACATTTGACTGCCTGTTTTTAATTTTGACACAAGCTTGTGCCTGCTCAATTACATCCAATTGATCTACAACCCTGATGCATTTTTGAATGGTGATGCATTTAATCTAATGAACTACGAAAGAGTCCAACTGGGGGGAAAAAAAGGCAGCGAAGCTGATTAAATTAGCTAAAATGCCATTGCTACAGCAAGTTGTATTTGTAGGCACACTCTCACTGCTGTGCCTACAGGAACAAACCCCAACTCTATTCTTTCAGTGTTATAGGTTTAGAGTTCCCTTCTGACTGAAGTAACCCGTTCACATCAGTTAAATCATTGCTCTGTCAATACCTTGGAAGTCATTGTAGCTTAGCTGTTTTCTTTACACAGCCATTGATAAAATGCAGAATTGTCAAATCAGGATTGGTAAAGAATGTTGACACTCAGTTTTGTGGATAAAATTAGCAAAGGTTTAATGTTTCCTAAAGTGCAACCAGAGGTAGGAAGGATAAGATCTGCAGTTGGACTATTTTCTCTACAATTCAAGCTATATTTGTATGATTATATTGGGTGGCAGGAGGCTTGTTGATTTTGAGTGCATTTTTCAAAAATTGACATTTTTCAATCCTATCCTCAATATGCCTGGAGTCAAAGTAAAATGAGGCTGTTGTTGATTAATGAAAGGTAATGTGCTTCAGACCATTTGTAAAGCACAAGGGTCTTTGGAAATTATTCCTCTGTTATAGTTGCAGCAGTGTAAGATCTTGTAGGGAGAAAGATTTAAGAAATAGTTCAATTTTAAGGAATTGGGCAACTTTTTTGTCCTTTTTTATAGAGATGTTGGGCAAGACAGTAGTAACAATATTGCCAAATTTCGACAATATAATTGAATTCAAAGTGAAATGATCAAAAGTCTGGAAAAAGCATCTAGATGAAACAGCATCTTGTCATCAACCCACCCCCTCCCCCCCCCCCCCCATTGGAATCTCAAAAGTGCCACTGATATTTTTCCTGATAAATTTAAATTTTAAATTAAATTTAGACATAAAGCACAATAATGGGCCATTTCAGCCTACAAGTCTGTGCTGCACAATTTTTACCCCATTAACCTACACCCCTGGTATGTTTTGAACGGAGGGAGTAAGTTAGCCCCTTGGGGAAAACCCACTCAGACACGGGGAGAACTTGCAAACTCCTAACAGACAGCGCGGGGCTTGAATCCTGGGCTGGTGCCAATCGCTGGAGCCTTAAAGGCTTTGGGCTAACCGCTACGTTAACTGTGCCACCCTTTCTAAACTCTTGACCAGGTTTATTCATACCCTCCTGAGGAAATCTTTGCAATCTATCAGTGACTCCAAGGAATTTTTATCTTTAGTATTTTTAAAATAATTGAAGAAAATGATGAGTTTAAGCATTTTAGCCAATTAACTAAACCAGAAAAAAATACATACGAAACAGAACATTGGACTTGTAAATCAGGGAATTAGATGAATCCAAATTATACACTCATGTAAGATTATTTTCTTCAAGGGCAAAGGGTTTCAGCTCCATAAATATGTGAAATTGCAGAACAGGAGGCCATTGGAATGAACTAACTTGTTTCCCAAAATCTGTTGTGAAGTCTTCAGGTGCTGAGGTTGTAGTAAAAACACAGAAATCCTGGAGGAATTCAGCAGGTCTCACAGCATCCATAAGCGGTAAAGATATATTACTTATGTTTTGGGCCTTAGCCCTTCAAGTTATAAGTAAAAAGCAGACAGGCGCCTGAATTAAAAGGCTGGGGAGAGGCAAAGAAAGGGCAAGGGGCTTTAGTGTCCTTGTTCATTGTAGGTTTGCAGATAGCCACTAGGTGGCATTGATAGAATAATTGTGTCAAAACAGATTCATTTCTCACTGGAGACCACAAGGCAAAGGGGAAAATGCTTTTAAAGCTCATACAAAAATTGAGATGAAAATATAGTACAATAAGAAAATATTACAAGGATTTATTTGTTAGCATAGAAAGGTAAACTGAGAATTAGTCTGAGTTTTGGCAAAAAAAAAACTGCAAATTAAAAACAGCAAGTCTGGCAGCACCTGTGGAAAGAGAGGGAAGATTTCAGGTCAGGTCCTTCCTCAGACAGAATGTCAGTTCAGGCAGTGGAGAAGGTAGGAGAGTGCAATGAGTGGAACAAAGAGGAGCTTCCTGGAAAGGTAGATTACTGTGGTTATGAAGTTCGGGGAGGCTCCTTTGTCTTAATTCATAATTTCACCCGAGCAGAGAAATTCCCCTGTGTTAACGAGTTCTCCTTTCCCAGGGGCAGCCTGCCCTGTTGGATTTTTCCAGCGTTTTCTGTTTAGCATGAACTTTAATTCCTGATTTCAAATACAGTATCATTTACATTTAAATTTCTGTTTGTTCTCAATAAGCCATGGACGTGGCTTATTTTCCCCCTTATACTGAGCAATCACGCAGGCCTACTGATTCCAGTGAGTATGCGGTGAACTGAGCCTTTTCATCATATCTATTTGGAATTGGGAGGAAAGATCTTGAGCTTTTTTGACATTTTTATTTTTGATTTTACAAACTCATGCTTTATTATCAATATAGATCAATCTTTCCCTTTTACAGAGCTCTTTGTATAGAGTTTATTTTCTCCCTCCTCCTTCCCACCCCAAATTAACAAAAACAAACATTAATTACTGAAAATAACAATACAAATATATTAAAACAACAAAAAAAAGACAGAATAAAGATGGGGGTGGGTTTGTTGGTGCTGACAGAGCCTCAGTTATTTCCTCAATCTTAATGTTCTGGGACTGGTGTGAGCCGACAATCCATGGTTCCTTATAAAGAAAGGCATTGGGAAGGTTAATCACGCCTGTGTTCTAATGTACTGCAGGTATAGTTGCCACACTTCAACAAACGAGTCGGACTTAGTCCTCAAATTATAGGTGATTTTATCCAGGGGATTACAGTTCTGCATTTCCATCGTGTGGTACTCAGCTGGGAGTCAGATTTCCAGGTAACCGCTATACATTTCCTGGCCACCACCAAGGCAATTTTTACAAATTGAAATTGGTATTTGGACAGTCTCAGACTAATGTCCATAATATCCCCCAACAGGAACAACACTGGGTCCTGTGGACCCAGAAAATTACCCCTGTAATTTTCTTCAGAACTTCTAGTTCTATCCAAAAGGGTAGCCAGGTTGAATGTAAAGGTTTCTGTCTCCATGCCAGATCTAAAGTTCAATTCTGAAATTTCTGACTTTACCTTGTGCAATTTTGAGAGCAGGAAATTAAATTGCAGCAGTCTAATTATTCCTGTAATGCTGTTCTGTCACAAGTCTGACATCTTCAGCTTTATTTTGCATTTAAGAATGTTTTTACTTTTTGCACAGATGACCTGTTAATCAATTTGCTCTGTGAACCCACAATGGTTGTACAACACTGGCTGTTGGGCTGGACTATAAATGCAACTAATTTATGATCCATGTGTTACACTGGAGAATTAAGTGAAAGTAGGCTCTTGTTCTTGGAGCTGTATTTTTCAGCTTGTTTAGTGTAGTTCACACTGAATAATTTGGATAGATTTATTTGAAAGGAGTGTAAAAGAAAATCTGGAATATTAGCAAATCTGTGATTTGACTATCTTAATTTCTGTTGTAATTATTCTATTTCATGTATCAATAAATATCTTTACCACTGTGATCTTGCATTAGTTATTTTTGTTTTTGACTATTACCACCTGCCCTTGGGATTGTGTTCCTGCCCCTTCCATATTGTTGGGGGGGGGGGGTCTGTCCACATTTTGCTCATACCCTGATGAAAGGTTCAAGCCTGAAATGTTGATTATTTGTCTTTGTTTGCTCCATAAAGTCCACTGTTTGACCTGCTGAATTTCTTGGGCATTGTGTTTTCTACTTCAACCACAGTGTCTGCAGACTTTCATGTGTTGGAAGGAGCCAAGTTGGTCAGAATGTGGGGTAACTTTCGTGTTGATCTTCAGCAGGCCCTGAGGTATCGGCCCTGGGCTGGGGCTCGGCTCCAGATTTCCTCCAAAAGATTCCACCTCTGCCCGTGCGGCTCAGTGTATCACAGCGGCATTGGACTAAGGTTTCATTGACAAGACTTCTTAGTGGGACTCGACTTCACCAATACTTTCAGCCAGGTGAGAATGATCCAATTCACTGATGCCTGTATGAAATGAGTAAAATGGAAAGGCTCTTTTTGTCTCAGAGGTTTTATTGTAGAGTAAATACTGTCTGGGGCTCTCAGACTTCCTGAAAGGTTTGTGAATTAATTAAATAAAGTAAGATTGCCTTTCATGTCTTGCCCTTACTGCATTGCTGAATGTCCAGATAAAAAAAAATCACTGGGAACTGCTCAGCAGCTCAGCTATTATCTGTGGAGCTTTCAATTTTAATCCCTCCTTCATGCTCAACTGTATCCTCACCACATTGCCCTTGAAGCATCTCTCTCTCTCTCTCTCGGTAAACAAACATGCATGTTGACTGTCCCAAACATTCTCTCTAACTGTTGCACAAAAGCAATAATGTCACATTCTTTGTTGCAAAAGGTCAGCCTGCGTAAGCTATTAAACGACTGGCAAAAATAGTCCTTTGTAACTAATCAAAAGGAGAAATTTAAAACCCCAGGCAGAAGGTCATAGATTTTCTGACTTGGCAATTGTCTGCCCAGAGAAAAACATCAAAGATATTGCTTGGTGATTTGTCATCTTTCACAAAATAAGTTGCCAATAATGTGACTTGACCTTTCATTTCAAAACTTTTCATTACTTTTGGAAATTCAATGTGTAGATCATGAATATCTGTGTTTATTGCTCCTGTGAAAGGCTTGTGTAGTTCTTGGGAAGCTAAATGGTCTAAGGGTAGTTAAGTCTCCTGGACCAAATGGAATGCCCCCTTGGGTTCTGAAGGAGGTAGCTGTAGATATTGATAATGATCTAGGAATCTATGAATTCTAGCACGGTTCCGGTGGACTGGAGGATCGCGAATGTTACTCCACTGTTTAAGAAGGGAGCGAGGCAGCAAAATGGAAATTATAGATCTGACGTCAGCGGTTGGGAAGCTGTTGGAGTCCATTGTCAAGGATGAGGTTACGGAATTCCTGGGGGTACATGAAAAGGAAGGCCCAAGTCAGCATGGTTTCCTTAAAGGAAAATCATGCTTGACAAACCTATTGCTATTTCTTGAAGAGATCACAAGTAGGTAGACAGGGGAGATACAGTGGATGTGGTGCATTCAAACTTTCAAAAGGTTTCAACAAGGTGCCACACAAGGTTACTGAACAAATGAGAGCCCATTGAATTACAGGAGGATACTAGCATGGCTAGATTGGCAGGAAACAGAGAGTTGGAATAAAAAGATCCTATTCAGGTTGGCTACTGGTTACACTGCCATGTAAAATGAGGTTAACCGGGCCCGGGCAATTTGCAGCAATTCAGTTACGAGGCAATTGTGAAGGGTCCAATCAGGCCAGCCTAGTCAGCACCCAACCCTGTCCCTGACCATCAGGGAACCCAGTAAAACTTAACCAGGCATCTTGGTCCAGCGGTTTGAAAAGGAAATGGCTGATCCAGTTACTCTGGTGACATCAGCGTTGCATCACAGGGAAACCCCTGGTTGAGGTGCCGCTGTTGTGATCGGGGGGAGAGAGGTCACTGCTGTGGGGGGGGGGGGGGGGGAAGAGAGAGGTTACTGCCGTGAAAGGGGGGAGGATAGAGGTCGCTGCTGTGGAGGGAGAGGAAGAGAGGTCGCTGCCATGGAGGGAGAGGAAGAGAGGTCGCTGCCGTGGAGGGGGTGGGGGGGGGGAGAGAGGTCGCTGCAGTCATGGTGGGGGTGGGGGAGAGAGAGGTCGCTGCAGTCATGGGGGGGGGCAAAAATGTGCGGCTGCTGCAAACGCTGTTCCATTTTGTGGTGATGGCTCAATTTGCAAGTGCAGGAGCAATGGCCATCTTCCTTATCCTTAATCCCCCACATCGTTGGAACCATTCTAGCATGTGAGTGGAAAGAAAAAGGTTGAGAACCACTGCCTTAAACATTAAGCTGCCGTATTCCTTTCAGATCCGCTTAAACATCAAACAATAAGGTCCCAACTTTGGTACTCAATACCCGGCCCCGGGGGGTGGGGGTTGGTGGTTATATACACATATAATTTTTGAATTGAATGTAATGCAATTGTTACTGTGGTTTAACTTTCAGAAATAATCTTAAAAATGGAGGCGTGTGCCAAACAACTGCTTCACCACCTTGACCACCTGAGCTGCCATTTTCTGGGAATTATGCCCCCCCCCGTACCCCATTGTCAGAGTAACATTTCATTTGCAACTCCTTGGCCCAACTGATCCAGATTCTGTCGTCAGTGGTGAAAGCTTACAGCTTGGATTTTATCTGTTTCCACACTCAAACAAGTACAATCCAAAATATCAAACTGACTTCTAAGTCGTGATTGTATATACAGGGCAGATTTTTTTCACAAAATCAACAAATTATAGGAGCAGAAGTTGGCCCATCGAGTCTGCTCCACCATTCAAATCATGATCTGATCCATCCTCCCACTCAGTCCCACACTCGGCTTTCTCCCCGTAACCCTTGATGCCCTGACTCATCAAATACCTGTCAATCTCTCCCTTAAATATGCCCAATGATCTCACTTCCACAGCCACCTGTGGCAACAAGTTCCACAGACTCATGACCCTCTGACTAAAGAATTTTTTCTGCGTCTCTGTTTTAAATTGATGCCTTTTATTATCCTGAAGTCCTCCTGTTCTGGACTCCCCGACTAAGGGAAACATCCTTGTCACGTCTATGCTGTCCAGGCCTTTCAGCATTTGAAATGCCTCTATGAGGTCCCCCTCATCTTTCTGTCCTTCGGGTACAGTCTAAGAGTCGACAACTGTTCCTCATGTACTAGCCCTTTCACTCCCGCTACAGGTCAAATACCCCTTAACTGAAATGCATGGGACCAGAAGTGTTCCAGATTTTGGATTTTTGTGGAATAATGTGTTTAGGGTAACTAAGTAGCATCAGCAGAAAACCTGTATCAGCCGTTAAACAACAACAACAAACAATGGCAGGCTTTCAGTCTCCACCTACGATGCTGTGCTTTGATCATTAGTTTATTTTTTCAATGCAATAATGTTGCTGGTCACGTTACACACAAACATAGCATCTTAGGTGGAGACAAATTTCAGATTTCACATGAAAATAATATTTTGTACTTACCAAAAAAAAACTTGATCTCTGCTTACAAAAGAAGATAAATGCAGCACCAAAGACTAGAAATTCTGCTGGGTAATGCATATGGGTCTGGCGGTGACGATAGTTGGCAACAAACTGGCACCAACAGAGCATCAGAGCCCCACGTGGGCAAGTGAGGTCAGGTGTGGAATTTTACACTTGTGGCATCATGCTGGCGCTCAAAATGTTTTGGATTTTCGGATAAGGGGTACTCGATCTGTATAATTCCAGTAAATATTCTCTGAACCATCTCCACACCAGCATGTCTTTTATCAAAACAACATAGTACTCGAAGTGAAGTCTCATCGGTGCTTTATAGAGTCTCAACATTTCATCCCTGCTCTTGCACGCTATTCCTCTAGAAATGAACCTCAACATTTCATTCGCCTTCTTCACCGCCGACTCAGCATTTTTCACGTTCACTCAAACGTGAAAACGTTTACCTCAGTTGATCAAACGTGGCAGAGCCAAAAAGATAGAAAATAGCAGGGGAGTACTCAAAATTTCAGTCATGGTGGGAGAATTAATAATCCCCCCCCCACCCCCCCACAGAAGTCAAGGGAATCTGTTAACTCTCATAGGCAATCTTTAATAGCCTATCTACAAATTTACACATTGCATCATAGTTTGAGGTGGACACTTGGGCCATGAACTGTGTTCACTGAGAGTTGTGGAGGAATGTTGGCCTTGTCCCTTTCTTGATCTTTTCTCCTGGTCTTATTGTGCACCCAGCTTTTTATATGGCATTGCTTGAGAGTTTTTAAAGAGTTTTATTATATTCATTTAAATTAAATATAAGAGCAGCAGATGTGGAAATGCCAACTGTAATATGTGAGTACATCAATAAACCACTGTAAATTCAACAGTTAAACTGTTCAGTAGGGTCATATAGTTATTTTGATAGTAAATTAAGTTTTGATGGCACAGGGGTTTTCTGGTCTAAAAACACTGTTTTTCTTGCAGTGCAACTGGTTGAAAAATGCTGGGCTTAATATTGTTTGGCCATGACTCCTTATATTTTTCTGCATATGGCCCACAACCAAAGGTTTGGCCAACCCTGCAGTAGGAGAAAGGGAGGTAAAAGAGAATTCCTTCAGAGACACTGAGTGTCTGCAACTGCACAGACCTCTGTTCGATCGATGAGCAACCTGAGCGCTAGATCCAAACCTCTGATACAATCACCAGGTCCTTATGGGAGATGAGGTGGCATTTTCAGTTGACTGTAGGTGAGCAAGTGAAGCTCTCATTCTAACTCATCACGAACCAGTGACATTGATGCAAACAAAATAAGGAATATTATGCAAAAGAAAGGAATAGAAAAAGAAACGCAAAAGCTACAGATGGTAGAATTTTGAGAAAAACAGTGAAAAGTTAGAGGAACTCGGTGGGTCAAACAGCATCCATGGAAGTAGGAAGGGATGATATCAAATATATCAAGGAGAAAAGAATGTGGGGAGGTAGGATCTTGGAGAGGTTGAAAGACGGGGTGGGGGGGATTGGTAAGAAAAATAAGAAAGGGGTTATGTAAATAAGAGATGGTAAAAGTGGAACCAAGAACCAAGTAGAAGTGGGGGCCACCTAAACTTAGAAAAATCCATGCTGTTTTGTTTAAGGCTGTCCAGGAGCAAGATGATATTTGTGGAAAGACAAAGATTATATAGATATTTTGGGGATTTTACTTCATTATGATGAGAATTCTGTCAACAGCAGATGAGATCTTCTTTGGAAATCCAGTCCCTCTGTGATTCCTGAGCTCACCAGTGCACTTCATGATATTCCAAACTGTTAATCCTAAGGTTTAAATGATGTCTCTTATGGTTTTATTCTTGTTTTTCAGCTTCATAATGGCTTATTTGACTTTCATTGGGCACAAGTCTGGTCCTCGTGTTGAAAAGAGACAACTACGGACTCCAAAGGTGGTCAAAAGCTTAGAAGCAAGTTTAACTCTCTTATCCCTGCACTAATGAAGCATTGAAACATACCTGATACTTACAAAACACCTGTGAAGCCAAATGCCCCAGGTGCCCTGAAATGAGGGGACTTTGTATAAAAAGTGCTGTCATTTCTACATGGTCAAACCAGAACATATATAAACAACCTTGAATAAAATCTGCTGGCAAATAAAGGAAAAAAGGAGGGGACTGTGTGTGGAGAGGGAGGAGGGAGAAGGGAGAAGGGAGATTGGCCAGGCACACAGATCTGGGTTCATTCTGTTCTGTGCTTTGTACTTAATTTCGTATATTAGTCAGGAACTGCCAAAAGGCAAGATTCTGGTCCGTCTACGCCTACATGCTGCCTTTTTACCTCCAAGTCAACTGACCTCCAGCAGAGTTCCTTTGTGTTTTTGCCACGTGTGTAGTTTTTGTGTAACGTATGTGTATCAGTTGCTATGGAGATTTCCTATTAAAAGTAAAGGCTGGGTTTGTGCTTTATTAACTTCCACCTTTAGTGCAGAGAACACAGCCTCAGCCTGCGACTGTGCCTCCAGCACTCAGTCCCAGTTGAATCTCATGCTGTTTATTTTACAATCCAGCAATAATGATATGGAGGGTCACTTTGAACATCTACTTCTTTAACTAAATGGGACTCAGTTATTTTTGGCATTGGGTTAAGGTAATTGTCAGCTTCTTGCAGCAGGGATATGTGCCATGTGGCCAATCAATCTTTGCTGGGCTTTCTGTTCCTTTCCTGTGTCATCTAATCCTTTCACTATGTCTGCCTATTCCTTTCTCTCTTACGTTTCTCCAGCTATCCTGAAAGACATTATTCACCTGAGCTTCACTACACTGTAAACTTTCCACATTCTCACCACCTCCCCAGAAGAGTTCTTTCTCCTGAATTTTCTCTGGGTTTTATTAGGGGTGGTCTTAATTGGAAAAGAGGCAGAGAGAGGCAGCATAAAAAAAAATTGCAGCACGCTTCTTCCAATTTGGAATGCATCGTGGTGGAAGCAGTCTCGTTAATAAGTTTCTGAGGGAATTGAAAAAGAAATAGTTTGTAAGAAGTAGTAGCTGGGTTATAGAGAATAAAGCAAGAAACAGATTAATTTCCTCGCTCTTTCGGAGACAGCACAAGATTTATGGGCTGAACTACCTATTCTTTTCCCCGGCCCCAAGCAGCGATATATATTTCATGTGCCAAATTATAGTTTGTGTCCATATGAGAGACCAGAAAGGACCTTGGTTGAATGACTCCTTCAAATCCTGAGTGAGATGGAATATACAGAAGTGCTGGAGAAACTCAGCAGGTCAGGAACCCTCCCGATGAAGGGCTCAGGCACAAATTGTCAACCGCCTTTTACTTCTGGTGGATGTGCGACCTGCTGAGTTCCTCCTACAATTTTGAGTCCTTCACTAGACCCCAGCATCTGCAGATTTTCTTGTTTACCCACCTTCTGACTGAGAGTTACCTTCAATAAGCATGCGGCTCAAAGTCCAGCCATTTTATTTCTGACTTGCCAATTTCAATCCTACAGCCAACTAACAAAAGCAGAAGTCGACACACTGAGCCATAAGCCTTGTACAATCAGTTCTTTTCACTATTGGTTGTTCAATCATCCAGGTTTATGAGGTTACCTTCAGGTGGTCACTCAAAAGTACGCAAAACAAGGAGTCAATCTCCCCAGCCTATATACCAACTAAAGTGCTTCCCTTCTGTTACGAGTACTAATGTCACTTTCGGCTGGTAGTTATGTTCATTGTCCTTCCCTCCGAATCTGTCACAAGTTTTATTGAGAAGATGATTTTATCAAAAGGCATTTCTGATACATGGGCCTTTGCACTGGGGCCCCAGTTCTGAGGGAAGCAAAGTTTAACTGGACAGCAGAAACCTGCAAAAATCTGATCCTGGTTGCTTCCTCCCACCTCACATCAACGAGAACAAAGGATTTGACTTCCTTTTCTTTATGTTCACGCATTCAGTCTTGATGCCTTGTTGCTGAGAGTGTGCTCTTGAGTGACCGATTCTCCCTGGGTGAGGTTAATCCAGATTTGTCCATCTTCCCGATGACACCACAGCATTGACTGTGGAGAATATCGCTCCTCCCTTCACTTTCTTCTAACCCTGTGTCGCCAAGTTGCACTCTCCGACGTGGAGTCTCAGTGCACCCCGGAGGTGCATGCTTTTCAGTGTCTTGAACTCCAGTGGCATTGTATGTGGTGTCGCCCGTGAGTTATACTCGTACGTCAGACCATCGTAGTAGTGATACTTTACGGTATTTCCTTTTGGGTCTTTGGAAAAGGGCCAGAAGCCGTAAAGGTGGATTTCATCACAGAATCGGGTGGCAAGGGTGTACATCAAGAGGCCTGTGGTGGGGCGTTTGATCAAAACCCTGTTAGTCAGCCAGTACCTAAGGAGAAGGAAATCAATTACATTACAAATCCAAATAAACGTGGGTGGAGTGGTTAGTGTAGTGGTCAGTGATCCGGGTTCGAATCTGGCGCTGTCTGTAAGGAGTTTTGTACATTCTCCCCATGTCAGCGTGGTTTCCCCTGGGTGCTCTGGTTTCCTCCCATCCTTCAAAACATACTGGGGATTGGAGGTTAGTTGGGGTATTCGAGCGACACAGGCTCATGGGCTGTTACCGTGCTATATGTTTAAATTGATTTATAATAATTTAAGATATACATGCCAATGTAGCAAAAAAAAGACTCGAGCAGCTTCCAAGAAATGGTCGGTCCCATTCATCGGTCTGCAATACACCTGGCATACTATGCAAGAGGTTATAATGATAACAAGTTGATTTGCAATGTACATACGGACCGAAATTCTTACTTGATGCGGCCGAACAAGAACTTTGCAAAAGTAAATTGCAGTAGTATACATTAAATTAAATATGTGAAAAGAGACAAAGAAAGCAAAAGATAAATAGATAGATAATAAATATTCACAGTACCATAGTGCAAGAACAAAGCAAGTCTTGCAGAGTAGCTGGCGTCGTTTATGATTAGTACAGGGAGGTTCAAGGTCTGATAGCCGTTAGAAAAACTGAATTTGAACCTAGAGATGCTCAACTTCAGGCTTCTGTTCCTTCTGCCCGAGGGTAGCAAAGACCTTGATGATGGGGGCCCTTTATGATGTTAGTTTCAGCATCTTATCTTTGGTTGTGCACTTGGGCAAAGTCTTTCAATTACTATTTAGATTACAGCTTAATAGGATGTAACAAATGCAAATGAAAAATCAGAGGAGCACATTTAGAAATGCCTTCATGGTAAAATTCCCCCAAGGTGCTTCTTAGCAGAGTAAACATTAAAATATTGACCTTGAACATATCATTGTACAGGAGACTGAGTGCTGTGATATCGTGACCATTTCAATTAATATTTGGAGTTTTATTTCATAACTGAGGAATTTGTGATAGACACTCCTTTTTGAGAATTCAGTTTCAAGCACATAATCATAACACATTTAAAACTGTAATTAAAATTATGCACAATGTCAAGGTAGGACTTAACATTTTTAATACTTTGGGGGACACTTTTTATTTGATGAATATAGTATTATCCAAAAACTATTTGATTTTTTTTCTCTCAATTAGCTAAGGAATCAATTTTGTATGTCTGCCTCTCAATGTCTTACCACGAAACCTCCTGACATTGATGACTCAGGGTTGTATGTGATGCAGGCCCTCGAGCTGCTCAAACATACCCACGTGACCGCTTAACCTACAAACTCCGTTCGTCTTTTTGGAATGTGGGAGGAAACCGGAGCACCCAAAGGAACCTGCACAGGTCAAGGGGAGAACATTGAAACTCCTCACAGACGCCGCTGGATTCGAACACTCTCCATAAATGTGAACTTATCTAAATTCTCCTTTGCACATATCTGATCTTCCATCAAATTCCATTCACCCACCACTCTCCCACTCCCACTCCCAACATTGGCTCCCAGTTCACCAATGCTATGTCTTTCTTCAGCATATTATTTATTTACTGAATTTTTTTTTCAGCTTTGCACAGTTTGTCTACATTTCTTTCTTGGTTTACTTTTCTCTCTTTTGTATAACTATCATTTCTTGAGTACAGTTTTTACATTACTGATAAGTAGAAATTCTGCCTGACCCACAGGAAAAAGAATCTCAGGGTTGTATGTGATGTCATGTATGTACTCTGACCAGAAATCTGATCCTTGAAATTGAACCTTTTTAAGTCTTCTGCCATCTCTCAAATCCTCCATTTCTGGCCTCCTGAACACCTACAGTTCCCACTCCCTCCCCAAAACTCCCAATTTCCAGGCCCTCCTCAGAGCTGGTGATGCTGCCTTCAGGACAGGGACAGGATGACACAAAGGTCAGTCAGGGCTGAACTCTCCTACGCAATCTGGAAGGCAAAGCGAGGGTACACGGAGAAGATCCAAAGATGGCTGTGCGACACCAGCAACACGAGGCAACACCAGCAACACGAGGACGACACCAGCAACACGAGGCACATGTGGCAAGGGATCAAGACCATAACAACGCCTCCCTTCCAGATTGAGTGAATATCTTCTATGCACAGTTTGATGAGAAAAACTGGATGATGCTGAAGAAAGCTCCGATGTACGGATCCCCTGTATCGCCGCGGCCAAGGTGAGCAGAACCCTACGGAAGGTGAGCCCACACAAGGCAATGGGACCTGGCTGGGTAAGGAAGGACTGTGCAGACTAATTGATGGAGGTCTTCAACATGTCACTGCAGCAGTCCATCATCCCTGTGGGTTTCAAGACAACCGCCATCTTCCCGGTACCAACGTGGGTGACAATAACAGGCCTCAATTACTACCCTGTGGCACTGACCTCAACCAATTCACCTATAGAAGAACTGTTCCAGCCTTGTCCCTTCACTCCATCCTGACCCACCTGAAGAACAATGCCTCACATGCCAGGCTGCTGTTCATCAACTTCATCTTGGCATTTAAAATGATAATTCCCCAGAGGCTAGTGGAGTTCTCAGCGGGACTCAACACCCTACTCTGTAACTGGATTTCCTAACAGAAAGACCACAGTCTGCCCAGTTGGTAGCAGAATGTCAAACACCATCACTATGGCACTGGCACACCTCAGGGCTGTTGCTCAGACCGCTCCTGTTCATGTTACAGACCCACGAATTCATCACCAGATTCAGCTCCAACAGTGTCATTGAATTTGCAGATGACATGACAGTCCGTGGCCTCATCAGCAACAACGATGAGTCGTCCTACAGAGAAGAGGCGGAAAATCACGTGATACGGTGCAAGAGTAACAACCTGAGTCTCAACAAGGACAAATTGAAGGAGATGATCGTGGACTTCAGGAGGACCAGGAACCACCACCTCCACTACACATCCACAATTCTGTAGTGGAGAGAGTAGAGAGCACTAGGTTCCTCAGAGCCCACTTAACGGTGACCTATTGTGGACACACAATATTTCCTCATTTGTCAGGAAGGTGCAAAACTAGAGAAGACTGAAGCGGGCATTATGTCATCCTTCTAAAGAACCTCTATTGAGAGCAGCCTGGCTGGCTGTATCACCCTGTGGAACAATTGCTGCAGAGAAATGGATCAGCGGTCAATCCACAGGACTATAAGAGTGGTAGAGAGGATCACTGAAGTCTCCCTCTCCCCATCGACGTGATCCACCAGGATCGTTGTCTGATGAAGGTATGCAAAATAATTGACAATCCCCACCGCCCTGCACACACCATCTTTCAGCTGCTCCCATCGGGGAAGAGATACAGGAGGATCAGAGCCAGCCCCACCAGGCTGAGGAACAGCTTCTTCCCAGGGGCAGGGAGAAGGCTGAATGACCAAAGGAACAGCTCACAATAACCATCCGAGACTCCCATATTTACAAAAAAATTATGTATTTATTTATTTATTTGAATATATGAATACTTATCATGCATATGTATTGTTTATCTGTATGTGTGTTGTATTTGGTTGTGTTTCTGTGTGCTTTGCACCAAGGACCGGAGAACGCTGTTTTGTCTGATGTACAATCGGATGTGAAAATGGATGTTAGCAATCCCTTACTAATCACAAAGCACTTATGGCATAGGGATTACTTAAAGTGGAAAGAAAAAGGTTGAGAACCATTGATCTATACTAATCACACTTGACTGCATTAACCCTATCCCTCTATGCTCTTATACATCCATAACACCTGTTAAATGTTGTGAAAATATTGATCTTGTCACTGCCTTCACCACCTCCTCTCATTCCAGATACAGTAAAATCCCTGCTAGCCGGAATTCAATCTATCTCAAGCAACTGGGAAAAATATCGCAGAAAATAAATGGGTAAAAAATTTGTTTAAAATTGGCACGCCTCGCCATTAGTTCTCCATTTACGCAACAGGCAGTCTCAAGCAACTGGAAAACTCACTTCCTGGCATCTACCAATCCCCATCGATGTTGGATACCAGTAGTATTCCAAATATGCTGTAGAGCGCGTTGAAAGAACCAAAGACTTGTTGATCCAAACCAAGGCTTTTATTAACTAAAAGACTGGAAGATATCACAAGTAGGTCGACCAGTCCAGAATGATCTGGCCTGGCTAGGACCTGCCAGTAGGTGTGGCTACACTCTTAGCCAACCACAGTCATCCTACACGACCATCTGTCCATAGACACATTGGTGATAGAATCTGTCCCATCACATATGCTTTGGGTGCAGTTGATCCCACAGATGGCCTTTAAATCTTCTCCCCTTCACCTTAAGCCTAGGCTTTCTAGTTTTAGACACCTTGACCAGGGGTAAAAGATGCAACATACCTCACCTCTTCTGATTGGAACCCCTAGCCTGCAGCTGGTGTCCCAAGTGGCACATGGGTTGTGGGGTGGAGCTGGTACTCACCCTCGCACTGCATGGAGGAGCCTCAGGGATGGGTAGGCGGTCTGAACGTGGATCTTGTGCTCGATAATGAGGTTGTTCACCCACTCCACGCGCTCCTCTCCCCCTTTGGCCATGAAGGCTGGGATCCAGAGGATTGCGCCTTGCAGCATTGTTAACCGGTGCAGTAGTTTGTCCTTCCACGTCTCATTCTTCAGA